>NW_009647420.1:452823-458113 GCF_000708025.1 Charadrius vociferus | reverse complement strand
CGCGCAGAGGCTTCAGCCGGAAGAGCAGACTGCGGGCAGAGCCGGGCTCCGCCTGTGATCCCCAGTGAGTCACGGCTCCTGAGGGCTTGCCAAGCACCATCCCCTCGCACCTCAAGGATGGGTGATCCCTGCCTGCCAGGGGGAAGGAGGGAGGGCTCCTCCGCAACTGAGCAAACACTGGGACTTCATGCTGGCGGAGGTCAGGGCTGCAAATTGCAGGACTCCTGCCCCCGCCTAGCAGCAGACTCGCATCCAAAAAGAGCCTCACTGTGCAAGTATGAAGCTGCAGCGCAGCAGCGAACTCGCCCCACTGAGAACACGCTGTCTCTGTCTCGCTGCCTGATCCTGCACAAACTAGGTAACGTGTTCCTGGCGCCCGACCGCAGCCTGCCCGGTGCCCAGCACCAGGCCTGACACAACAGCATTGTGCAGCAAGGCAGAGAGCGGATTCCCAGGGCATTAATCACTCCCCCCAGCCCGCCTGCATGCATGCTCAGCACACATTAACATTACCTCCATGGAAGACTGCCTATTTCATCTCGCCATTAGCTCTGGAGTGTGTCTGGTCTAGCGTGGGCTGACAAAAGGAGGGACCAGAATGAAATGACGGCTATTAACTCTGTTACAATATTGTTTTGAGACCTTCAGCACAGACTGGATGAAGCCACAGCAGCCAAGAGAAGGCGTCTGCACTCTGACTCGGACAACTTCTTGTATCCCCGCTCTCTTTTTGCAGCTGAAATCAGGCAGGGTAAGGAGTCTCAAATAACGGATTCACCAGCACCACAAATAATTGTCAGGCACTTGATCAAAGCGCCATCACTTAGATGGAAGCAGACCCACCAAAGATGGTGATATAAATGCCCTTTTTACACCTTTTTGATGGTAAAGGTGAGCAAATGAGTCTCTGATGAGTTTCCATACTTTAGAAACGGGAGTTCTGTCTTCTCTGTTTTTGCTGAAAGATGCTGAAGCAAGGATTTCAAGCACTTGAGAGATAAGGCAGCAACATGAAGAGACCATTCTAGGCTGATTATAAAAAGTATTAGCAGCCACAGTAAAAGGAGAGACCCAAAGGGTTTGCAGACAGCTAATCCAACGGTATACCCAAGGCACTGATCAGATCATGAGATAAAAAGCAGTAATGGATGGACGCCACAAATTTAGCAGCAAGAAAACCAAACTTCCCAGGCGCTATCACTGCTTGTTTCCCTCTAAATAATACTTTTCAGCTTCTCACCCAAGAAGCAGCGCTGTTAGAACGGGCTATGGTTGGCATGATAGCACCGTAACTAAAAAACTAACTTTTCACCAATCTGACCAAAAAATGTGGTGCGGGCGTCCACAGGCACACTTGGTTTCCACAGGAGGGACAAGTGGATCCTTGTGCAGCAGATGTGTGAGTCTCTATAAACACCTTACAGCCTGCCTGAGCAGTAGACCAGGAAGGAGTCAGATACCCAGAAATGTACAACAGCCAAGTTTGTCACAGAATGATTAAAGAAATTAATATTAAAAATATTAAACAAATACTGCCAGTGATCTTTTTTTAAAATTGAAAACCGCAATGATTTTAATCTAGGTCTTTTCATGCCTCCTTCCACCGATTATAGCTCAACGCCTGTTCACTGAAAACACAATCGACCCCCAGAGACAGAGATGCCCCTCAGCCCTGTTCAGTGCACCCTCCAGCTGCTGGGTCTGGCTTTGACAGGAGATCTGCTGCAGCTCTCGCTCCGCTCTAGGCTGCAGGATCGGTACCTCACATGCAGCGGGAGGAAACCAGGAGTGACACTTGGCTTCTCATGCCATTGTGTCTAGAACAGACACTTACTAACTACATGCCGCGGTATTCCTACCCTTTTCCTCTCTTCCTCCCCATGGTCTCCAAATCTGGACAACGCTCCTTCCCACCTCCTTACCCCACTGCATCTGCACAGCCTGTGCAATCCTCATCCACGCTTTAAGGGTAGGACATTGTCTGCACACCAGCATGCCCTGATCGCTCACGCCAGCCTTCAGAGCTGCAGCCACCCTCAGTCACTCGCCCTGCTCGGAGCAGAACATGTTGCTCTGCAAGCTCCCGGAGGTCCTCGCTCGCCTGCACATTCCTGGGTGGGATAAACAATACCCCGTTGAGCCAGGCTGCCTGGGCCCTGGCTGGAGATAGTGCCAATGCAGGGACTGTGGCTCCAGCAAACTGCAGAGCTGACCCTATGAATCCTGACAGAACAGACAATGCAGCAAGCAGGGCAAAAACCTGACTAATGGTGTGGAGGAGAGGAGCCTTCTCCCACCATGGAAATGCTGACCGCTGCAGCCTCTCGTTATGATGCGCTGCTTGTCTCAGCAGATCCCAAAGAGCCCCCCTCGCTGAGCTTCACACAGCGGGAAACACCAGGTCTCCTCTTGTGCACTCCACCTCCTAACCCCATACGGCTCCCAGGAGGAAGAGGAATCTCCTCACTGCAAAAAAAAAAAAAAAAAAAAAAAAGTTTCTTTTGCTTTGTCTGTGACCTGATATACCAAAAATCATTGAAATGAATACATTTAGGTTGGATCATCAAGCCCTCCAGAACCAGGACTGCAAAGCACAAGGGCTGCTTAAGCAAGCTCTGGCCTCCCACCACATGTGTGACAGTGTGGGCTATTTGCCACAGGAGCTCTGCCACGTACCACACAAATCATTCAAACCGCTACTTCTCTCCAGCTGGGCCCTGGCTGTCACAGTGTTCTCACCTGCTCTGCTGCAGGATGCGGCTGAGGGCAGGCTGGTGGCACTTGTGTGGGGTAAGTGTAGCTTGGGGAGGACGGAAGAGGAGCTTGTGCTGGGCCAGACGGCAGGCAAAGGAAAGTCATCTGGAAACTAGAGCACAGCATCAATTTTTAATGCAAAGCAGAATACCTTGCCACAACACGTAAGCAAGGAGACTGTGATGGATATTTGATCTCTGGCACTGGGGACCGAGCCACGCAAAGGCCAGAACATCAGCTTAGGAAACAAGAGTTTCCCAAATCCTTTACAGAGTGGCTCCACACACCTTACAGACCCCATTACTGAGTCCTGTCTTCTTCCACTCCAAGGCATGCAGTTGTCTCTCTTGCCACTTTTGCAGACAGACTAAAACGATACAACTTAGAATAAAGAACAAAAAAAAAACCCCAAGATCAGCACCACTTCTGCTGTGCGGTACCCATGGCTGGGCTACTGGGGGTAAGTAGGATAAAATCACAAAATTAGTCATTATACCTTGAGTACATATCCAAAACAGGTTGAACTGGGGCTACAAGGACATTCCTTAACAATGAAGCACTTGACTTTGCACCCTGAACACTATTTTTCAAGATAGCTTTTGGACAGAAGCCCATTACAATCTGTGGCTTGCTGGGCAGGGAGTCCAGAAATCTGGAAATTGCTTAAGTTTGAGTTGGAAGCTCTGCTCTTTGCCCGCCTTTGCTCCTGTTCTTCACTGCTCGTTATCTCCAAAGAACCTAAATCCCCAGCAGGGACTGTGCTGATACCTGGCATCACGTGGACCTCTTCCTTGCAGAGCCCCTAGGTGCTCCTGAGAAGGAAGCAATAGATTTTATTTCCTGACAGAAAGGTTCTAAAAATAATACAAAGTAAAAGCACAGAAGTAGGGTTGTGCAATCCTTAGAATGTGATTAGAAAAATACTTTTGCTGGAGGTCGAGGGGAAATTATCAGTTAAGGTAGTGAAGCGCTAGGTAAGCACAACTCAGGCGGTCCCACCCAAGCCCACATCACCACCATCGCAAAGTCCATCTGAACAGTCACCCACTGCAGGGACACCTCAACTGCACGCTGAACCCTGAGACATCACACAGCCACGCTTCCCACGACGGCTAGCAGAGCCGGTGCTCTGCAAGGCTCCGAGTGTCACTCCTTTCCCCTCCCCTACCGCTCAGTTCCTCCTGTCCCACCGCCAAGTTAACATTTCTCTAAAATCGTTACATGTCACTGCTAATCCCAAGTGGAGCAGCTGGAGAGAGAACTGAAACCTTTGGCCTCGGCAGAGCAGAGGATTTCAAGAACAGAGCAGCGGCAGAAGCCAGCTCAGAGATGTGGGCACTATCGGCGCTGTGGAGGGCCTCGCAAACAAGCAGGACACATTTAGACACAATGCCCAGCACGACTTCCAGCCAGAGGAGTGAGTCAAGATGAGGGGGATGATAGTGACGTCTCATAGCACGGTACAGAGGCTGTATTTGGCAAAGTATCTGCAAAACTGCAAATTCTGTATCTACAAACTCTTTCAGGCCTTTTGCAGAGGAAAAGACAGAATAGCAACGGAAGCAAAGGACAGAATGTCAGAGGCAAGGGGAAAGAGAGCCTTTTCAGAAGAAACTGAAAGTCACGGAAACACGACAAACCTCAAAACAGATGTTAATGCTTATGACACAACTAGAGGCTTCCTAGGTACTTCTTAGGTACTATGGCAAGGAGAACGAGACGTGAAAGGATGGAGGTGGGGGGAGTGTTTCAAATGCCAGGAACAGCAGCAAAGATGTTTGAACTCAGAGGCCAAACTGTGTCAAGGACGGGATCAGCTGAGGCATGGCTCAGGGTTAGCACAGGAGCAGCAGCTGCCTCTCAGGAGGTGTGGAGGGTGAGCCAAGTCTCCATGCCCTGGTGAGGCTACTGGAGGAGACAAATCCAGTTCATATCTGTTAAAGTATGAGGTGACAGCATCAGGCTGGCAGCGACGCAGAGGGATCTGCGTTTGCCGGAGTGAGAACAGGAGGGAAACCAGGAGTTTCTCTTCTCAGGCTGGTGCAAGCCGAGCGGATGCTCTCAGAGGAGCACCCTGGGAAGGCACAGTGCTGCAGCCCAGAGCTTCTGCTTTCTGTGTGCAACCACCTGTGCCACTCTTCACTAATGTCACCGCTCCAGGCTCGCGGTGAAGAATCACTCCAGGCCTGGGATGCCCGCACTGTTTCTACAGGGCCACCAACAAGCTGTCCAGGCAACGCCAGCTACCACCAGCTGCACGCCTTCCTGGGGGTCACCACCCCGAGTTACCACGGGCTGCACAGACACAGCTTAAGAGACCAAAATCCCAACAGACGCAATGTAGGGAGGAGACGGGCGGCTCCTGCTGTACCCCACAGCTGCTCCATGCTGCGGAGGTGCCCGAAATGCTCCCGGGACACGGTGGGATGGAGCCAGCCGGGGCACAGCGAGCTCCCGGCTGGGCACGCAGGGCTGGAAGGCCGCAGCCCGGCTGCTGGTGCGAGGGGAGCGCACCCATCCGCATTAGCAGCACCCA
>NW_009647420.1:441883-452260 GCF_000708025.1 Charadrius vociferus | reverse complement strand
TGGGGCCTGGCCCGCAGCTTGGGGACCTCGTGTCGTACCCCCGCGGATGGCATGGGGACATCCCCCTTGGCAGCACCGCTCGGCCCCAGACTGCGAGGCAGTCCCCCCCCGGCGGCACACGGGGACGCCCCGACGTGGGACGCGCTGCCCAACATGGGCTGCCAGGCGGGGGGACGTGGGGTGCAGCTACCCCCGTGGCCGCCAGGCTGGGCACAGCAGCGGGGCTCCCCTTCCCTGCTATTGCCTTCTCCCGGGAATCTCTCGCTGCCTTGCGGGCTTCAGCTTTGGCAGCATCCGACGAGTGGGTCTACACTGTCCATCTGGTGCAGTCTCAGTTCTGCTGCTAGGAGCTGGCTTTGGCTGCTTAGATACACCGTAGGATCACACCAGAGCATCAGGATGGAGAAAAACAAATTAAAAAAAACCCAACCCACGTGACAGGGAGGGCCAGTTTGTGCATCACATAGGGGTCCAGCGCACCAAGCACAGTAGGTCCTGCACTGGTTTTCCCGGCAGGCCAAAAAAAGCCTCCATGCCTCAAGGGATACCGTCCCTCAGCAACACGCTGTACAGCCCTGAGTCTCTCTGCCCCCAGAGCAGTTATGGCCGTTTGGCACTTGTTTTGTGCATTTAACTACACTTCTCCATAGCAACCACCCAGATCCCAGCTTGGCTTGCCACCAGCCGGGAGTGGGGTGTGCAGAGCGCGTCGCACGCACCGCTGTCGCAGTCATGTTGGTACGGGCACAGGCTGGGCGCCGACTCCCCGTCTGCTCTCCTGAGGGGTAGACCCGCACTGCCGGCACGGCACTGTGCTGTTGGCAGAGGGCCCGAAGCTGCACAGGGAGCTGGGGGCTGTCTTCCCTGCAGGCACCGTTGCTTATATGCAATTTGCTGGAGCTCAAGAATGGGTGCCCGCCCCTGCCACAGGGTTTTAGATGTTGTCCTCTGAACCCAAAAGTTCTGCTGTTCTTGCCTGCCAAGACAGGTTTTGAGATCTTTTCATCATTCAGATCCCTCCTGCAGCCTTTCACGTCACTGCCATGACCAACCCACCTCTGCTGACATCCCCAGCAAAGCTGCTTCACTCTTCTTTGAGTTCAGCTATCTGCATTTTCCCTTTTTCTGCCTCCTTCATGCCAGCCACAGAAACCAGCATACAACGCATGCACAGAGTCCCATCCACCCTTCCCACTGGGGTTCCTGCTTATCCCAAGATCCTCACAGTCTTACTTGTAAGAGTTTTGGTTCATTCTTCTGGGCCTGGCTTCACGGTGTTTACTTGTTTCTCCAGTGTCTGCATACAGTTCTGGTTCCCTCATCTCAGAAAGGGTAAAAGGGAATAGAAGAAGGTTCGGAGGCAGGCAGTAAGGATGCTCAGAGGTATGGGAACAGACTGTACAGTGAGCATCCATGTAGGCTGGGACTCTTCAGCTTGGAAGAAGGACATGGGGTGGAGGAAGAGGTCTACAAAATCATGAGTGGCCCAGAGAGTATGGGGGGGATCAACTGTTGGCTCTGTCTTCCGACACAAACCTGTCAACTGCTTTTGTCTTGACTGGATCCTCAAAAGAATGTGAAGCCACTGCGCTGCAGATGTTATGTCCAAAGGTTTAGCGCCGTTTTTAGCCCACGCTTCTTGCAACACAGGGGGCTAAGTTCATGGCAAGCTTTTAGAGGCGTGCTTAAGAGAGTGCTGCCTCGGAAACATTTTGTAACCATGTTTTCACGTGGAGACCTCGGCCATGGCCAAGTGGAGCTTTACCAAACTGTTCAACACAAAAATATTCAGAGCTGGGAGGAGAATGAGCTGGACAAATCCCAGCCCAGAAAGAGTCCTCCAGAGGGTTGTATCTCATAGGAGCCCTCTTGTGGGGGAAAAAGCTTGTGACTGATTTTGCTGCTGCGCTGCCAACCCCACAGCAGCCTGCGAGGGTGAGCAATGTGGCCTCCGGGGCTGTCCTGTTCCAGAGGAGAAATCCCCCTCCTCTGACTCTGCCCTGGAAAATAAGGGGAATTGAGGTGGTCCTACATTTTCTCGGACCACAAGAGGGCAACATGAGAGCGCCCTGCAGCCAGCAGGCTCAGCAAGGCGACCCGTGACACTGCTGGGATGTGGGTGGCACGGGCAGCTTCATGCAGGCTGAGCATCACCCTGTCCACGGACTGCCCAGCTGCATTAGCCAACCAAAGGCTGCTCCCTGGGAGCCCTTCACTTGCTCTGGGCTTCATACACATCCTCAGCCAGCTGAGCTAGCGCTGTGGTTGAGGGACAGCAGTATCTTCCCACACATGGGTCAGACATGCGGTGATAGCATCTCTCCGCATGCTACGTGGGGCCAGGCTGTGGGACGCAGGCTGGCCTCCTTCATCCTGCCTGCACATCCACCAGGAAATCTTTTGGGTGAGTGTGCACTGACATGTGGCTTCAAACAGGAGGGTCCAGCGTCTGGAGTAATGCTGCTGGGCTTGGTCATGGGAGGAAGGGTTAAACCACACAGGAGTTTGGACATTTCAGCCTCACTGTCCTTTTTCACTACCTTCCACCACCAAGAAATAAAAAAATAGAGAATCTAAATTCAGCTTTGGTTGTGATTGTGGAACTGGCCCACACTAGACTCTGCAGACAGGAATCACTCACAGCCATGGTTAAGTACAGTACCATTTCTGAATTTTTGCATTAGCCTGAATAGATACCCTCCGAGGGACAGTTTGCTCTGCTTTTCCAGGAACAGGCATGACAGAGAAACAGCTTCTGTTAGCAGGCAGAGCTACAAGAGTGTGTGTGTGCTGCTAGGGCTGAAAATGCCACTAGCATCTTGTAGGAGAGACAGAGGAGGAGGTGACGGTGATGGATGAAGTGAAGAATATTGCCTATGCAGTAGGGTGGTAGAGGTTGCTCACAAGAGATGAAGAGATGTTTGCAAAAGAGGAGCAAGGGGATATCTGGGGGAACCTTTTTGGACAGGCTTGAGACATGGAGAGAGCCAGTGAAACAGAGGGCTCTGTGGGGGAGGTTGGGATAACCAGCCCCACCATGTGCTGGGGCACATGGGTGGGACTATTTATTCCTCGGGAGTTACTTATTTTTTATGAAGAATGTTAGAAATGTTTTGCCAGCTTAAGACATTTTTACCATGGGAATAACCAGTTTTGTTCCTTACTTCTACTCCAAACCTGCCCAGACAGCCTAAGCAGCATTTTAAGGCTCAGCCTGGAATACTGCACCTTACTGAACTATGGATCATATCTTCCCTAACCCAACTACAACTCACGTAGCTCGTGCTGTACCTGCACAGCACGCTGCTGGCATCAAGCATCCACACTTCCCTGTTGCAGATTGACAGGACCAACGTTCAGGGAATTTGTCTCAAAGGAATATCACATCACCTGTCTTGCACTCCTACTCATCACCGGTTGTCAGACCTCACGTAGTTTCTCCTCTGCTCAGACTAATAGTTTGTGTTGGCTAGAGCAGACCCTTCGGTGAGCCATCTGGTTTGGATCTGAAGACATAAGGAGACAGGATAATCCTTTGCTTTTGCCAGTGTGTATCGCTTCAGCCTGTCTGACTACAAATAATCCAAACCAGCTCCCATCTGCACATCAAGATAAATGTGACATCACTAGCCAGATGATGACCTTGGACCACCACCTCCCAGCGCTGCATTCCTATTTGTGGTGCTCCCAACCAGCGACAGCTGTGCTACATGTGGGACAAACTGTGTTCGGAGCTGGTCACATCACTGACTGCATTAAAACTGACCTCCCCCTAACTTCAGGGTCTACAGGCAGCAACCATCCTTACCTGAGGGAGAAGCACGGCGCTCGCACTCGGAGGACTAATGCCAGGATTCACGTGCCCGGCTTGTGAGTGCAGCAGTCAAAGACCAGGGGCTGGAATCATTCTCCCTGCTATGCACCAGTGTCTGGGCATCTCACGTGGGCTGGAGGAACTGAGTCCAGCAGTAAAGAGAGCAGAGCTCTCCAGGACGGAGTGCAGGAGAGCTCAGCAGCTTACAGACACGCTGCCCGGGGAACCGCAGCTCAGGCACATTTTGTTGTGAATGACTTCACGATTTGCTCAGGGATTAAATACTTCCTTGTTTAATAACCTAATAATTTGGGCTAGTTTCATGCTGGACTGTTGGAAAGTTCACTGGCTGGAGTCATCTGCCAGGCCTCGTATAAACGGCTTCCCCCAGCTCTCAGCCAAGTGAGCTGTCCTCATCTTTGGGTCCCCCGGCGGGTGGCTCTTGGCACTACCTTCTTCTGAAAGGGTTTGTTGTTTGCGCGTGTGCCTGACGCTTTACGCTCCGGGGACTTCCTCACCACATCTTGTTTGAGCTGGAAATGCACCTGGAGAAAGAACAGAAATAACTGTGTAACACCATGTGCGTGCTCTGCTAGCTCAGGGGTCTGCAGGACCTGCCTCTGCCGCCAGCCTTCCACGCTGACTCTTGGGCCAAGACAAGCAATAAGGGGCCTCAGCCGGTGTTACGATACAAGGGGAACTCAGTGCTTAAATCAACTGGAAACGTTATTTTTTTTTTCCTGTGGAAAATGTACCAACAATCAGCTACATATCTTATGCAGAGGGTTGCTCCTGTGGCAATGCGATGTCCTAGGATGGTTGGGAAGATGAGCTGGGAAAGGCAAGGGACTAAACTATGCTCTTTCTTCATCTTTTCTTACCAGAGAGTAGAGAAATAGTACTGCTTTGCATCTCTGTTAATATTTAATACACAGAATACTTTAGGACAGACAGTCCTTTTTCAATTGCATCTCATTAGTGGAATCCTGCTTAATCAGTCTTTCAGCAACTAGTGCTTCTAGTAGATCCAGGCAAAAAAAATCCAGTAAAGAAACCTCCATCCACTACAGCCATGCAAGCAGTTACGAGAGGGAGAAGGGGACAAGGAGCACGCAGGACCCAGCATCAGATAAACAGGGAATGGGGAGGCCATACAGAAGGGTGACACTGGAACGGGGCTGTGTGGGCTTCCCGGGGGAGGGATGGAGTGAATGGTGGGTAGGGGAGGTGCTGCAGGGAGGGAAATGGGGACAGGAGGGGCTGCTGTGAGGGGACATCTGCAAAAATCAGGCCGTAAGGGAACAAAATCAGTTTTCTACAGTAACATGGTAAAAGAAAAATCTATTTTAGAAAGGAAAGCCAAAGAGCTGGGTGCTTAACGTAGCAAAACAAAGGCTAGGACTGGGCTTGACAGCTGTCTATAAATACATCAGGGAATAAATACCAGGGAAGAAGAGGGGCTATTTAAAGCACAACGTTGGCATAAGAACAAATAGGGATAAACTGACCATAAATAAATTTAGGACGACAATTAGAAGGTTTCTAATCCTAAGAAAAGGGCAGCTCTGGAAGAACTTCAGAGGCTGCCTAGGGTGGGATGAAGAGACAGAGGGTGGGAGAACCACCACAGTGTATTTACAGCAGAGCCTGACCAGCATACAGGCAGTGAAGCAAATGATGTGCCGGGATGCCGCAGCTGGGGGGGTCTTGCCAGTCCTCAGAGGAGGCTGCATCTGCAGTACTGCTACGTTCGCAAGGTGACAGCAGGGACAGGGATCACCACCCACCGTTTTTACAACCAATTTCTAGTTGTCCAGCCTGCCCTCAGAAGGGTACTGTAGGGGCCACAGTTCTGTCAGAAGCACCTGGTTTCACTTCATTTCCCAAAGGTGCTTGGTTGTTCTTTGCTGGCACCCAGTCCCCATGTGTCTTGGGTGCTCTTGGCAGAAAGAAGGGCAGACCTCAGCCTCTTGCTACGAGTTGGATAATGTGTTTGGTTCCAAGCAGGATGGAGATGATAGCAGAGTGCTGAAACCCACAGAGCCAAGGGGATAACTGAACCTCAGGGAACAGATGTTGCATAAGCATTATCACATCCTGGAGAGTGGGGAGGATGGAGGGAGAGCTAAAGAGCAGCAATCCCAGCCTGCTAGGGGCTCTGCCCACGGCCAAGAGGCAGAGGGACACACAGGAGCTGGCATGGCAGCCTAGTGCAGCTGCAAGCCCTCAGGAAGGAATCGAAAGGCACATGGCATTGCCTTCACCCTGTTCCTCTCTGTGAGCTGCAGGGAGCCCCGTGTCTGCCAAAGCAGACAGCCTGTAGCCACTGGCAATGCTCTACGTCCCATCTCCTTTCTCTACTGCTCACTAGACATCCCCCGCTGCATTTTTTTCTCCCCGGGGTGAAGACATTTGGAGACACCCTGGTGACTATGCAGCGTGACTCACCAACGAAGGTGCAGCTGGGCCCACTGTTGTTGTCACCGTCTGGGGCTGATACCCCTCTGCAGAGGCTGTGACAGTGTAAGTGCCAGGCAGCAGCAGCCGGAAATAATCCCCCATGTCACCTGGAACACAAGATGGGAAGAGAAAGCACTCAGGACGCACAGGGAGCAGAGCAAAAGCTATTCCAGTAGCTCTTTCTGAGTGTACTTCCTCGAGGATGTGTAGCCTTCAAAACCCAGGCAATTTTTGGCCTTCCTTCCACATCTGCTGGCTACTGTGAGGCCGGATTCACACCGGTAGACTGCATTTGATGTCTCATTAGTGCCACACAGCAGAGGTCAGCCTGCAAGCAAACACCGAACGAAAGGGGACAGTACAGCAGCGTTGGCTGCGCCTGTGCAGGGAGGCTGCAAGTCTGAGCAGCCGCCAGTCAGATGACAGCAGACCTAAGGGCAATCACAGCTCCAGTCTGACTGCTTATGCATAATGCAATCTCTAATTCCTGTCATAGACAATTTTGCCACATTTAGGTTATCAGCAGGGTTTTAATTGCTCATCAGCTCAGCTGCTCCCCTGCCTGATTCTCCCTGAAGGAAATCCTAGGAGCACTTTGATGGACTGTATACTGGTGTGGTTAGGGACAGGGGATGACCAACAGTGAGGCAGAAGCACATTATGGATTACTTAGACAATCTGAGTATATTCCCATCCATGGAACTGGATGGGTACTGCAAATTTGAGTAATCATTACAGGCAGCCTGTGTCACTTTGGCTTAAGTGGGGCTAATTGGTATGAGTGAGACACACGAGTCAGGGCTTCCAAGGCAAAACAGGGAGGGTGGGTGGCAGGGCAAAAGGGATCATCTCCCTCTGTTCAGTCCCAGGGAGGCTGCACTTGGATACTGTGCCCAGTTTGGTGCCCACAGGTCAAGAGGGATGTCAGAGAACCACAGGGAGAGCTCAGGTCCCACAAGGAGAGCTGGGGGAGCTGGGTGGGCTCAGCCTGGCTGGGAGGAGGTGGAGGGGGATCTGCTCACAGCTGGCAGCAACTTGAAGGGCAGCTACAATGGTGATGGAACCAAACCCCTCTGAGCAGTGCCAGGCAATACAACCAGGGGCAGCGGCCACAGAGAGCCGCTTGGGAGCTTCAGGGTGGATCAGGGAGGACAGCTTCACTGCAAAGGTGGTGCAGCCCTGGCACAGGACAGCAGAGAGGCTGTGAAATCTCCCTCCTTGGGGGTCAGTGAGAATTGGCTGGAGGGAGCGATGGCTGATCAGAGGCAATGTTGGGGACAATCCTGGTCCAAGCAGGAGGTTGGATCAACCCCAGAGAGCTCTTGCAGCCAGCAGCTCCACGACCCTGTGATGTCTTGCACATTCCCCTTTCCTATGCAGGTTGGCATAATAAGTGCCAAATATTAAAGTGTCACTGAGTCGCAGGCCTACAGCCAGAAGGAATTTTGATGATTTCATAGTCCAGCCTCTGGAGAGCTGGAATATTGGCTGTTTTCTGCAGCCAGTCTGTAATGTCTGGTCCAGTTGGAGGAGGGTGTTTATAAAAAGGAGGTTAAAACGGCCAGCAAAGGAGAAACCACCACAACTTGGATAAATTAAAGTGGCACTTCATTCTCAGTCTAAATTTGTCTGGCTTGAAATTTCAGCCTTTCATCTCATTCTGCCATTGTGTCCTTCGCTATAAACTTTTTCAGTTCTGTGTAGACACTTAGATCCTTGAGTAGATTATTCCCTCAATCTTCTATTTGGGTATATACAAATGCATTTTCTTCTTTCTCTCAGATAAAATCAGAGATGACTTTCTGAAGTCCTTCACAATAAGGTTTGCATTCCAGTTCTCACCTCTTTCTTTCCTAAGCTTTCTTAAGCCCTCTCTGGTCCAGCATGCACAGGCACATTTCTCACAGTTAGTGTTTAGTGCTGGCCACGCATATTATAGCCTTGCCTGCTAACCTCCTCCCACATACCCAGATAGCCTCCGAGAGGCCGTATCCAAAAGGGACAGCATGCAAGGGGACCAACGACTCACCGGAGGTGATGTCATGGCTGATTCCCTGGACAGAAATCACTGCTCCTGCAATGCCGTTGTTGTTCTCGTCTGACACCATCCCTTTGATGCCCTGGTGAACCTGCAGGGAGGGAGAGAGACTGCTGGGTCAAGGACCCTCCTTTGCTTGAGAGGGTACTGCTGAGCACTGGAGGAGGGTGGACCTCTGGGGACAACCCCACCTGTCCCCATACCTTTGGATCTCCTGGTTCTCCCCAGCAGAGTCAGTCTAGGACATAACAGCCTTCCCAAACGTACCAACTAGAGCACCCAGCGAACTCCATGACCACCTCCTTTCCATCCCTGTGCTCCCAGGTCCTATTGGTCCCCTACCACTAGGGCTGGGGCCCATGGGAGCCTGCAGGGGAAGGGTGTAGGTCCCAGGACTTCTCCCTTACCTCTTCAATGAAAGCAACAAGGGCCTCACGGTTGGCCATCCACTGCCGCTCCAGGTCCTCCTCAGGGGGGAACTTATTGCAACTCAACTCCAGGGTGATTTCAAAGCAGTTGGTGTAGAGGTAATTGAAGTCCTGCATGCCTGGAAGAGAAGATGAGCCCATGACCAGGAGAACGTGAGGCCCCCTTCCCTCCCCACTCCTATGTCCCAGGCATCCTGGCCCATGCCCATCTTCTACCACAACTGTCCTGTTCTCCCTCCTTGCTCTGCAGGTGCGTCGTCCACCCTCCACTACAGCATGACTAGAGCCTTCTCCCCCCATACAGCCCCTTCTGCTTGTGGCTGCCCAACTCCCTGCTTCAGCCCGATCATTCACCACTCTGCCTTCAGATACTCAGGAAGGTTTGGTACCGCAGGGGCTGTATGTCCCTTTCCAGTTGCTCTCCAATCTTTTTTCTAGCCTAATTTGCTGATTTTCAGTTTCTTCATTATGCCTTTTTAAATAAGATTTTTCAGGAGCCAGTGGCTATAAGAAATGTCTTCCCTTTGGTCACAGTTTTGAATCTTGACGGGGTTATGCCATGGCATTTTCAAATACACTAAGAGATTAATGCTTCCTTTGCCCAGCAGCACACAGCAGGTCTCTGCAGACCTCAGCTACTTCTGTGGCTCTTTCCCAAGTCACATCCAGTCTTCCCAAGCCACTTCCCGGTCTGAGATGCAGACACGAGAATGATGTCTAGTAACAGTGCTGTTGCCACAGCCCTTCCCCAGCCCATCCTGTCCTGAGGTTTCTTGTCTATCCCTTTACCCCTTTTCAGCTCAACACCTTGCTGTGGGTGGTGCTCACCTGCCCAGCCCTTACCTTTGCTGAGTGAGTACCAGGACGCCCCATTCGTGATGCCATCAGCAAAGTAATCTCCACAGTTCCACCCACGGTGCATCCAGCCGTGGGCATACGAATAGGTCTTGGCCAGCTAGAGAGAGCGAGCAGCCATCAGTCACTGCTCCAGCGCGGTGCGGCTGGGGAACCTGCCCGGCTCTGGGCAAAACATCCCCCTCCTGCACAGGCTTAGCTGGGGAGTGTGGGAGGGAAGTCAGACAGGAGACAGCTCCTGCATTTTACTGCCATGAAATACAACACGAGGTGGCCAGGACCTCTACGAAACGTAGGCAGATGAAGGCGGAGGAGGAAGAGCAGAAATCTGGCAAGCTGGAGGCTCACTGACGGCACAGGCGGCTCCTTCCCTGCTCCCGCTGAGACAAGGGGGAGCGGAGGGCAGCAGACCCACGCAGGGGCACCCAACCCCATCGGTGCTGGTCCCCACACAGCAAATGCCACTAACAGGGGGAGCAGACACACGAGGAAAAGTAACCAGTATCAGTCCTGATGAAAATACCATATATATCAGGGAAAGTTGTATTAGGAAAGAGTTTGGGCAACTTCTGTTTCTGGCAACCTCTTGTTTATTGCCCTTATTAAGATTACCGCTTTATTTTTAGACATGAAGGCAGAGCTGAAATTGGGACATCGCATCCTAAGCCTGTCCTTTGTGTAAGACACAGTTTAAGAGAGACCATTGTTCGCGTTTTCTAATGCAAACTCTATACTCTTGTATTATGGTTCAGATGCCGGTGTAATCTCATTCTGTCAGCAGG
>NW_009647420.1:441031-441860 GCF_000708025.1 Charadrius vociferus | reverse complement strand
GGAAACCAGTTACTTCACTGCATTTCTGACTTCTGAGGCTATGTGGGTATCATTAGCCCACGCCCCAGACTGCAGCCTCTCTACATCTGGGTCCGAGTGCAGCCCCGATCCCAGCAGGTCCTGGCAAGCCCCTGCACAGCCTCTGCTTCCAGAGAAAGCTGAACTCCAGCTCAGACTTATTTTTCTCATTAACTGTTCTAACGCAGCCTTGCTTTTTCTTTTGCCGTCTATTTTCTAATGGAAGCAGTGACTGAAGGCACTGTTTTCTGGAACATTTTAACAATGGGGAAAAAACCACAGGCTTCAGCTAGTGCTAGCAGGACATACTGATATATTCCCCGATGTCTGCCTATGCTTCTGGTGCTCTTTTCATTGTATTTCTTATTCTTCACCATCCCCCAGCCCCTGCTGGGCACCCGCCTCCCTTATCCTGCTCTCACCAGACCTCCAGCCAGACCCTGCCATCTCTCTAGGAAAAAAAAAAACATATACATGCTACGATGGTGCAGCAAAGCTGGTGGCCAGGCTCCAGCTTTGGAAAAGCGGGGTCTTAGTGAAGACACTGGTGGTACTGGGGTTATGGGGAACCCAAGCAAGGCACGGATGAGGAAGGGGCTCCCGAGGGTTAAGACTGGCCTGTCCATTTGGTGGGACTGGCTCACAGTGGGACTGCTCTGACGTGGCTCACGAGCCGGTGGCTGGCAGAAACGCTGTAGTCTGCTAACAGTTATTTCCAACACGTTTCTTGGCTCGGCTCCTGCGTGAGGCAGTGACCCAAAGACTCCCAGCCAGCTCTCACACGCTGGACCTTCGCCGGGCTGTGGGAAAT
>NW_009647420.1:436374-440966 GCF_000708025.1 Charadrius vociferus | reverse complement strand
CCGTTGTCTCCTGAGCCGCTGGTCCTGGGACTTGTCATAGGGGTAATTTGCCACCACCGCTCCACCGTGCAGATTGGCTGAGAGCACAAAGTTGTAGCTGCTGAGCCACTGGATCACAGCCAACGTCTCCGGTTCCACCTGTGAGGAGAAGAGGGATGGGGACAGGGAGAAGAGCTCAGCCACCTCTGGGCTGGCTGCTACTCCATGCCAGGCTGTGATCAGTCACCTCAGACTGTGCCCTGCAATGTGCCTGCTTCAGCCCTTGCAGGATGCTGGCCTCTCCTGGCAGAGGTGCAAGCTGTGATACAGGGCAGGACGACATTGTTTCTCGGCATGCAGGAGGCACAGGGAAGGAGACAAGCACCATGCAAGCCAAAGGACAGCATATTTGCTTGGGTGCTGGGGCCCGCTAAGAGGATGCTGTAAGCCCTCGCAGCATCCCAGACTGATACCTGGCTTTTCCAGTTGTCGGGCAGCGGGATGTGGTGATTTGGCCCGCTGATTTCCCCGCTGTAGTACATGAACGTGTTGAGGTCAGGGAAGTTGCGGTTCAAGTCCACTCCGTTGGCGTTGTTCCTCCCCGTCAAGTACCCATTGCTGTCTGGGCCCTGCGGGGCAAAGGTGCATCATGGGGGTGAGTACAGGGTGGGCGCAGGCAGGCTGAGTGTCAGGGCGGCAGGGACCGTCCGTTGCAACACGTGTGTTATTGCTGGCAGGAGAATAAAGAGTATTGGTACTGACAGGGAAAGTCAATAACAATATCTTCATTTTCCAGGGTCACAGAGAAAGGCAGAAGCCAAATAAACAATTTGCCTCAACTGAAAGAGCCATGAATAAATTATCTCCCTGAGATCTAGCGGTACAAAGGAATAGGTGAGGTTTTGCGGGGGGACACCAGAGAGCTTCCCTCTGCCCCATCCCTCATGTCCCTGTCTGCTCATGGCAGTGGCATTCAGCTGCCACTTCCCCAGCCTGGAGCGGGGGGTTTGCAGCGACCCTCCCATGACAAATAACTTCTTGGGAGGGCAAGGCAGGTGTAGGAAGCCCTACATCACCTGCCGGGGCCACCTGGGGCAGGACACACAGCGCAAGCCCTTGGCACAGGAGGTGAGGAGCAATGATGTCAGTTGAGGGGGCCAGGTTTGGCAGGGAAAGGAGAGAAAAGATGTCCCCTCCCCACAGGTGCATTGAAGGGGATCCCGCAGGGATTTGAAGGGCTTTCTGCCCCTACCCGGCTGGAGGAGGCGATCGCTGCCTGGTACCTGCTTGGCAGCCACTTCGTACCCGTCGGGGTTCATGGAGGGCATGATGTGGATGCGCGTGTCGTGGATGAGGCGGGTGATCCGCTCATTGCCCCGGCGGTACTCCTCGCACAGGAACTCGGAGAGCTGCAGCAGCAGCTCACGGCCCAGCACCTCGTTGCCGTGCATGTTGCCAACATACTTGAACTCCGGCTCCACTGGAGAGAACAACAGAGAGCGACACCATCAGCCAGGGCTGGGACAGGGGGAAGACCCAACTCCTACTGCAGGGAGCCCAGGCAAGCGCAAAGGACCCCCAATAAATGGTGTGAAATGGCCACTTCCCTTTGAAAACGCAAATCTCATCAAGGGAGACTGGCATGGTTCTCATATGGGCTCCCCTCTGTTTTGCCATAGCATCCCTGGCAGCAGCTCAGGCTCTCCACCCGGTTGCTGCTCGCCTTCAGAGCACACAAGAAGACATTATCTGCGGGTGGCATAGTCTCAAGCTGGGGAGAGGCAGCACAGAGGGACGAGGGAGCACCGGCAGGATTGCTGCTGCCCTGAATCCCGGGGTGCCGGGGCCTCCCAGCTCTGCAGTGGGTGGCAGTGGAGAGGACAGGTCCTTTCTCCCACCTCCGCCCTTCGCAGTTTGCTCTCAGTGCCTCTCACCAGCATGGCACATTCCTGGCTCTGCCTGCTTTAAGGAGCTTTTCAGTACTCTGCAGGATAAAATCAATCCCTGGTTTGGGGCGAGCTGTGCTTTTTCACTGGAAGGACACTGTCGCCTCTGGCCGCTGCCTGTCAGCCCCTGACTCCTGTGCTGGGAGGCATCAGCAGTTTCTCCTCTCCCTCCTCTTCGCCTGCCTCCAAGGAAAAGATTTAGAGGCTTCCTCATCCTCAAGGGACAGGAACAAGAGCCTAGAGAAACCCTCAGTGGCTGAGTTGAATACGGATCAAACTGTCCCTTGGGCAGCTTCGTTACGAGCAAAAAGGTCTCTTGCCACTGACTTTTCTAAAATGAGGTCTCGAAATACAGATTTAGGGACTGCAGGCAGACAGTGCCCAGAGCAGGACTCGCTTTGCTGAAGGAGAGGCAGCACACGTGAGGGATGGGTTACGCTTTTCCAGAGAGGATTTTAAAGCAGTTACTTGTGGAAAAATAAAATGTCTCATTGCAGGATGGAGTCAGCTCTGGTAGGAGAAATACCAGGGAAATGGGGTTAAAAAGGAAGGCCAGCTTTCACACAAAAGTGTCAGGGAAAAACAGGGTGTCATTACAAACGTCGGCTTGCCAGAGCTTGAGAATCCCATTGCTCCATGAGTTTTCCAGCCACCAGCAGTGGTGAGACTCACAGTGGCAGCGGTGCAGCCTTTTTTTTTGAGTGTCTGTCAGTATCCCTGGGGCAAAGGCACCGCAGCCCCATGGATCTGACATCTGCTGCTTCCAAAATCCCCCACGCCTTTGCTGCACGGGGACGATACACTGCTTCTGGACATGCTGAAGACAGATTCTAAAAAAAAAAAAATCAAATTTTTGGCAAAGATTTTGCTTTTCCAAATCTTTTGATCGCTGTGCCTCCGCACAGGACACTACAGGTGGGCAATGTGTTTTGACCTGGTTAGATTTCAGGAGACATGAGAACTGATTTAATTAGGTTATAAAAACTATAAAAACGTCCTGGGGATAGATGCAGCCTTTATTTAAAAAAATAAGGCCTCAGCAGGGATTCTCCTTCTCTGCTTTGTTCAAGTCTGCGGCAGGACTTGTCAGCCTTTTTCAATATGCAGACCCCTGAACCTTATCTACGTGGCCACACAAGCCCTAATTACTGCACGTAAGCCCACTAACTCTAGGCTTGCTTTTGGGAGTTACTGTCCGTGGCCTTCAAGAAAGCACACAGATTCCCCAAGTCCTCGTGCTCCATGCTTAAAGTGCCAGCCTGGGGGTGGCCCACACTACAAGCAAGGCCACAGGTCCACGCTGCCCGCCTGGGGCAGGGGAGATCTCGGTCACCTCCTGTGGCCCTTCCAGCTGTTCTGTAGTTCTCCTGTAGGTATAAAATCCACTGGTGCATTGCCAGTGCCCTTTGCTCGCTCCTTGCTTTGAATCAGCCCCCGATGTGCTGTGGAGGTGCCCGAGGTGTCCTCAGCGTCAGGCAGGTTTCCCTGTACCAAATGGGGCTGGCGCGGAGGAGGTCAGGGTGGGAAGCCTCCCATCCCTCCTCTCAGCAGCCCTGAAGGCGATGCTCTGGGCCGCAGGAGGGGAGCAGCGGGTACAGTGGGGTTTTGAGGTGCTGCTCTGCTTCGGGGGGGTGGGAGGGGGCATGCAGGTATGGGTCCCGCTCACCCCTGCAGCACTGCTGGCAGCTTTCCATGTAACTGGGCTGCCTGGGCTTGTCAGCCCCTGCATTTAACCACACCAGTGAGCGAGCCAGGATTTGAAAAGGCAAAAGAACCTGCAAAAAGTAGGCAGAGCCTTGTCCGCATCTGCAGCCCAGGGGCACAAGGTGGGGAAGCGAGGGAGCTCTGTGTGCACACACCCAGCCCGGAGAGCCGTCTGGTCCCCACAGCCCCCCAGCAGCACCTGGCTGCCAGCAAGGTCTGGCTCAGTGGCCTCTCCACGCCGCACAGGCAGCAGCTCAAGGGGCCATTGCTGCCAAGGCTCCGCAGGGCCACGTGGCAGCAGGTAGAGATCCCCGAGACCTGCCTGTCACAGGGGCTGCACAGCCCGTGGGACCAGTGGGGCTGTGGGAGCCCAACGCCCGCTCTGCTGAGGTCCCCCGCTGGCTGTCCCCCTTGCTTTGGGGTCTGGAGAAAGAAAGGCTGAGCTCTTCCCCCCTGCCACTATCCAGCAGCAAAGGGTGGAGGGTGGACTCAGCCTCCCCCCGCCAGTGCAATGCTGTGTTTTGGGAGGGAGAGGGTGGCAGGGCAGGTGGGGTGCTGGGATAGACTCGCCCGGGGTTCTCGCGTTAGCCCGTGCTGAAAAATCAGAGCTCTGTCCAAAGTACGCGCCTGGGCCACGCTGCAGCCCATGCAAGCACGGGGCACGCACGCAGCTTCTGCATGCGTGTTCCTGGGTTGGCTGAGGGGTCCAAGCTGGAGCCGGCCACCACCTGACACCTGGGCATCGCCGGGAGTCCTGCCTGGAAAGGGAGGGACCCTGCCCTGTGCCCCGACGGTGCTGCGTGGCAGGGAGCGCAGCGATGAAGCCCATCCTCTCCGAACTGCCGTCCCCGTCCCCCCATACTTACGGGGCTCGTGGATGCCCGGGTAGTCGCTGAACTCCAACACGTAGAGGTGTCGGCCCTCGACGCTGCGGCCGATGCTGTAGATGCGGCTGGCGTTCGG
>NW_009647420.1:432156-435754 GCF_000708025.1 Charadrius vociferus | reverse complement strand
GGCTGCTCTCCTGCCCCATCTCCTGGGGAAGCAGAGGGAGACATGGCCGCAGGCTCTGCGGGTCTGCCGGCCCCTCTGCCCCGGCCCCTGCTCACCCGGCGGCCCCGCTGCTCCCGGGGTAAACGGAGAGAGAGGGACCGCATCGCCCTCTCCACAGCTGCCTTCCCCAGCTGGGAGGTCGCCGGGGGAGGACAAAGGCAACGTGGGGTCTGATGTAGGAGTTGTCTGCTGAGCAGGTACCAGCGAGGAGAGCTCTGCCCTGCTGTGCACGGGAAGCGGGCACGGTAATCATCTCTGACAGGTACCGGGCAACTGGCAGCAGAAAAGAGCTCGACAGCCTAAAGGCAGATGGAGATGCCCTGCTGTCTGCTAATAAACAGTTGTGGAGCATTTCTGGATTTGGGGGAAGCTGGTTCCTCTCCGCCCCTCTGCCGCACACCCCTTTGCCCCAGTGGGCAGCAGTCACTTCAGGGTCCCCGTGCTCTGCCCACGGACAGGCACAGTTGTGGGATGCAGCCTGGCTTTGTAGCCTTATCCCGTGGGGCTAAAACTCCAGCAGCTTCATGGCTCTGACAGAGATCTTTATTAGGACATCCCTGACACAGAGCCCAAATGTGAGTACAAACAGCCAAAAGATTTACCATCGTGCCTGGACATGTCAGGAGGAAGGCTCCCTTTGCTAACGAGTGTGCTGTACTCCTCTGTCCAGGCCACCCTGGAAAGGAGCTGCTCCTGCCATCAGCTTCTTGGGACACTCAGAGCCATGCTGAACATCTGCCTCCCCTTCAACCTTGAGGTGGATCCATGCTACATTGCTCTAACCCCTGTGATGAGGATTGCTCTAGCTGCCTCTTTCCCCCACAAAGCATCCTCTACCCGTGCTGCCCAGCACCACTGCTTTCCTACCTGTCCTCCACACCCACTTGAGTTGCTGACTGCCTTTATGCCTCAATTTCCCAGGAAGAGCAGTGGTAAAACCAAAGAGCCTCTGTCTATAGCCTTTAATCCAAACAGGCTGGTGGGCAAAGCATACAGCCTGTCTGCTCCCGGCTTGGCTTACTCAGACTTTGCCACTTCCAACTTTCTTCTGCTCCAGCCCCACCATACCGGTCTTTTCTCTTCTTGTCCCTGGGCTTTCTTGGTCTCCTGCCCCATCTGCACAGTGTCCTCCTCTCAATTATGGCCCTTAAAAAAAAAAAAAAAGAAAGAAAAAGGTTATAAAAGTCCTGTTTTTTTAACAAATACCTTTAGAAGACATGACCAGAAAAAAAAAATACAAATATAAAGATCACAGAATCACAGAATGGTCAGGGTTGTAAGGGACCTCTGGAGATCATCTTGTCCAACCCCTGATAACAGTAATCACATTAATACCTTCTCCCAGTTAAGCTCCATCCCACCACATCCCCACTTGTCTGTCAGTGTCAGAGCAACACACATTCAGGAGTGGGAATGGCATTGCACCCATCTTTAATCAGGTAACAAGGAACAGTGCTGGAGGTGCCAGCTTCTCCCAGCACTTGGAGGAAACCAAGGAAACGTAGCTGAGGCGCTGGCAGGGCATGGTGAGCATGGGTATGGTGAGCATAGGTATGGCAGGGCAGCTCGTATCCCTACAGCAAGCCACGTCTGGTGACATTTTGTGGAGCTGGCGGCTCACACAGCGGTGGGAAATGCCCTCGCCTCCTTCACATCACCGCTCCCAGGGCTGCTGGGTTCCCGTGGAGCTGCTCTCTCCTCAGCTTTCAGCAACCAAAGCTATGTGAAGGAGGTGGGCAGGTTTCCAGTGCTAGCCGGTGTCACTTGGCAGCCAGAGAGCGCTAGGCAGGGCTATAGTAAAATAGCACAAACCCCATGTTTGGTCTGTCTTCCCCCTCCCCTTTCCCTTCCCAGGCTGTTCCCAGTGGCCTGCGACCGCAGAGGCAGAGTTGGAGCTGCAGTGCTGCCAAGGGACGCATAAGAAAAGCACTCACTTTCCTATGGAGACAAGCAACACTGATGTGAGAAACAACAGAAAAAAAAAATACAAAATGCCAGACCGTTAGATCCTAAAAAGGAGCCATAAGCAAAATCTGGGGTGGGTGGAGAACACATCTCACGCACTACGAGGTCTGGAGAATTAGTCAGCGTTATCTGTAGCATAGGGACGGAGGCAGCCCGTTATCAGGCAGCAGGTTTAAATCAAACAAAAGGAAATAGTTTTGCACCCAAGGCACAATGAAGCTACCTCAGCAAAGCTGAAAGCTAAATGAGTCCAAAAGAGGATAGGATGAATTCATAGAGAACGGGGGCATCCACAGCTATTAATTATGCAGATCCAGAGCAAATCACTTGATCACAAATTTCCTATGCCCCTGATGGCTGGAAGAGAAGGATCCTGCCCTTTCCCTGACTGTCCATCGAAATCCTCACCCACTGCTCAGCTGGAGCCGAGCGCCAATGTGCTGCCTGCCTGATCTGACCGAGCATGGCTCTTATTACATTCTAGGAAAACAACATGCTAATGAAGCTTTAAGCCAATAATAAGTTAGGACATGCTAAAAAACACTGATGAAAGCAGAAACAAACAATAGAGGACACAGCTCTTAGAAACAGTGCAGGAAGTAAACAAAGACTTAATTTGGAAAATGCAGCTAATACATCTGGGATGGATCATCCACCATTTCCCCCCAGATGTTCAAAGATGGAGAGACCTTGAGGCAGTGGGGGAAAGAGGGCGAGCAGGAACGCGCTGTGCCACAGCGGCGAGAGTGAGAGGAATGCGAATGTGAGCCCTGTCCCCCCACATCGCTCCGTGGCTGAGGGTCACAGGCAGCAAGGAGCCGATCCCTCCGGAGCCGGGTGTGGAAAGACTCCACCTGGTGCGTTTGTTTTAATTCTGGCCATATTGTTACCAGTGGAAGATTGGAAAATTTGAGGAAAGTTTAAGCTAAGAGCCATAAGAATGAGCAAACTAGGAAGAGCATGTGCTGAAAGAAAAATGATGAACTGTGACAAGCATGTTTGCCTTGGCGGAGCTACAGCTGTGGCTGCATGCAGAGGCATGCAGCCGGGTGGCCCTGAAAATGAGAGGCACAGGTTCCCCCATCCTTCACCTGTCTTCTGGGGGGTGGGGGGGTGTAGCACCAGTATGATGCCAATGGTGCTGCCTAGGGGAGGGAAAGGGAAAATGAGGACAGAGGACTGCAGCCATTCAGTGGGCAATAGGGGAGAACAAGCTGCTTTGGGGCGGTCAGAGTGAAGCTAAAGCAAGGAAAGATGGGGTTTGGGCACTATCAGCCTTCCCAGGAACTAGGCCATCTGTCTGAGGTGCCTGGAGCCTGGGAAGGACCACAGTGCCTTTCCTTGCCAGGAGGGGATGCTGCCCATCCACCGGGAACTTCAGATCTGACCCAGGAGAACAGCAGGGAACTGGCAAGAGAGGAAATCCCATCTCGGGACTTTTCCATGTGTAGTGCCAGAAGCTCTATTCCACAATTGGCGAGTTCCCATCTTCTGGAAGACAGCGCGAAAACTTTTCTGGCATCGGTTCAGAAGTCTTTATTGTGATAAGCATACAGAGATTTGTGCGTGCATCAAAACAAAGATCCATTTCATC
>NW_009647420.1:428828-432126 GCF_000708025.1 Charadrius vociferus | reverse complement strand
GCAGCAGGGACTGTTGTCCTTGGTGTGTCCCTCCCCAGCCCCTCCAGGACAGGCTGTTGAGCCCCGTGATGCAGCTGGCAGCCCCGTAGAGCCTGCACGTCCCCCCCTCGCACATAGCACGGGAAGAATTGGGAATGATGAGGAGAGGGCACGCATCCAGCTGAGAGCTGCTCTTGGAGAAGCTGGGGAGCCCCGGCCAGCACCAACATTGCAAATCGGCCTCTCACCACAGAGGTGATGGCCCCACTTCCGAGAGCTTTCTTCCAAGCGGAGGCTGCTCTGCGCTTTGCTGTAGGGCCAGAGAAACCAGCTGTAGCCCCCGCCCAGAGGAGAGCTGGCTGTGTCGGGGAGGAGAGCGAAGGGTGCTTAGAGCCTGTGGTGGGGACTGGTTTTCTGCAGGAGGTGAGCGTGCTGCAGGCACCCAGGCTTTCTCTTCTGACCCCCAAAAATCTCAGCCTCGCTGATAAGTTTTGCCTCAGACCTGACACTTGGGTGAACACAAGAGAGCTCGTGGAAGTCATCAGTACCAGAGAGACCAGACTGCGCCTGCACCCTGCAAAGGTATTGAATCCCCCTGCAAGGAACTTTCCCGAAAATGGACCCCTCAACACTTGAACCCAAACCAGAGAGGCACATTCCCCATTGCTGCAGCACGTCTCCGGGCTTCCTGTGGCAAAACGGGAGGGACCAAGGTCTGGAGTCCTGGCAGCCCAGCAGAGCTGATCAGTGAATAAGTATTTGCAAGACAAGAACCTGTGGTATTAAAAGATGCTTTAACCCAGAAGAGCAAAACTGTACAGGAGCCAGTGGCTGGAAATTAAAGCCAGAAGCTATCAAATTAGAAATAAGGCACAGGTAATTATCAGTGAGGCAGATCAACTGCATTAACAAGAGAAACGATACCATATTACTGCTGGCATATTTGGAAATTCCCCCCACTATCATTAATGGTCTTCACGCACATATCGAGTGGCTCTGGAACACACGTTTGAGCTGAATACTGCTGGGTCAGCACAGAAGCAAAGAAATGAATGTTCAATAAACTTGAACTCTTTGACCAAGGATTTTGAGTAGCCTCCGTGGGTAAAGTCCTGCAATAGCAGGAGAAATGGGGACAAAAAGTCATATGCTTTTCTGTGAAGGTTCAAGTACAGCCAGTGATATGCAAGCGTCTCATCCCGATAGCATGCCTTCAGTCAACCCAATTCCTGGAGCCTCAGCCTGCTCAAGTAATTTTTTAAATGGCACATCTGGGGTCACCTTCAAAATTCTAGTTCTAGAGAGATTGACTCATAAATGTAGTCTAAAAGTCATAAGGTTTAAAAATAATGTAACATATTTTGTATTTATCTTAGTTTGGGGCCTTTAGGTTGCACTCAAGTCACATTTACAGCTTTAAAAAACACAAAACTCAAACCAAAATACCGAAGGAAGGCAGGAGGGAGTAAGCAAAGATATCAGCTGAGCACCTGACATCAGAATCAAGAGCTAACAATATTAATACTACGGGACTTGCAATAAAGATAGAAAACATTGCTAAAGCTCTTCTCCCAGGTTCTGCATTTGACCTTTTCCTTTGGCATAAACGCTTAGCAAGGACTAGAAGAGCAGACCGGCACAGGCTTTCCCTCCACACCAGCTTCCACATGGCGTTTCTGCATTGATTTCTGAAACATTCCAACGGATCTGCCAATTCCAGCACCACGGACACAACAAAGCAGCTGCCAGATCCCCGAGTAAGTCTCGGGAGAGGAATTACCATTCTCCACGTTTCCACGCTGTTCACGGGGAGGAAGGACACACCAGCTCATGCAGGGAGCTTCTCCAGGGCACTGGCTCTGCTACGAAGGCTCCGTATGCGAGGGAGGTGGCACAGGATGGGGATGGGGTGTGTTGTGAGTGGGGCCGTCTGGTGAGCTGAAGCAGCTCTGATCACACACTCCTCCTGCGTGCCTTCCAGCCATGGCCAAAAATTACTGTTAATCTCTCATCTACCTATCTTTGCTGAAAATAACAGAAGGAAGACTCCATCTCTAGATGAATTCTAACATCTCAATGTATTTGCAGTTAAAATAAAAACTGGCCAATGGACAAAGAGCATGGGGAAGTGTCATCTGTGGGTTGATCTGGATCACTTACTTGGGGGAATATTCTTTGAATAGTACATGTTTCAGTGGAGTCATGCGGAAAGCAAAGCAGCTCTTGTTAAGAGACAGTGATGTACAGCGTGAGACTGCAGCCATTCTGGAATGCAATGACTGGAAAAAAAGGCCAAGTTGCACTAGTCCAACTGGACAAAACAGTCCCAAAACTTTATCTTCAGTGAGCAGACCTGGCCCCGAAATATATGAATGGGGAACATAGAGCATAGATCAAAACCAGAGGGTATTACATTTATATACACTATTAGCGACTCTACTATCACTCGCCGCTCAAAACTTTGGTGTCCAAATTTCAGAAAGATGTAAAAATTTTCAAAGAAGTGGAGTCAAGAGCTACAAGTGATGTCAGCACAGAGCACTTTACAGATTGAAGATCAATCTATTTAATATGATACAATGATGAATTGCAAGCACCAACAAGGAAAAAGGGATTTTGATAGCAGAGAGTTACTCAGTCTTCTGAAATGGGCAGAACAAGATCCAACAGAAGCTGAAGCCAGCTAATTCAGAGCAAAAATAAGACACAGGTTTTTGGAAGAACAACAAACTGCCCAAAGATCTCACCACAAGACAGGGCAGATTTTTCCCTTACCTCTAGGTCCTTCAATATGTCACAGCTCCTACTTCCAGGCATGAAGCAGAAGTAACCAGGGGACATTTTCCAGCCTGCACTGTGCAGAGGAACAGGCTGAGAGAGCATGAAAACCTTGAGCTCTGTGTCTGTGCTTGCCTAAAGGAGAAGGCTTTATTGGGTTTGCACGTCCTGAGCCCCTCCGTGCCTTCTACGGCTTTGCTCAGGTGAAGGTGTGTGTTTGCCATGCCTTTTTCTCCACAGTATCTGCTTTCTTTTGGCCTCCAGCACTTACAGGTCATTAGGAGAAGAGATTTCTGAGATTTGGTGGGAGGTAGACAGGCACCAGTGGTTTCCAAGTGTTTTTATAAAAATGGATTTCTGACTTACCTCTCTCTTTTTTTTGGACCAAGGAATGGAAAACGGAAGAAAGTGATTCATAAACCTGATCAGTGGTGTCGCCCTAGCTGTGTGCTAGAAGATGAGCTGCAGAACGTGCACTCACAAGCCCTGGGTCTTATGGCCATGGCATGAGCCTAAGCCATGAAGAAAGGAAAGGAAAATT
>NW_009647420.1:411289-428791 GCF_000708025.1 Charadrius vociferus | reverse complement strand
CTTGTGCTGGTTAACTGCTGCCAGCTGTCTATTTATAAAGGAACATGACCTCATAAACATTTTCCCTAGATTGGAGGCTGCTGTATGATCAGCGCAGCGACACTGGATTGCTTTAGTGGATGTATACCTGTAGGCACGCTGATCACACCAGAGTCCCTGTAGGCATTAGCACTCGCTACTGGTCAAGGATCCTCAGCCAGTATGAGCTGTTCCTACAAAAATCAGCAATTCCTGGCTGGGAACTCGTGTCTTTATGTACCCTAGGAACACGGGAACGGCTCAGTGTAAGAATGAGCCAGCTTTGGTCCAGCAACAACATCAGGAAGACGAGGCTAACGGCTGATGACCACCCGCGCGCTCAGTTTCTTCATCCTCATCCCTTCTGTATTCCCAAAGTGGCATTTGGGAGCCTGGCCAGCCTTCGGGGGCCAGCCAGGTGCAGGTGGCCGTAGCCGGCTGCAGGGCTGCGAGGGCTCAGGGCGCGGGGAGGCAAGCGGAGGTGTGCTGGTGCGGGAAGGGCTCTCAGGAACGGCTTCAGCGGAGGAGGAGCAGGATCACCCTGTGCGTGATCGCTCCCAAGAGCTCAGTGGGATGTGTGACCCTGAGATTACCCTTGCAGGAGCACCGGCTCCCAAAGATTGCTGCCGCTTTTCTCTTTATAATGCTGTGCACAAGGCAAAAAAACCCAACAAGCAGCAAAGTTTCATTGAATGAAAGTACGACCCATTCAAGGAGGGGACACCCGCTTGTCTGTCCTTGGCAGAGTGGGGTGGCGAGCCTGATGTCCCAACGTCTGTCAGTGCAAGTGTGAGTCAGAAGAAATAAATGCCCTTGTTGTACACAGTCAGTAGCTTCAGTGAGAGGCGAGAGGGGCTCTGCAGTGCAGCCTGCTCTGCAGGGGTCTCCCAGCCCTGAGCGGCCGGGGGGACACGGCCCCTCTCCCAACAAGGCTCTTCCTAAACAATCCCCTTCTGCAGGCACTTGGGCTTGTGGAAGAGAAGCCAGGCAAACAGGAGCACGGCCCCCAGCACGAGGGAGCACAGCACCATCAGCCCCACGTAGCTGCCGTGGGAGAGAGGGGGCACAGCGGGCTCCTCTGCAGGGATCATGTTGGTCAGGTTCAGCATGTAGCCCAGGGTCCAGCCCGCATCGCTGCTGCCGATCTGAAATGGGAGAGGGCCAGAATCAACGCTGGGAGGTACCGGCACAAAGGGTCAGGCTGCACAGCAGAGGTTGCAATTAGTTACCTAGGCAGAGCCCTCTCTGCCACAAAAACACACCTTTCCAAGGAAGTGGATCCTTTGCCAGTTCTTTTCAGTGAATTCGTAGCCATTTTCCAGGAGAGAAAGGATGTAGGCTCCAGAGAAGCAATATTCGCTCAGGTACTTTTCTTTTATTTGGTGATACGCTGGCTTCACCTAGGGGAGGAGGAAGGCACCAGGCTGTTAAACACAGCTTCCCGCTGCTCCAGCCTCTGCCTGAGCATCCACTGCAGGTGCCGGAGAGATCTTCCCCCACTTGCCTTGGAAGTTACTCCCAACCATTTATCCCACAGAAAAATACCAGCAGCTCTTGCCGCCCAGCGGCCCCAGCGCACTGCCACAAGCACTGCTCACCTCATGCCAAGGCCGGGCACAGAAGCTCTCAATGGCGCTGGTCACTTTGTCCAGGGCAACGGGGCTTTGTTCACTGGTCAGGTTCAAAAAGTTCATCACAAAATAGAAAGCAGAAAAAGCCTGAAGGAGAAAGAATATTTTAACCTGACTGGGCCTCTGCATGAGCAGGACAGTGGAAATCCCACAAAAGAAAATGCTTTTATTTACAAATAGAGAAATATAAGAAGCAACACCACACACACAAAAGTAGGTATATTTTCAAAAGCGATGTCGTTTTGAGACACACCCCTCAGAGCTGATGAGAACTAAGGACCTCAAAACGAAGGTGGAGGTAGAAACTTCACTGACCACAGTATCCTGAAGAACTTCAGTAAATCCCTCTCCTCTACGCACTGGTGCCAGAGATGGCACCCAGCGAACTCTGCTTGCCATCACATCTGTGATCCCATTTTGGCAAATGAATGAGATGAACGTGCAGCCAATATCACCACAATCAGCAGAGCTGATGGTCTGAAAGGACGGCACACAGCCCCAGCACCTAATCCAAAGTCCAGATAGCCCATCTTTGACCATAGCCAATTGCTGAGAGGTAGGGAGGAGTTCATGAAGAGGGCAAGGGAGTATTGACAGTTCCCCCAGAGAACCTCACAGCTATTGGAGTCTTGCAGCTCTAGAACTGATGTTCAGTGTGGTGTCACACATGATGTGTGTTCAGAACGTGGCGCTGTCTCCTCATCATGTCTGGGAAGCAGACAGGTGACCTGACTGATTGGTTTCAGTAGCGTTCACACACTTCTGGATGAATTTCAGACCTGATACCACCACTGATCTCAGGAGACAAGGTTTACAGGAGCAGCATATCATGCCTGGCCTGCAGCAGGCTCTCCTGCCTCTAGTGCTGGCCATCAGGAAGGACTGCTTAAAAAAAATGAATCAGTAAATAGAGCACCCCAAGGAGATGCCTCCAGGACATGGGTTGGAATGGGAACAGTGCAGTACTGGTAGGCCTGTATTTACTGTGGCAGGTCTTCCATGTACTTTCCTCACAGCAAGTGCAGCACTACTTTTGCAGTTACACGTCCATAAAGCCATCTTGCAAATGATTCCTGCCCCAACCATGGAGAATACACTCTAGCATTACTCTGAGTTTCTGCTATCCTGGTATTCTGGTTTATAGAGAGTTGAAGAATGTGAAGACTTACCCCAAAATCCCCTTGTAATGGAGGTAGGTATATCCCATTGAAGGAGCAACTGGAGTAAGGACAATTGGTTTTGTTAAAGAGTTTCTGGATGCTTCTTCGGCACTTTTGATAATCTCCCTCTCCCTGTATGTACAGCTGGCTGAAAGGGAATTGCTTTTTCTTGGCTGACGTACAAGGGTTTTTGAAGAGGTCACTTAAATTTATAGTCCTCTGATAGCCCTGGTGAAAGCACGGATCAAGGAGGCTGCTGTTTTCCATGGTCTGAAAGTAAAATCAACTCAAGCTGTTACACTTCACTCTCGAGTAACACCCTGGGAAAGAGCCACAAAGAAGGGTGGACACAAGGCACTTGTCACAGTACATCACAAAGTGATGGGGATGGTTTAAGGCATTAGCTGTGATTTGAGAGATGTGGGTACCGCAACAGCCTCCCTGTAGGACCCTGAGCAAATTACTTTCAGCCATATTTTGTGAAGTTGCTGTTGATCTGGGATTCTTAGAGGTAGTGAAACATCACACCCCCCCCGCCCCCCCAATACTTCACGCCTACTATCCCGTTCCCAAGGCACCTCAACTTGGTACCACTTTTGAAAATGTTGATTGTCATCTCTTTGGGCATCTGTCCAGTCTTAATGACATTTCCCAAACCCAGACTAAGGGATGAGACATTTAGCTGGGACACAGCAACTTTTACAGCACCAGTATGTCAAAGCTGGTAGGGTCCAGGATCTCCACCTGCAATTACAGATGTACTCGCCTGTAGGTCCCCGGCCAGTTTCTGTTGCAGAGCCTGGTCCTTCCCATAGCAGAGAAAGCTGTGCGTGTACACTAGGTAATCCTTGCCATAGAGACGGAAGTAGAGCAGGTTCTCCGGGGACTCTGGAGACTCTGGAGGGAGTTCATTTGGCACAAAGGTAATCTGTGTTGAGGCTCCTCCGAGGTCTAGTGCTCCTGATGTCTCACTTAGGGATTTCAGGGAATGTAGAAGTTTTGTCCAGCCAGACTTTAAAAAAAAATAATTCAAAGTAAAAGAGATACATCAGGCACGGAGAAAATTTCTTTGAGAGAAAAAAAAAAAAAAAGAGAAAGAGCTGTGAGGAGAGAAGCAGAAGCACAGAGCACAGGAAAGGCAGGAAGACCTGGAGGGGGGCACGAGATGGGGGCTGGAACAAGACATAAGAAAGATGCAGGCTTGGGAAAGCAGAAGATGGATCATGCCTGAGTGTTTGCAGGAGGACTAAGAATACAAAATCTATTACAATTGTTATGAGAAAAAACAGTCAACTTACTGTTTCAGCTCCCAGCTGACTTATAAGCTCAGTAGTGAAGAATCACTGTCAAACTTTGCAGGCACAGAAATATTTTGTATCACAGGAAGTGAGGAGGATGCTGTACCCAAGCAAAGTTATCGAAGATGGTGGTGTTTTATTTCAATGCTTTAAGCCTGACTACAGTGGTACACGCTGATACTTATTGGTATCAGGATGTTCTCACAGTAATTGCTGAGGCAAGATGTGCAGCTTCCTGATCTCTGGTAAATGGCTTACGAGGGCAGATAGTGCCTGCGACACCCTCCTGCAAGGCATGATTTACAAAGTGCTGCAAGCCGGTGATTCAAATATGGACTTGACATTGATACAGTACCTGCTTGAAATTGCCCAGCAGGTAGTTAATGGTGATCCATCCATAGGCTCCTTCTTCCTGTCCACTGATGATTCTGGCACCCTGGAAGTTGAAGGGAGCTGAGCGTAGCGTCTTCTCTACTGAGGACAAGACTTTGTCAGCTGCATTTTTATTCTCCAAGCTGGATGAATGGAAGAAAGAAATTGAGTGACTCTTGCTGACAGCTCTCTGCAGCCTATGGGCTTTATTCTGCGTAGGCAGGCTGCAACTCCCCACCAAGCGTTAACTGTAATGGAACAGTCATTCCATATGGGTACATCCAGCTCTAACTGGCCACATCCCTCTCTGTCACACCTTGACAGCACAGCTGTCACTTACAGACCCTGCAGCTGAGAGTGGGACCCGAAGCAGAGACCAGAGTGCTCTTGTTCTCCTGAAACACATGCCCTGGTAGGGACTGCACCGTGGAGATTCCTCTCACTCTTCGCCATCACCATTACAGAAGAAATCCATGCCCTCTGGTATCTCCAGGGAGATTTCCCAGGCAATACATACATAAGATCAGCTCCCTGTCCCAGCCAGGCAAGAGGTCTGGGGCACCCCCATGAAAACCACAAATTGGAATTAAAGGAGGGTATGATTATAAAGTTACTTTAGCTCTGATGGTGTCGGGCTGAGTCAAGGTATGTGGGGAGTTGCAACATGGTTGGGCTCAAAAATCCTGGGTCAGGCTTAATACCAGGCTGCGGGGAATGTCTGAGCATCCCTTTGGTATGGGGGATGTCTGAGCAACCCCTGAGCATCAGCTTGGGCACTGCTACCCTCCTGGTGCCTCTGCGCTGCACGTGGGTGCTGGAGATGATGGAAGGCTGGAGTGAGTAGAAATGGACCTGCTGGGCAAGCAGGGGAAGAGCCCAGGGAGACTCAGGGCTCGGAGAGGCCAGCAGCAAAAGAGGGTATCTGGGCAAAGTGTGAGCTGGCAGCATTTCCAAAGACTTGGCACAAGAGGCCCCCACTGAGCATCCACGGTGGTCCCAGGCGCAGTGCTGCAGGAGAAGGGGACGAGCCCTGCAGTACCTGAGAAGCCGCATGCCGGCGGTTGCTCCGAGGTAGACGGGTGTCTCTTGGTGCTGCTTCGAGGGAATCACCTCTTTAGCTTGTTCTAGGCACTGTGCCAGAGAGGGACCTGCCTTCTCCGTGTCATGGGAGTAACCTGAGATCCCAGGGCCTGCAAGAGAGAGGGACACTTCATTGCTCAAACTCCGAGCATAACCCCAGCGTACTGTTATGAGCAGTCGTGTTAAACTGTATCACTATCACAGGCAGCAACGTCAGATTCAACCACCCCATTCCTAAGGAGTTTTAGAAATCCTACAGCACCAACTAAGCCCGATGCACGCAGGGATGGCCACAGTGCCCAGCATCTGCCACCCGCTCTCTGCAAAGCAGGCTATGAACTAGTGCTGAGGGGCGCAGTGGGACAGATCATTTGCTTAGTATGTCCTGGACATCTGCAGACTCATCTCTGCTTCTGCCTAGGTGCACCCTGGATCTGCACCTTAAAATCCTCCACTACGGTGGGTCCTCTGGGGGAAGATGCTGTCATTTGTTTGTGTATTGTATGCTCACCCTACAGCACTGAGTGTTTTGCAGCTATCCCCTTTCACGCTAACCCAAAGAAAAATCTGTTGTCCCCTGGTGAATGGACTGCCCCAGGACCAGTGCCCACATGGGCAGCAGTGAAAACCTGCTCCAAGTTTGCTCCAGGTTGCTGCATGCTCAGCGTGCTGCTCGTGGCACAGCATGCTGCAGCGCCGAGCAGCCATCGCAGCAGCTCGATAACAGCATGGCTCTCCCTTGTGCTGCAGATGGGCCTGAAAAGACCCCAGGCAGGCTCTGACAGTACCTCTCCTCCCCACAGAATGCTGCAATCCATGATGGTCTTCTCTATTCCTTGTCATGTGCATGCTTGGGCTTCATTTATGCCTTCCTAAACCACGCAATATCTACACAGCAATTAAATAGGATGAAAAATAAACTGTGACATGTATAAGCTGGACAACCCTGGCCTGCAAGCCCAGTGCCCAGCTTGCACAGAAACCCTGAAAAAGAGCAAACTGTGCCCTCCCCTCTCACTGCCTGACATTCATCGGCACTTCAGCAAGGGTGTGTGCAGACGTTTTATTTATTTAAGTACATTCCCTGGTGTAGTTCTTTCCAAAAAGTACTTACTTCCAAGCATCCTAAAAACAAAGGAAAAAGTGGATCCAGCTTTCCTCCCAGGAAGGTCAGGCACATACAGCTCCCCGTGGGAAGCGGTAGGATATACATTAGCTCACAGATGTAACACTGTTTTCACTATTGGCCTCTTCCTCCAGGTTTCTCCTCCCCCACCCTTTGGTTGCATTATCTCTTCTTCATCCCGTGCCCCTTCCACCGCTCCCTTTTCTCCTCTTACCTTCGACTTTACACACCTCCACCTGCTGCACCACCCCAGTGTCGTTCTCCTTCTCTGCTGGCCACTCGTACACATACAGGTTAGTGTGGGAAGACCCCGCATCCAGCACAATCCCATACTGTGGGCAAAACAGAGCCGTCATTGCACCTGAGGCACTGAACCAGATACAGCATGTGCTGGTCTCCACGTGTGTGGGGGACCAGAAACGAACAGCCTGGCTGGCAGCTGTGGGGACATGCTTTGTCATTACTGTTCTTAGTAGTGCTTCAGTGCAAAGTTTCTATCAAAGAATACAAGAGCAGAGAAGCAGCAAAATTGGGAGTGATTACTTATAGGAGGTGATCCCCTGTGAAGCCTTATCTGTTTTTACCATGAAGATGTAAACCGAGATGTTGAGGTGCATGGCGCCAGAAAGAGAGGTTAGCCAGACCCAGCAACGTGTCCTGGAGAACTATGCACGCCTACGCCCCCAGCTTGGCTTGTTTTCCTGTAAGAGTCCCAGCTCATAATACCTTAATATTCTTCGGAAGTGGCTGGTTTTGTGTCACTGCTACAGCAATTAAAGCAATTACAGCCAAAGTAGAGAGGAAACCCAGGATGAGTAGAATCTGTCTTGTCCGGGACATCTTTGGTTTGGTACCTGTGACTAGAGCAGAAAAAGGATGTTAGTATGCCAGTAGCCCATCTTACCTCACACCCCAAAGGTCTTCAGGCACATTCCTGCAATCCCTTTCCACTGTGAAGCATCTGCCTTTGCCCATCACTGTTCCCATCTCCTGCTCAATGTCCTCGTGCGGCATTTCTTAGAGGCAGAGCTCAGCCCTGGTGTCCTGCAGTTCTGCTGTCATGGGCCATGCCATGTCTCCGTGGGCTGCCCTGTGCCAGGTGGTCCTGAAGGAGGACTTCAAGATGAAGCTTGTAGTTAGCCTGTCCTTGAGATACCTGCAGGTGACTGAGCAACCGTAAAGCAAAAGCATCTGTATGGGGCAAACACCAACTTCTTCTATAGGTCTGCATTTGGTTTACTAATCCCTGAGAACCTGAAAGAACGGACTGCTAATATATAAACAGCGTAACCTTGTGGAACCCAAAGCTTTAACCCCTGCGACCTTTTGTCCTAGTATACTTTGTGCTTCAGTTTTTTTACAATGTTTATAACCACTTACAACATCCTCCTCATGGAGCATCTAGGAATTCTTAACACTAACTTTTCAGTATGTGGCAGTCAGTTCAAGCAATGCTGTCCTGCCCCTTGGCAATGCTATATAGGTAATATCATCTGCACTCTACCGGGTATTTAAGAAATCCATAGAGATTTTTGATGCCACTTCTCACAAGACCAGTAAATTATGACTAGCCTGTATTTGCAGAATTGGCATAATATGGTTAAAAATCACACGCTTTGCAAAACTTGTACCAATCTGATTCCTTAACAGTTACTGTTATATTTGGTGTGACCTATCTAACAAATTAAGAGTTTTTGTGACTTGAAATACATGGTTAGCAGTAGAATTCTGTAAAAAAAGCCACTTAGGGCTGATGGAAATCATTTACAACGAATATGGCATTTGAGCTTTCAGAACCAATATACATATACCTGCATTTGTTAGTGGTTAGCATGATGCTATTTTATATTTTCCTTCTTTGGATTCTCCTTCAGATAGCCCATGGTGGAAATCTGACTTCACAACTTAGGCTCAGCCAGTTTTGGTATTTTTTAACAAAATACCATCTTACAATATGAAGCTCTAGAAAGGGCATCAGCAAAAATATTTTTCCAGATTTATAATCTAGCTGTAAACTCAACACTTACAACTAACAAATAGCTTTGGCACTCTAGGAGACCCACCCACTCCCACCATGACATGAAGTCCATTTCTACACACACAGATGCTCCATATCCAAAAGCACTGATTGTCTGACTGCTCACGCAGGTACTATTTTTTCTCCTCCTTATGCACAAATACTCTAGGAGATGTTTATAAGTACATTATGAGTCATCCAGGGTAACAATACCCCTGTGCAGGCAACCACACTGACTATCTTCACGCTCCAAGAAGGTAAGGTGACCGAACCTGCTCTGCATCTGCATGCCAGATCTGGAGTTCCAGAAGTCATTCTCCAGCCCTCAGGTCATACTGGGTCAATGCTCCAAATCCATCCTGGCACCCCACGTCATGCGCGCAAATATGAAAAGCATTCAAGTTCTGAACAGGGTCATCTTCTAACCATTCTGGTTTCACACAAAAGGTGATCCCAGGTGCCAGAACTATATGAAGTGTTACTCAACTTTACAAATTACCCCGAAATCCTAGAGTTATTTTCAAAAGTTAGTCCAAGTGAAAAGAAGCAACGCACCTCTGGAAACCTCTAACTGTAGACAAATAATGTCCTCCCACTTACCTAGAGAAAATGGAACCTAAATGTGCCAAGACAAATTGTTTTGAAGATCCCCCCGCAGGCAGGTCCATTGGAAGCCTCGCGATGACCTGGAGCTCTGTGCTCCCTCTCATCGCACTCATTTGTAAATCTGCTGAGGCTAACTGTGAAATTTGGAAGCGTGTTATGCTCGCGTTTTGTGAGTGCCTGTTAGAGGCACAGCATGCTTGCCAATATCTCCAAGAATGCAGCTTAAAAAAATAGTCTAGTGCACATACCAGACAGTAGGAGGTAAGAATGCATTTTATACAGCTTTATTCAAAAAGGCCCCAGAACTCATGGCCTGAAGTGATTAGAAACAGCAGAGCATGAGAGCTGGGAGACTTCTTATTGGAAAGAGCAGTTCGCTCAGGTTTTGATAGCACTGAGCTGAACAAAAATTCTTTTAACACTAGAAAAAGGAATAAAAACCAGATACTACAATATAAAAATAGCTGCACAGTATAGGTATGAAGCTAGCATGCTCGAAAACTGAAACTGCTGCTGACAGTTGCACAGCACAACCACGTAATTATTGCCACCCGCACTCTGAGATCTTGCCTAGAGGCAGCCACTAACGGCTTTGTTGGGTGTTCACTGTCACAGGAACGAAGGATGGGTGACTTTGCATCATTTCTAAGACTTTCAAACTTCCTGTTGCAATGGGTGTTGTCGGTCTGCTGTGTCTTGTTAGCAGCCACACTCTGAAAGTAGCAGCATTAGCAGCAAAGCAGGAATAATTTTCTCAGTGTAATGGACCATGCCAATAAAGAGCTGTAGAAATCCCTTGTCTGTAGGCAGAGGCATGACGATAATTGTCTGCTGCCCACCTGCAACCTGAGATTAGTCATTTTTTCCAAGGCACATTATTTCCTTAACCTTGAACGTGACTTTAGCTCAGTATCATGAGCACTTTTCAGGACTCTGGTGCTTGCAGATATGTGATTTCATTGCTGTATCCCATACCAGAGTATCCATCTGTGTGAACTCTAATGCTACCAAGCAGCATTTTGTTGAAATGTTTCATACAAGAAAAAGTACAAAATGATAAGAATAATCCAGAAGGTAGCCTAGCAAAGCAGTAACCTTCCAAACACCACTCAAAGCATACAGACTTGAATACTTGATTATTTTTAAAACAAACAAACAAACCCAAACCACAACATTGCAAATCCACAGATAAAGAATTCAATGTAATTAAAATAAATCTCACCTGCCATTTGCTCAGAAAGGTGAGGTATTTGAACAAGTTCCCTTTTCCGCACACTTGGTTACCTCTGTCAGCTCTAGGCATAATTGCAGGTCCCGCAGTGGCTAAAGATTTAACTTATTCCCTAGCCTCCTCCAGCTCCTTTGCACCCTACGTTCATGTCACTGAATGCCGTGCAAACACTCCTCAGTCTCCACCAAGCCGGGCAGTACCTGACACCTACTGTCTCTGATTGCTGGGCCCCAGGACTTCCACTAGCAGTTTTCCTCAGCTAAATATTAAGCAAACATGATCTTCTATCTCTCTGCCCAGCCAGAATCCAAATAGAGTCAGATCTCTGCTCTTTCTCCCATACTTCCCACTGTAAGCGGTGATAGAAACATCAGGTAAGGCCGTAAGTAGGCATAGAAATGACGCTGCTTTTCTTCTTCCCCACCGAAAGCTCAGCGCTGCGTGGTGCTGGAGCCCTGCCTGGCTGTGCAGGCATTAAGCACTCTCCAGATGCTGGAGCACAGCCCAGCTGCTCAGGCATCTCTCTGTTTCTAATTTTGGTCTCTTTGGTTTGTTTTTTTTTGTAGGGGCTACCACTGGTTCCATCCAGTGATTGGTGGAGGTCCCAGAACATAAACGGATCTAACATCCTTTCTGTCTCTGAGTTAGCTATCAACTGAGAACGACATTGGCAGCTGCTCCAGCTAACAGCAGTTTTGCTGCAGAAACCCTGTTGCTCTCGGTGAATAACCCAGGAAGGACCACACCAGCGTGGGAGGCAGCTCTGTGTGAAGGCAAGGAAGCAGGATTGTCCCCAGTGTCTTCCAGAGCCTCCAGACAAATAGGAAACCGCTCCTCCAGCCGACATCACGCTAAGTCACTGGCAGCTCTGCACGCCAGGAGATGTCACTCGTAGCCAAGGCTGCCCACCTCCCAACTCCCTTCTCGCCAAACAAGACTTAGCAACAAATGTTAAAAGGAATCAGGCAACCAGCTGCTTTTAGAGATGCAATAAGGAGAGCCTAAAGCTGGCTTAAGGACGGAAATTAGGATTGTCAAGTGGAAGAGGAGAGATGCTGTGCATAGTCCAAAGCCATGCTCAGTTCAGATCACTGTGACCCATCATCTCCAATAAATACAAATACTGTTGTAAGCTTTGGCTTAGCACAACAGCTAAAGTTGATGTTTGCTCTTTCCTTTGGATGCTCACTCTCAGCCTGCTACAGTGGGATCACAAGAGGCTGCTCTGCCAGGCCATCCCTCAGCCTCATGTACTACTTCAGACACACGATCCTTGACCATCACGGCCAGTGCTAAGTCAACCCAGCACCTCTCCTACGCAATCCCAACAAACCCACATTTGATCACATTTAATTAAACTAGCCCTGCGGCATGCTGTAAGCAAAGGGAGTTCCAAGACACATTGCCTGCTGCCCACGAGGCTTGGAGTGACGACAGAGAATAAGACAGCGCCTTACGAATCCTGCCCATCAGCTGGCAGCTACCTCTGCCGCTCATCACCCACGTTGCTGCTGCAGTCTGCTGGGAGTCTCTCCCATAACTACTTTCCTAAGCACATGTCCAGTCTTTGGGGGAGGGCTGCTGGATGCTCGTGCAATCATGTACCCTAGTAAATGAAAAAATAGTCTGTGGAGCTCCTGAACCTAAACACATCAGCGAGACAGAGTGCAGTGCTGAGAAGCCACTGAATTATGACCCATCACAAAGGGAAACAGGCATACGTGAAGACTGAGAAGCTGGGAACAGTATGGATTGAAATGAGTCAGATGCCACCGTATTTTTAAAGCAAAGAGCAATGACTTGCCTGCCTGACTGCCAGCTGAAAGAGCACAGGAGCCCATGGCTGAAGAGTGCCTGAATCCCTCAGCAGTCTGAATGCATCCAGCACCTGTGAGCGGCTCTGTGACACAGGGTGGGCAGTGTGGGCAGAAGGAGCATCCCTCAGGGCAAGTGCTTGCAGGTGAACATCATCCACGTCAGCGGAGAGCATGGTAGACAGAAGCTCTGGCAATGCAGCCTGTGCACATTTCTTCACTGCAAGAAGTCGGGTCTATGAAGTTCTGCCAGCAGTGATCGCAGGGAAAGGGGATGGGAGCAGCAGTCAGTGCTGCTGTTCAAGGTGGATAGGGGGGACGCACATTAACCTCCCGCTGAGGAAAAATGAGCTTTTGGTAGTGATGAAGTTTGTCAAGCTGAATTGCACACTTGGGGAGGTTGCTGATCTTGCATCAGGTTTTGAGGCACACTACCTAAGAGGCACTTCTGTCTTCAGACTCACCACAGCCAAACATCTGACCTGCTGGAAAGCAGCTCTGTGGAACGGGACCTGGTGGACAACAGGATGACCATGAGCCAGCAATGTGCCCCTGTGGCCAAGGCCAGTGGCATCCTGGGGTGCATCACGAAGAGTGTGGCAAGCAGGTCAAGGGAGGTTGTCCTCTCCCTCTGCTCTGCCCTGGTGAGGCCGCATCTGGAGTATTGTGCCCAGTTCTGGGCTCCCTGGTTCAAGAAGGACAGGGAACCGCTGGAGATGATCCAGCAAAGGGCTAACAAGATGATTAGGGGACTGGGACATCTTTCTTATGAGGAAAGGCTGAGGAATTTGGGTCTTTTTAGTCTGGAAAAGAGAAGATTGAGGGGGGATCTTATCAACACTTATAAATACTTAAAGGGAGGGTGCCAGGAGGATGGGACCAGTCTTTTTTCAGTGGTGCCCGGTGACAGAACGTTAACGGGCACAAACTTAAACATACGAAGTTCCATCTAAACATGAGGAGGAACTGCTTTACTTTGAGGGTGGAAGAGCACTGGCACAGGCTGCTCAGAGAGATTGTGGAGTCTCCCTCTCTGGAGACATTCAAAACACGTCTGGATGCCATCCTGTGCAACCTGCTGTAGGTGCACCTGCTCTGGCAGGGGGGTTGGACTAGATGATCTCCAGAGGCCCCTTCCAACCCTGATCATTCTGTGATTCTGAGTCCATAAACACTTGGAAAAGCCATATTGCTTCATTTATCAACACTCTCTGAAACTTTCTCTGTCCCCATCTGACTCCTTACTCATTCTTCCCCTGCCTTTTTCATTCAAACATGCTCTTGTCCAAATTACCTAGGAAGATTTTGCTGCAAAGTAATGTAAACCACCTGTTTAAGGCCAAAATACTGGAAAAGCTTTTTCTTAGGCTGGCAAGAGGCTCAGGTTTGTCTTAAAATATAAGCACAAGCACATATACAAGAAGTCAGTTGCTTTAGTTTAAGAGGTTTTACTTCAAAATATGAGGGAAAGGCACTGAATGTGTTGAAAATAGAATTCAAGCTCCAGATCAGGATTTTACTTCACTTTTTACAGCTGTTATATGGAACAATGTGGGAGGCTCTGCTCCAAGTTTTAATTATTCATATGGCAAAGATCATGGCCTAAATACTGGTGTGATCTCTGCCCCTCCTTGTGTTGCTATATACAGTCATAAATACACATTTACTGGATTATGTTTTTCCAGATTAAATACTTATAAGTGCTGAAGTACAAACACTGAAATGTCAGTGAAACTGATAATCCAAACAATGTAATAAGGTTTTTTTTGGATGCTGTCTTTCAGAGACATTTGATACTTTGAAATCACACATCTCAAACTCCAGCAGACTCCTACGGATCTTACTATGCAGCTGGGCACAGTGCTCGAACTAGTCTGTGCTGTGTGTCAGGGAGCTGGAAGATGGAGTAAAGAGTGCGCCTGTATCTGTGATAATACCAGGTCGGGAGGAAACGCACGCTGACACATACGACTGGAATTCAAAATAAATTTGATAAATAGGGGAGAGCCTGGGGAAAATGTCCAACTCACTTTAGTAAGGACAAGAGGAAATATGCCATTTAGAAAATAGCTACCACCCAAGGACAGCATGGTCAGCAATCGGTTAAGTAGCGTTTCCAGAGAAAACATTCTTGCAGCTATAGCAGTTTGCAGTAATCCTTCCCTCCATCTAACGCTGGTAAAGCCTCCTATGAAGTTCAATGCCCAATTTTGGACACTGCCTTTCAGGAAAGTTGTAGACCACTTGGAGAAACTCCAGAAGAGAACAAGAGGAAGGATCAGAAGTCTAAAAACTTGACCTATGAGGAAAGATTGAAGTAATTGCGTTGTTTAGTTTAGAAAGAGAAGAACAAGGGAGACACTTTAGCTGTCTTCAGCCAAATGAAGTCTCTATCTGCCAGCGCTGTTGTAGCTGATCCTGCCTCAGGGCTGGGGTGGCTCCTGGACTTTCTCCCAGCAATGTTTCCTTGGGTCAGAAAGCAGGGAGTTAGCAAGAAGAGGGTGATGCACCCGTAAGTCATGCCGTTAGCAAAGGCCAAAGCAGTGCGTATGCTCTCCTCATGGGACAGAGCTGCATTTGAAGAAATCTGTTCTCTCCTTCCCCCAGCAATGCTTCAGGTTGCATCCGGACCTCATTCAGTCATGGCGACCACCCTGCTATACGCTATCCATATGTACAACATTGCTCGAGGTGGGAGCACCTCATCCTTTTGCTGCTTTTAGAGTCGTGACTGGGATATGGCCCTGGGAAATTGCACAGGGCACATTGGAGGAGCCCGGATTTTCCTGGGAAAAAGAAAAAGCACATGGCAATCCTGGAGAGCTGGAGGGTGCTAGAGGCTGCAAAAGCCAAGCAGCAGCAGAAGGAGATGGACACAAAGGAGCGGGCAGCACACAGGCTCCTTCTCTCCCTTCTGGCGGCGGCACAGAGGGGCTTTGTGCTCGGGGCAGTCCCATGGCCCTGCTTACAGTGGCCCTGCGGCGTGGGTTTACTGCCGGAGGGGTTGATGTCCGGGGGGTTCCGGGCAGGAGCCCCTGTGACCCTGGCTGCCCCACCAACAAACCCCCCCATTCACCCTGTGCACAAAGCGGATTCCCCTGTCGGGGACCTTCCCACGGCGCCCAGCAGTGCTGGGTGCGCTGCTCAGCCTCCCCGGCTGCTCTGCAAGGCACTCGCACCGCCTCCCATCCTCGCATCACGGCCCCTCTCCCTGTTCTTATACACCGGCCCCACCAAAGCTCTCCCGATGCCTCTCCATTAAATAGTGTCTCTATAGGAAGATATTCTTCTGGCTGGCATCCCAGAGGTCAGACTGACATACTCAGTATCCTCAAATACAACCAACAAGTGGCAGGATGCCGCTGACACACTGACCTTTAGACAGTTAATTTTCACATTTATATGATGTTTACAGGGCTTCTAAGCCTGTACCCTATTTGTACTCATTTCTTTAGGATTCATATATCAAAGAAGTTTTCAAATCGGAAGAAACAACTGTTATCAGTTACAACAGCCTCCTACCGGGCAACTTCTGGTATTAATTTGCTACCAGCCCATCAAAGGTATATTTTAACTGGGGAAGATTTATTGCCATTACCCACAAAGCTTGAAGTTTCATCAGAAAATATCCAGCGAGTTCAAGACGGCTCCCTCCCCGCCCCCCCCTGCCTATCACCTATTGCTTGAATATACTTGGCTGTCACATGATGTGAAGACACTTGTTTTTCTTCGGGGGAAAAAGAGCAGCATCAAGCACTGACACCTTTTCAGTTTTGTTATTATTGATAATTCCAATATGTTGACTTGCAATGGGCCAATGGTGCTGCTAGGCTTCCTTTTGTGCTCAGTATCTTTAAATTCTTCTTTGCTCGTCTTAAATGTCTTGCCATATTTTTTTCCCTATGCTTCTTTTGACCATCTTCTATGCGTTCCAACTTTAAATTTGCATTAATTGCAGCTTCCTCTTTTTCTGCTACATATGCATCCTTTAGAGATGTTATTATTTTTCAAATTAGCATAACTTTCAACTGTTGGATTAAGGCCTTTGGGGAATAGAATAAGAATTGAATAGGCTGCTTCCGATTAGCATTCCTATATGGCTATTTTAATTACCCACTGATTTAGCTCAAGTATTTTGAAATTTGGGAAATCACTTCTTTTAAGAGCTACTAGATGTTATTTGTTGAAACAGAATAAGTGTGCATTACTTGTATAATTATATGCAACTCTCATAGCAATGTTTCTTTCTCTATCAAGATTGGGGCCAATATACATTTCCTTTGTGCTGAAAGTAAGGCATTGCAAATTATGAGGTGGTTTTAAGGAATTACCCTGTCATTCACTAAAATGCACCATCGTATCAGCTTTCGTCATCCCTATATAGACTTCTCTGCCCCCGTTATCCTGGCTGGTAATGGGCACTAACCTTCATCAGCTTTGGTCGCTTGTTCCCAGCTCAGCCCCAGGCAGCTATTGTGTACGACTACTTAATTATTGTTGTTGCTGTTAAAGACAGCAGGGCCACTGCTTTAATAGGAAGATGGGTGATGTGCGAGTCATATCACCAACCCAGTACAGCCCACCCTTCCTTGTGCCCCATCAGCCACCCGCACCAGGGGGATGTAGAAGTTGCCATGGCAAGAGAGAGGAAACAGCCTCCACAACAACCGTTCCCCGCCCTTCAATACCCATTTTTGTCAGCAAGTTCAGAAACTTTCTGGATAACACAAAGTTCTGTGCACTGTAAATACTGCTACCCCCAACAGGAGGTTTTGGCAGGGGACCGACCGCAGAGAAAACGCATCCAAACCCCTCACCACCCACAGCACGCTCTGAGCCTGGTGCTCACAGCTGTGTCATAGAATCATAGAATACTTTGGGTTGGAAGAGACCTTTAAAAGTCATCTAGCCAATGCCCCTGCAATGAGCAGGGACATCTTCAACGAGATCAGGTTGCTCAGAGCCCCGTCCAACCTGACCTTGAATATTTCCAGAGATGGGGCATCTCCCACCTCTCTGGGCAACCTGTTCCAGTGTTTCACCACCCTCATTGTAAAAAATGTCTTCCTTATATCTAGTCTGAATCTACCCTCTTTTAGTTTAAAACCATTACCCCCTGTCCTATCGTAACAGGTCCTGCTAAAAAGTT
>NW_009647420.1:403605-411023 GCF_000708025.1 Charadrius vociferus | reverse complement strand
AGGGCTGCTCTCAATTCCTTCATCCCCATATGCCCTCTCCACCAACATCTCCTGCCTTGAAGGGGCTGAGGCCACAAGCCCCCTGCCACATCCAAAGGACGTTTTTCTCTGAATTGCAGATTCCTGGGATTCCCCTGTATGTTGAGCAACACTACTGCTTTCAGGACCTCACTTCCCCAGCTTCCAAATAACAACACAGCTGCCCAAAGTGCCGCAAGTGAGCAAACAGAGCAGCCGCCTGCGCTGCTGCAGCCAGCGGGAACACGAGCTTCCCAAGTATTTCTGCACAGCAAAGCAACTAGCTTTAGTCCTGAAGTTTCACTTCCCACTCAGGACCCAAAAACCACTGGAGAGTGACTGCAGAAGCACAAACGCTGTTCCCGGCTGGTGCAGCATCAGCAGAGCCATGGGCAAAGCCCCATGGCGATGAGGCCGTGTGTGCGGAGGGACAGACGATGCCCATTCCCCCGCAGCCCCGTGTGCGAGCGCATACGCTGCAGTGCTCATCTGTGCCTGGGATTTAGCCACCCCTTGCAAATATGATTTCTGTCACAGGTTTTTGCTCTTTTAGAGGAACACATCTCAGGCCTGCAAGATACCCAAGTGAGTTTTTCCTCCCTTAACGTGCATAGTACCCACTTGCAGCAGAGAAAACTGCAGGGACCTTCCTCTTGCACCTAATTCTGGCAGATGAAGCGAGAGGCCTCTCGCTACCCAGGGGCAGCAGCCCCGCTGCCTGCTTTCAGTAAGCCAGGGTTAAGGCTGCATGCATAAAACAGATAGCTCTCTAGTTAAATACTTCCAGATTTGCCCCCGTACCTCCAGCTGTCAGCACTGGTATCTCCATTCCTCATTGCAGAGGACCGGACAGGGAACAGCTGGGAGAGTTTCCGTCTCCTGCTGAGGAGCGCATCCACTGTCTAGGCTTTGCGGAAAAATATACTGATTTCTCAGAGGTCAGCTTTCATAGCTAGGGTTCCCACAAACCATGAGAATTCAGCTCATGATATTGGCACAAATATCACGCTCTGTTCCTCGTGCTGCTACAATTTCCATTTCAAATAGCAGGAAACAAATTACCCTGTGGTATTTTTCGGGACAACCAATGGGAAGGAACATGGGACCAAAGCCTGTTGCGGGGCACAGGCCTCGACAAAGTTCCTGAGTGTAAGAGAAGAAATACTTCTTGGAGGTTACAAAGGTAATAAGTTAAATAGGAATACAAATTTTCATGGTCAGAAGAGCACCTTGCAAGGGCTGGAGCCTCATGCAGACATGGAACAAAAGAGCAAAGGAGTTTTGCTGGATGAATGGGCTGGCACAGGATGTTGTTATTCTCTAAAGTTCAGATTACTTATTACCAGGACGCACAGTGAATCCCAGGGAGAATTAGGCTCAGAAAGGAAACCCATTTACAATCAGACCATAGTTCAGCCTTCAATTTGTATGTCTTCATTACTCCCTAACCCCCCTGCATCCCTCAAAGTCCTTGCCTCAAATTGTTCAAACTGCAAACGTGAAATATTTTCAATAAGGCAGCTTTTATAAATATATAAAGAAGCAAACGCTTTACAGATACTTCTCAAAGTGGTACAAAAACACAGTTTAAAAACACAGCCTCTAGTATAAGACTCACAGTTACAGCAGCAGTTTCTAGAACATAAAATTCAGTGCAAGCTGCTGCGTGAAGTGCTAACACAGAGCGGTAAGAAGGACAAGGGACGGTCACAGCAGCCCGTCCTGCTGCCAAGTGCCCGAGCTGCCCCGTGTGCGCGCGTTAGACACAAGGGGCTGCTGCAGGGGCATGAAACCACCACCATTTCTGCGTGAGAGAGCAGCCCCCAGGCATCTGCAGAGACTGCACCCAGGACTGGTCCCAGCAAACAGACATTATTACGGCTTTGACTTCTCACAGCGTCTCCCCCCAAGAGGAGTCAGAGCACGAGCCGCTCGCTGTTCCCAGCACAGAGGTGCAAGCAGGGAAGTCCCGAGCTCTTCTGCAACACTTGCCTCCAGCTTTCTGCTCCATGCTCTAACCTGTGTGTCCAAAGATGCTTACCGGGACAAAGGAATCAACACTCTCCACTGTCAAAAGCCAACAAAATGGAGGTTACTCCAGCTGAAGAAGCAACAAGCTTATGATACGGCCGCTCCAGCAAAGGGGATGGATTTCTAGCATGGAAAAGAGCCGCCGGCTGGCTCTGTTAAGATGAGCACAGCCACTCGGCAGCGGGAATGACCAGCAAACCGGGGCCCATGCAAAAAGCAGTCACAGGTCTGCTGCTTCCCTGCCACCACTGACTGTCCCAGCCTCTCTGAGCGCGTCCTCCCTCTGGCTGCAGGAGGTCTCAAGCTCAAGCCGGAGCCCACCTCCCAACCGCAGGATCCCCAGCCCGGCTGCAGTGCTTGCGGGAGCAGGGCATTGAAAAGGTTATTTATTAACAGCTCTGGGACAAAGGAGCAAGAAAGAAAACAAATCCATTTATAAAACAGCTAAAGTCCTTGTGACTCTAATAGTCTCCTTTGTAATTCCTCAAGTGTGGCCTGGAGCTGCCCTGGCTTCACTTCTTCTCATGCTGAATCAGCAGAACAGCCCCACTTGTGCAGTAAATAGCCTGATAAGGGCAGAATACTTCTGAAGAAGAAAGCGCTAACTTACGCTGCGTCCAGATTTTTCTTGGCTTCTGGTAGAATTTGGGAAGACTGATAGTGGTCAACTTTCCAACCACTAAATGCCAAGCAGTGACTCACACTAGCATCTACCTCTGCAATCCAGGACATACACTTGCCTGTGGGACAAGGTAGAAACAGGATAAAAAGAGCAAACTCATGCGAAAGCTGTCTCAAACAATAGAAGTAAGGGCTAGCTGAGCTCTCAGGACCACACCAGTCCTGAATACTTTGCCAGACTTTTTCCTTTGATAACATTTCTCCAGGGGGGAATGAGAACAAAAATAACAAAACACTGTTCTGTTTAACAGTTACCCATAGCAGAGAAAAACTGAGCTAAAGTTTCCAACAATTATCAGTACAAAATCTTAAAATAGATATGCAATGTACTGTTTTTTTAATTTAAAACTGGTTGGGATAAGAGCTCTATCATGTGGATTGAAAGCCGTATAAGAGCACAAGGCAACATATCAAGATGACAAGGCATGTTAGAACAACAGCATTAAAATGCTCAGTATAGCACTGATATGGATGAAGGAGCAAAAGCCTCAAGCAGAAGTGGCAAACTGCACTGTAATTCATTGGAACTGCACATCCAGGGAGGATAGATAAATAATGTCCAAAGTAGCTATGGAAACCACCATCCTACACAGGAAACAATAAAACTTGGAAGAAGAAAAGCATGAGAAAAATAACTCAAACTTCAGATACTCATAAGGACAGTAATGCTAATTGAAAGCAGGACTTGATCCCAAAGAGATGGGGGCTCACTTGAAGAGATGTGAGGTATGGAAGTGAGGGCTAGCAGGCTGAAAGAGAAATCGGAGCTGTATGGTAACTCTGCAAAGAGAAATCTGTGGGACTGTCTCCTCAGAGCAGATGCGGGAGCCCTAGCTTTAAAATCCATCTATAAACTGGCCGGGCTTCCACACCACCCTTGTTCAGATGACTCACAGCAGTGGGTCTTCTCCTGGGCCACAGTCTGCTCACCCTGTACACAAACGCATGGGAAGTCAACTTATTTTGAGTGGGAATGGTGAATGCAAAAGGCTGGTGAGTAGTTTCAGCTTTGCACTTTCCATCGCTGAAAGCATCCAACAACTTTCCTTGCCCTCCTGTTTCGTCCGCTATTTTTGCCCAATAATTTTCAGCCCTCAGAGCCTCTCACAGCTCAATTTGGACCCAATTACATTTTGTATCACTGATCACAACAACAAAAAAAAAGGTCTTAAATTCTGCTGAGCTTACCAGTTATAAACAAAGGTTTCACATCTTTTTCTCATTTAAGAATAGTTTTTAATGTAGCTACGATACAGGAAATTAATGTAGCAACAGTGTAAGACCTTATGGGACAGGAAGATGATCTGCTTTTCAAAAAATCACTTAATTTGCACTCATTTTCTCACCCATGCTCACTCCCCTCCTTACTCACAGGCGCTGAGCTCACCCAGGTGCTCTGGCAGGATCCTGTGCAAAGTGGGACCAAGGATGCCAGATGCCAAGTCCTCACCGCATCTCTTGGGTTCCTCTTCAGTGGCAAACTATAAATTTTTGAGCAGGTCTTTTGCCATCTTGAGGAGCTAACCGTTACTACGGCATGAGCCCTCTGCCTCGAAACCTCTCTTACCTCATTCCCAGAGAGCCCTAAGACAGGTGGCTGCTCAGCGCTTTTTTTCCCCTTGTTATGGGTGCCTTAGCTCCCACAGTCTGCCCTCCTGCTGGGAGAGGAGGAGGAGGACTTGCACATGAGATGTGCTGCGACCTTGCTGTCATCCTTCTGTTATCGGAGCACAGTTTTTTTCTCCCAGGAGTCATCTGCACAGGGGCTTTATCAACACCCATGCCTTCTTCTGACAAGCCATCCATATGAGGCTTATCAGGGTGCAGGCTGCCGGGCTTGTCGCAAACACCACATTTGTCAGCATTTACCCAGTTTTAGTGCAGTCGGTCACATCTTTGGTTATCAATATAGACCATTCTTTTAACACTTGCTCTGTTGCTTCTTCTAGTCGTCTCTTATATGCACACACACTTCCATTCCCATTTCCTTCAGGCCAGTTGTAGTATTTTTGCTTCTTCAGCTGCGTGCCTGCCTTAGGCACAGTGCGCCAGGACCTTCGTTTCACAGGCCATCATCGTGGCTGTGAAAAGGTCTCCTTGGCTTGATTAGGTTACGGGGGACGCTAATAACAGCAAAGGAAGCAGATTTTCAGGCTGGTCTGGGGTCTGCTCCTGCATGCAGCTCTGCTGCTGGGATGCAGCTGGGTCTCCCGCACACAGCTGGCGGCACAGCACGCACGAGCACAGCACCAGCAGCGGTCGGTTGGAAATTAAAGGATGCTGAAATCCCAAGGAGGAACAATGCAGCCTGTCCCTGGGTGTCACTACCAGACTCACCACGAGGGATTCTTTTAAACAGTTTACACCCAAGATGTCACTGAATGTTAGAGCTGGAAGCTGTTTTCAGCCTGTCATGTGCTGAGCAGCAACCTGTGACAGTACGGGGTGAGACCATTGTCACCAGTGTAGTGCAGACCTGGTAGTGTTCCTATACCCAGGCTCACAGGGCAAGGCTGGCATTAATCTCTGCTTCCCCCATAAAGCTCCTGGTGAGGCAGGATAGCTGCAATTATCCCACAGCAGAACCACAAGACACACAAGGAGGCTTTTGTGTGCGCACATTTTCTCATGCTCATGTCACAGCCTTATGAGTCCAGCCTTCTCTCAGCACATCGACACTGAGCAAGGCCAGGACTGTCTCACTACGTTCCCACTATTCCCAGGCTCCCCGTGACTCTCTGGCTTTCAGAGTTGGCTCCAGCTGTCTGCCCACAACGCATGGGGACCTAATACCAAACAGGTAATACTGGAGCCAACCATCATACTTTTCTGTCTGTTGAACCTCAGCCTTTCCCTAATAACAAATCATAACATTTAAATTTATCAGAGTGCTTTCCACCCATACACTGCCAAGCGGTTTACAGAGGTCAGCACCATTAGCCCCATTTCCCCAGGTGATGAAAAAGCACAAGTGAGCAGCAAATGATGCTCTGTCTCCTGGACCACCTCATCCGCTTGTCTGGGAAGCTCTCACGAACCAGGGCTCACAGCACGCTCCCTCCTGCAGAGAGGCAGAGTTCCCAGGGTCTGGGGAAAGAGCAGCACGCTTTGGCTACACCTACTCTTAAATTCATCTTGCGTCATTTTGATACGTTCTCTTGTGTTCTGCCAGACTCACAGCAACTCGGTCTTAGTGGTCTAGTAAAGTACATGCACGACTCATACTACAAGGTCTGTCTAGTTCTGCTATAACTTTAAAAATGTGGGAAAAATGGAAAACGTCCTTGAGGTTAGGAGAAACATGCTGAAAAAGAGCAATACAGGCAGCAGAGCCTTATAGCAGGAAAGAAGGCATTCCTTGTGTTTCCTTCCCGCAGTCTGACTTCAGGAGTGGAGGTAGGAGAAACCAATAGAGTAAAAGAGTTGTTTACTCCTTTTATAAAGGAGTTAGGAACTACCTAACAGCTGTCCTGCTGCGTTATATATGATCTTTATGAAACACTAGTAAACTTAAAGACTAACCCCTACACCACACAAAAAAAAATCCCCAGAGATGTGGTCTGCAGTAGATTACAATGTAAATTTACAGTTGTAGTCTCCCGAGAAGTAAATGGGCAGAAGAGGCTCTCCAAGATCCCTTTTTACAGAAGGGCATCTATTCTCAGCAAGGCTTATAGGATCCAGTTAGCGTTCTCCCAGACACCAAGTGGCCACAACGCTAGAAGGTCCTTAAATTGGTAGCGAAATTACTAGCCACTGGAGCTGAGACATACTTTGTAACCTAAAAAGCAACTGTAAAATTACAGTCTTTAACAAGGAGTTCATAGCATGGGGCCAGGTTCTGTTGTAAAACACTGTTTTTAAGATGAAGTGCAGAGGTTTAGCTTCACAGTTGGCTGAACTTCTCTGTTTGCTCTACCTTGTACAAGTGAAGATTCCTTTCTGATATATATATATATATTATTTTTTTACCAGGCTACTCTTCAGATGAGTTAAGTTCTCTGGTCAGGCTGACACAGTCATGAGCGCAGTGTGGGAAAGGAGCGGTGGTCTGAGTGCCCTTTACGTCAGGCAGGGTAGATGCAGCTCAATCCGGCCTCATGTGTTAAAACCACTTGCTAAACCCATTGTTAAATTTGCAACCGATTCATTTCAAAATATGGTCTTAATTCTCTCTGGCTAATGACAGTATAAATCCTAAACAACACTGCTGGAACAGTCTTTTCTGCTCCTCTATGGTTTTCATGCTTTTTGTCACAACAGTGTTTCTAAGTCTTGTAAACTATAACCTGACCACTAGATTTACCAGAATAAAGTTCTTTTTGGCCTCAGGTGGTTTTATGTGTACTGCAGTCTCAGACAAAGCTGACAAACAGTAAGCTTCCTACACTATTTCAGGAAAGCAAGACTAAATATATAGAAGCTGTAGATCAACTTATTGTGCACATTCAATTTAAGGCAAAAGTGCCAATTTCCAGTGTTTCCCACAAAGCAGCTGGAGCCAGCAGCTATGGGCTGATCTTGGCCAAGAGCAGATGTTCTCCCTGGCAAGAGCTGCCCCCTGCCATTCTGGCAAAGAGCAGGTAGGAGGGAGGGACAGTTCTCAGCAGAGGAACAAATCCCACCTGTCCCCACCACCAAGTCCACGCTCCATATAGGAGCTCCATCTTCCCTCCCGCTGCATTCCT
>NW_009647420.1:397601-403586 GCF_000708025.1 Charadrius vociferus | reverse complement strand
TTCCTGCTCCCTGGGCTTTGCCATGCGCCAGGGATGTTTCCATCCCATCAGTTGTGCCGCAGGGTCTCCAAACTCCCTCCATCCCTCCCTTTTGGAGAAGTCTTCCCCCTCCTTGCTACAGCCCAGGCAGGAAGGTGCAGAGGGTGCTGCCCCCCCTGCCCCCAGCTGCAGCGTCACTATTTGTGAACGTTAGAAACCACAGCAGCTGTACGGGCAGTTCCTGCCGCCCCGCTGTCCCCGAAGCCCTCCGAGCTGAGCGTGAAAGCGCTGCGAACTGACTGAGGGGTTGAAGTGGTTTCTATGTCCTGAGCTGCTGATTCACCTTCTGCGGCAGCTCAAAGGCCAGTTACAGTTTTGAGCTTTTGCAGATGGTTAATGAAAAACCAAGCTAATTCTCATTCCCTTGTAAAAATACGTCCGTTTTCTTTCCATTCTCTTCCCCAGGAACGATCACCACCCTATGCGATCAGTGCAAAGATTCTCAGGAGGATGAGAAACAAAGGGGAGAATACAAACCAAACTAAAAGCCTTTAACTTCTACTTACGCGAAATAAAAACACTTGCTCAAAGGCGCAAGTCCCATCCAGCCACCCTGTAAGGGTAACTTCTTGGTCAGAAGAGATGTGGTGTACAGCTGGATGAAGGTCACAAGGGAGCATGGGACAGTGGGGGTCAGACTGATGGGCACGTGTCTCCTCGTACCAGAAGCTTAATCACTCCCTACAAAGTATGTTGACATTACAAGGGGAATTTGAAAGGCACTGGAAAGCAGACAGTGAAGTGGCTCCGCAGATCCTCATAGGAATCTCTTCCCAAGCTGCATGGGACTAGTAAGAGCCCCAAAGGGTTCAGCCAAGAACTGTAACACACAGTTATAGCATCGCTGGTGGTGGCTGAGCACTGACAGAGTAGAGACAGCAGTGACCGCGACACTGCCTGCGTCGCCCTTGAACGAGAACAGCCAGCGCAGCACAAGGGACAGAGGGACGAGGAGCCCAAAGAGCGCGCTGGGAAACCGATCTTTCCAGCCTCAGCTGGGGGGAGCGAACGCATGAGAGGACGTGAGCAGATGAATTTGTTCAGTGTGCACTTAGCCGACTCTGTTCCCTTCCATCTGGTCTCTCACACTTTTTCCCTTAACTCATTTCTTAATTTGTACTGCTAATGCAGCACTGTTTCAGAGCACAGGGCTGGTTTTGTGTCTCCTTGTCTTACAGCGAAGCCCTCCCAATAACTTCAATCTGAGTGACTTTTACCCTCGCCTCCTTCTGTTCTCTCACTTGGGCTGGTGTTGGCTTTCAAGCCAGACAAGCTGAAAGTTATTGCAGAAAAAAAGAACAAGGGTGGGGACAAGGACAGGCGCCTTTTCTCTTCTCTTTCAGCAGCACAGATTTATGTTAAATTACACCGGCTGTAGCAGCGCACCCTTAAGCTCTGCTGCTCCCTGTGCAAGCGTACTGGCAACAGCTCTGTGGCTAAGAAACGCTGGTGGAAGTGCCTGCGATAAAACTTCAGCTCTGCTCCGGGAAGGGAACTTTCCATGGAGCTGAGAGATGAAGCCACTGCACACGTCTAGCTGACAAAGCCATAAGAAAATATAATTTAGGAAATGGTCCCATCTAACTCATCTTTCAGAAAACCAACAGGGGTGTTTCTCTTGTGAAGATGATACAGAAGTTTGATCAGTCTCAAGCAATACTAGTCCCTTATGGCTTGGCTCTCCAAAGTCATCTCAGTATCACTCAGTTTTCACTTCACCCCAAAGTTCAGCCTAAACACATCTGTCCTTAACCATGTCCTAGCCACCCTGAACAGATCATTTCCAAGCTAAGAACCTGGCTCCTGTCTCACACTTCAAACCAAATCCAGCTCCATGGAACACTGTCACTGAACATCGGGCTAGTGAAAAGGTACAAAATACCTAACAGGGGGTGGTTAATCCCAAAGTTGGGTTTGCTAGTTGCTCCCAACCCCACAGGTGCTAAAGGTGCAAAGATGTCTTAGGAAAAGAAGCGTGACCAAGCTTGGTATTTTCGCACCATACTAAGCTGGTTATACAACTTAGGAAAGGCCAAAAGGACTATCAATTATTACAGCTTTTGTAACCATTCCCTTTTCAGGTATCCAACTTCCTAAATTTATTCTTTCTCCTTCAGAAATTCCTTGAGCATTTTCTACATATTTCTGGTAATTACAAGTCAAGAAGCAAACACAGGTTGCAGTGGTCACAATAAGGCTGACTAGCAGATAACTTTCTCCCAAACAAGAAGAACTTGCTTTATAGAGCAAATAAACTACGAGTTATAGCTGTCACATACATACACACACACACACACCCTGCATATTTTTTCTGGAAATTTTTCTAGTCTATTCAGGACTTGAATGTCCAATTTTCCTCCCATAGTTGCATTAGCTGTGTTTTTACAAGCTTGGCTTAAAGCCTATTATTTGCTCTTTATGTTTCCAACCACTCTTGGCTTCCTTAGACTTTTTCCTCTGACTTAATTGGTATTTGTACTGGTCCTCCTAGCGCTGACAAACTCCATCTGTAAATCAGCAATGATTTTATACTTTTTAGATCATTATTGAAAATGTCTAATGCCATCAGGCCTCTTGCAGAATACCTCTGAAAACACAGCTGTTTAATGATGATTTCCTTTGATAACTATTTTTGAGGTCTGTTGTTGTCCAGGTCTTAATCCATTAGTTCATTCTTTGCTGGAGAGTCACAGGGAGACTTCTGTAATCAGAACAACATCAGAAATGCATCTATTGCTGTGAAGTTTAAACATGGGAGATATTAATATTTACTGTTTTCAACCACATTTGCCATCTCTGAAAAATAAAACAAGCGCAAATAATGAGTTGGAAAACAGACCGGATAAAGGACCAGTTGCCTTCCCAGTCCTACACTCATAATCCACCCCGTGGCTATCAATTACCGACCAGGGAGATTAGTTCTTCCAGTTCCCCTTTTGTGAGGTGGTTCCTAACCACCAGGGAAGTCAGGCATTAAAAGTCCCTTAGCTTACAGCCCAGATTTATTCAATATTTGCTCAATTTTTAAGAATACTTTTTTTTTTCCCCTAGAACTTTGATGACCCTCTGGCCTCATTTGAAGAAATAAATCAAGAAGAGGATGTTAATAGTGATAACATGCAAAAGACAAAATGCAGCCTGTTTTTTACAAATAAGAATCACTCCAGGCTTGTTTGACATCTATTTTGTTACATCAGCTGGCTTACTTTGTAAACACAGAAAGCCTTCAAGAAAGCATGGACAAATGAAAAGGTCTATCAGTACTTGAAATACTCCCCCTGCCCCTCCCTTATAAATGCATTCTCTAACCAAGTTCCAAAACCACAAGGAACATGTTCCTTGAAGGTCTTGCTGCAGACTATCGCAGGTGGGACTATCTCCATTCTAGGATGCAGATTAACATGCTCGCTTGAGGGGACAACATGAATTTACAGGCTTGCTTCCATCTGGGATGAATAATTTCCTTTTTGATGCATTCATTCCCATTATCCATTTTGACAGTGCTATCCATTTCTACAACAACTTTTTTTCAAAAGCTACTTTGATAAGTCTCATCCTTTACAAAAACAATGTGATGAAACTGGCTATTGAAACTTGATTATTGGAGAGATCTTTCCAGTAATTTAGATAGAACTGATGTCAAACTAAATCAGCAACAGTTCTCTAGGCTACCGACCATCATACTGCTGGGATATCGGGTCAGTAATTGCATCCTTCCCGTTGCCTGGGCTATTCCTCATGTTCTACTCTGGTTTGTTGAAAATCAACATCACTGAGCATAGATACTCTCAGTACGTATTTGGCACATTTAATTTCAAATTGATATAAAACTTTGTTTCCCCCAAAAATGTTCATCTACAAAACAGGTTACTTAGTTATAATACTTCAAGAAATATTCCTTTATATCATAATTTATCTTTCCCCAAATGTGGATAAGTATTTAACTAACACTTCTGTGGGTTTTTCTGCATCATCATTAAAATCATACCCTCTCCACCTCCATAATGATTATGCAATTGCTAGATATACACTATTTCGTTCCCAAGACACACAGAACACCTCCTTTGAATTGTGCTTGGTCCCGCTAACTTTAGATTTTCCCCGTACACATTTACTATCTCTAAATAATCTTCCACAATTCACAGCCTGTATTTTCTATCAGATGTTCTCCATTTATTACCATTCCATGCTGGAACAATCACTGGTCCATAGGGAGCAGTCATCCAACAGCAGTGATAACACATTGTGTATATGGAGCTCCAAACTGGACTTACTACCTCTTGTTCAGTTCAGTACCTTTTATGTTAAAATTGATACATTTTAGAAGGTTTACTGCCTTTTACTGCTGTCTGCATGAGACAGCATGAGATTTGATGCTTTCCCCAGACTAAAGCCCCCCACCCATATTTTTCAGACTGACACACTTTCTGCCCAAGAAGGTATTCGTATTGATCACTGATATAATCTGTTGCTCTGTAGCACCCCAAGCAGAATTTCTTCCTTGGTTGTGTTACCACATTAATCCAAATTTCAAGGTAGAGCTGACAGTATCAATATTTAAAATACAGGCTTCTTAAAACTGAAGAGTAGCATTTTCAACCTGTTTGTTACAGCCCCTGTGGACAAGACTCCCAGGACACTGGTCTCGCACTGAAACGCTCCCTAATTATTCCTTTCTGATGAAAGGACGTGCCCTCCGTGTGCATTCATACCTCTTCCCAAGGTGGAAGATTTCCTACTAGCTGATAGATACCGGACTCCCCCGTGTTGAACCTATTGATCGCTGCCTCTGGAAGACATACTGCGAGAGGCGTTTTCAAAAACACTGCCTCGCGTTTTCTCCCACCCACCCACACGAAATGCGGTTTCTTGCTATTCATTGCACCAATTTTCATTAGGCACTTGCAAGACGACTTGCTTTTTCTGCAGGTCGGCCCATTCTGACACCATCACCACTTCTTCTGCAATCAGCTCCAGTGCTGTCAGTTTTCTTCGGTTTCCTTCTGTCTCTTTAAAATCCCACTTTCTAAAAGCAGGCTCATTTGGTCCTCTTTGCTAAATCAGTTCTCATCATCTAAGTTTCTTCCCTGTGATTCCTCACCTCACTAGAAAGGCATCTCCGTTCATGCATTACATTTCATTTTTGGAATGAAACTTTTTAAAGGCTGGTTTCAAAGCTATTCTTATCTCCTCAGCAAATTATTTCTAAATTTCCAGCTTCACACATGACTGCATAAACTAATGAGATAACCTTCTCCTTCTGCCAGTCTTTGCTTTAAATTTTGATGTACATCAGGCTGAGAAAATGCTTGTTCCACTCAAATGCCATTTGTAACATTCTATGAAGTTAAAAACACAGAAAGGTCTACTTTACCATTTTATCTATTCCAAGAAAAAAAAACCCACATTTTGATTCCCTGTTATCATAACAATGATAAATGAGAGACTTCCACCCGTACTGAACAAGAAACTATGAAAATAGTGGGAACTCTTATCCTTAAGCTTCTCACTCAATTTAATGGCTAGGTTTCCGCCCAGGTCTTTTTTCAGTTTACTGCTTCTCGCCTATTTGTCCGAGTTTCTGCTTTGCGTTTTAAAGCCCCCGCAGAGCCCAGTAGTGTCAGCGGTATAGAAAGACGAACCGTACTGCAGAAGTTGCTGTAAACAGAGGGTAAGACACTCAGATAGACAAAAGCTGATACTAAACTAGGAAATGTTTCTGCCAAACGCTGAGTATGACTAGTGCTGCTACGTGCACCGCACCAGCTGATTATAAAAGGCAAACCCTGGTACAAGACGTATCTCGTAGAAGCACTGCCGTACCATAAGCATCCCCAGCTAACGCCGAGTCCCTCCCGCGATCCTTAGGACCGCAGTTCAGGCGAGCCAAGTGGGGAATCCCCCTCTCCCTGGCGCTCTCCCGAGCCGCTCCTGGCCCGGAGCCCC
>NW_009647420.1:386637-396761 GCF_000708025.1 Charadrius vociferus | reverse complement strand
TCAGTGCCGGTGCTCGCTCCCTCCCTCCCTTTCTCTCTCCCCCTCTTCCTCTCTCAGCCTCTGCCGGCTCTGAGCTGCCTTAGTGAGAGGTGCTCATGAAAATGGGCGCTTGAGTGGTCCATGGCTGTGGGAGGGGTTAGTTTAACTCTACATGACTCAATCCATCTAACTTGCGGGCTGACCTCCTGCTTTGCTTAAAGCAGAGATTACCTCAGAGCTGCCGCGTTACCGACGCCTCGGGCTCCTCCGCCGGGTCGGAGGGTCCCGCAGGGCCGGGGGTGGGGTGGGGGGGCTACCCGAGGGAAGGACCACAGCTGGCTCCACTGGGGCCGTTGCTGTGAAGCAGGATTGCATCGCTCGCTCCCGGGGGGAGACGTCGTTTTGGCTGCAGAGAGTGTTTTATTAGGGTTTTGGTGTGGTGGTTTTGTTTTGGGTTTTTTTTGTTTTGTTTTGTTTTTTTTTTTTTAAAGTTGCATAAGACTGAACAGATACACTTCGTGCTAGTGAGGAACACGAAGAGAACTGTCCTGAGAAAAGATGACCACCTTCGTTTCCAGATATGAGGTCCAGCTCACAAAAAAAATCCCAAACCATGTAAGGAGATAAATTTACAGTAACTGTTGACAGGTCACCTCCTGCACCCACCTGCCCCATAGAATGAGGTCACACCTCTGGCTGCATCTCCTGGGGAGCTTCAGGAAAGAGCTAATTTTTGACTACTTCCCAGGAAAGTTTGAAGGACACCTCTCCTCCCTCCCCCCCCAGCTGCCTTTTATCCCTGCTGAGCCCCTGCGCGCCTCCCAAATTGACTCCACGCAAATAAGAAATACAGAACAGCACTGGAGGAATCTCAGCAACTTTTCTGTATAGCCTCTGACATTCAGGCCCTTTCCATGCACCACGTGTCCCCCCACGCTCCCGCCTACGGATCGGTCGGCCTCCCACTCCAAAGGAAGTTGGTTCTTTCACTTCCTTCTCAGAGTGGTGGCCACCAGCTTCCCAGCCCCTGGGGCTATTCCCCCTCCTCATGAGTCTTCCCCACTGGTCACCAAGAGGGTGAAGTCACTGGAGCACAGGCCGCCACCACCTCCATCCAGCTGCCATGCCCTGTCTATGCCAAAGCCTGGTCTTTTTTTCAGAGGCATCACTTTTACCAGCTCACCCTCCTGCTCCTTGGGCTTCTCTTTGCAGCCAGACAAGCGGACACACTGCCCTGCAGCTGGACGCCATCACTCCACGCCCACCACCAGCTTCCATAGATCTTGTCCTGAGGAAAGGCAGGAAGAGCAGGGTCATGCAGGCTGGTGCTAGGACCCGGAGAACCACATCTGGACATGGGATTTCAAATCACTTCCATTATTGCAGGTCCATCACAAACAAAAACCAGTTCTTTCTCCTCCACAAACAAACATTGACCTAGCCTGTATTACTGCAATCCGATAAGACAACACTCCTGTTTATCATCTCTCTCTGGGAACAGGAAAATAGGGATCTACAAAATAAAACAATCTGCATAATTAAGGCTTTAGTAAGTTAAATTCTTTCTGAATTATTGTCAGCTTTCCTTCAAACACTGTAGATGTTTGGCATCTTACTCAGAAAAATTGGCCTGGGCAGCCCAATAAAGGGAAAACTGACCTGATCTGCAGTGATAACAGGCCAACATTTTTAAAGAGTTTAGCATGGCAGAAGTAATTGTGTTGGTCACCTTGACACCATTTCTTGTAAAAATAAGAGTGCAGTTGATAAATACAACTTTGAAAGTATTCAATGTAATGAATAGCAACTGCACAGATTTCTCAATAAGAAATACTATTGACTTTTTTTTTTTTTTTTTTAACAGGAGTGACTGATAAAAGCACCATCACATATGTACCAGTCACACTGACTTCTGCAAAGAATACCTGCTGGTAGAGCGTCATCACAGGAAATAAAACAGTTATAGAAAAAATGTCACACCTTAAGTGAATTAAATCCCACTGAAAGGTAATTTTTAAAGACATACAGTTGGAATTTAGGACTGATTTTCAGATGGCTGTGTTTAGACCCACTGTCACAACAGCTAGAGACTCAAGAAACTCAGTCAGCTGAGCTTATCAAAGAGCTCACTCAAGGGCTGAGGAATCAAAATTTAACAAGTGGAAGATATCTACAGGCCCCTCTCAGAGACTGATATATGTGACTCCAAGCCATGTCTATCACCTCTTATGGATGCTCAAACTGACCTATTTCATATCCTTTAAAATTGCATATGCACCTGACAAACTACAATAAGCTCTTTTATACAAGTCTGCCAGTGACAGTTTGTGGGTTGTTTTTTTTTTTGTCTGAGGAACTTCAGCTTCTAAGTGAGACAGATGAAACCTTTATGGGGAAGGATGGGCCGTCATCAGTCAGCGACCATGAAACACACAGCAGTGTCCTCACACAAGAGGAAGTTGTCACCTGGAGCACAAGGGCCCCGTGGGGAAGGGTTGCTGTGAACTGTGACACAGTTGTGGTTTTCTACACCTAAAAACGTTAAGGTGCTTCATAGAGCCGCGGGAAAGGGATTTCTGAGTTGATGATGATCTACTTTAAGCAATGCACCGATAAACACATGTAGCTTCCGCAGCTACAGAAGCAGAGAACAATGTTGCAGGCTATTTTGTGACCATTCAGTTTAGGTGTAAGAGACGGTGATGAAACTTTCCCCCTTTGGCTGTGACAGAGGAGGGGAAGGGTGGACTTCGTCGCCTCATGTGACATGAGATACAGACTTCCTCTTCCACAGAGGGTCAGATCCACATTTGCCAGAGCAATTTGGTCCTGCCTGCTCATCCTCCTGCCTTCGGGCAAACCTCTGACTGCCATCCACAAACCAGCATAAGGCAACAGCAGATTCTGTGTCGCAGTCATTTCCATAAGAAAACAAAACGAGGAAAAAAAAAAAGCAGCCCCGGAGGCAGGCGTTTGTACTCAGATAAGGCTCCAGACAGTGTGAGGAGGAAGCTTGAAAACACAGAAATAAAAAAAGAGGAAACCAGAGAGCTCAGGATGTAGTTTCCACACATCTTGAGCAGGGGGTAAGAATAGCAAAACAACAGGAGTGCCATTCTTCTACTCCTAGGACAAAAACAAGCTTCCTGTGCAACTTTGGAGGAACAAAATATCTCTTAAATATCCATCTTCTTCCTAGCCGTAGTAAGAGCTTAGTCTCAATCATCTGTTCCTTTAGGTTTACACAAGTTTTGTGTGCATTTGTGTGTGTCTAAAAACGTGAAACTTCATAGATGTCTAGTATTTGCTGTTCTGCAGATGAAGTATGCTGCCTTCAGGACTCAGAAAAGGAGCGAGAGTGAGTGAGCACTGGGACACGTTAATTCCGTTTCCAGCAAACAGGAGACAGAAGGAACCAAGGCGATAAGACTGGAATCCAGGGCCAGAACCTCTCAGCTTTGGGATGACAGAAGGAAACAGCCATAGGAAAAGAGAGTCAGGGAGCCTGGGAACAAACCTACAGGCATTAGAAACATGAGGAGCTTGTTTCGGCAGAAAGAATTGGTTATGAAAACATCTGAAATATTTTAAACAGAAACAGGCCACCCCCTCACCAATCTCAAGAACAATATTGAATTCACCGTGTCTGCGTGTGCTTGGGGATGTGGACTGGTGGTATGTATTTAGATGACGACATATCACACTCTGTATGTTTAAGCAACAGAGAGGAGTGGCAGCTTCAAAAAACTTGGTGTGTAAACATTGGCCTTAGCAGAGACCAGCTGAATATTCCTCAGGCTTTCCTAGACATTTAGTCCCAGTGTGCTCGTTCATGTCACCACCTACCAGCCGGCAGCCCTGGGAAGGGGAGCAGCAGGTACTCAGCCCTCCATCCCCAGCATCTCTGCAACAGATGATGAAGAGTGAAGATCTCAGAAAGGCAGTGGGCAAGTTAAACGGCTGCGACCAGAGGGAGCAGAATTCCCTACAAAGGGAGGTTGATCCAAATGATTAGGACAGCTTCCTTCTGGAAAGGAATGCAGAGAAGAGAGGCCAGGCATAAGAAAAAGATGAACAATCAAAACCACTAACGGTTCCAAGATTTGTTGTTGGTTTGTGGGTTTTTTTTTGTTTTGTTTAATTCCCCTCCTTCCCGCCCCCCAGCTTCTGGCTCCTTTGCCCTCTCAACCCATGTTGCAGTCACCTCAGAGCTGACAGTGTTCACAACACAGTAGGCCAAGTCCTCCCCATATCTCCAAGCTCCTCTGCAATAGCTGAAGTTCAAATGCTTAATCTACATACCCAAAACACTTCCTTTGTAAAAAGGGAACTTCTTGGATGACTCCTGAAGAAACAGACAAACAAGCAACAAGCAATACAGTATTTGTCTGTGTGCACTGAGCATTATTTTTAAAGAATGCAGTTCGCTGAAAGAGGAAAAATTACTTTTGGTATTTAGATGAAAAGATGAGATGACCTTCAGCTTCATTTTGCTGCAAACAAGTATTGCTGCTTAGCCTTAAACTTATGACATGCGTTACCTATAAAAATGACCTAAGTTCCTTTCTTTCATCTTAGTTCCTTGTCTTGGTTTAAATATTTGTAACTCTCTTCTCAGAGGATGACACTATGCTGTCTCTATATTGATATTCACAGATCTTGTCACCAAAAACCTGTGTGGCATCTCTAAGATAACACCTTTTTTACTACATTGCTTCTCCACCTTTTTTTAGTCATCAGTAAACTTTACTATCTCCTCTATTGTTCAGCCCCAACACAAGTCCCCTGCATTTCTTGCTGCTTCTTGCATCAGACCATATCTGTATTGCTGGTTTCTCTTCCACTTTAATGTGATTTCCTCAGAGATCCTGATGCTATTTTGCTTTCAAGTGCAACAGAGAAACCCATCTAGCTTGTCTGTTACTCAACTACTACACTGTCACCATCTCTGCTGGCTGTTTTCTTCTCCATTCACGTTGAAATTTAATAGTCTTTGCCCATCTCCCTTTTAGGATTATAGGGATCATAGTGCTTGAATGACACATCTGCAGACCAACCTGTTAATTAGTTATTTACTGGTTTTGTGTGATCACTACAAAACTGATGACACAGAGGTAATGAAGTTCATTGAAACTAGCAAAAAAAAAAAAAGTTCTGTATTTGTTTCTAGCAGTGAATCAGGTTTCTAGTTAATTTGTTAGGTTTGTTCCTCTAAACACTCACAGCTATTAAAGACAAATGGTATTTTTATAAAATAAATGAATCGAGTTAACACTCATTGTTAAAAATCCACAAAACTTCAGCAAAACACACAAACAAGTTCCCACACTCAGCCTCAGAACAGAAGCAGCAACATGAATGATGGGCACTGAAATGTCATTTCAAAGGAGCAGTACCAAAGGCCCATTCTCCGACACCTTAAAACGCCAACCTACTTTACATATTCATTAGCAAATTATTTATTAGGTATATAACAAGAAAAATATAGAAGTATCAGAAAAAACAGTAATAAATATACCATGAATTGATAAGGGAAGATAATACCAGTTGCCCTAACAGAATTTCAAAACACCTCCCAAATTTAGTAAATTACAGAAAGGAAATAAGAAAAATAAATTAGCAATGTGCATATAGGCCTTGAATAATTGTTATCTTAAGGCTGACGAAAGACAGTTTTATTACTAGCTTCTCTGTATGGTTTTATGACCAAAATTAATTTTTGTCCTGTTAAATCTTAATTTATCATGCAACACATTGGTAGCTAAGACAAAAATAAATATACAAATCACCCCAAAGCAGCTACTTTAAAAAAAGAACTGTACGTATTTAGATGAGATTAAGTCACTCAATTTTAATATTTCTCCAAAAGGATAAAAGTAGACAGAATGTGGAAAATATGCGTAAAATGAAAAAGAATTACTTTAAAATAAATACTTTTTTCAATGTCTGAATTCAGCCTGACTACCCACTACCCACTCACCCTCTGTTAAGTGATTTGTTCTTTAATAAGTGAGCATCCGGAGAGGAAAACCAGTGGCAGCACATAGATACATTGTCCATCAGATGTCACTCAGTCAACAGCAGAAGAGAAGTTGAGTGCATCCATCCCAAGGGACACGGTGGCAAAAAGGGAGATAGCTTAAAAATCCTAAGCATCCCTAATTTGCATATGTTTGTTACCCATAGCCATAAATATACCCATGATAATTCAGCCCACCTGCTTTGCTATGTTCTAGAAGCATAACATGTTCTCCCTTCCAACAGAGATACGGAAAGTGGGCTTTGCTTTGGGAAATATTTAAGCACCACTTTGTGTGCTTTACCAAATGGGAAACCCTTTACCGAAAAGGAAACCACTAAATCTTTGCAACTTCAAAAACCTGCTGCCCTCTTTATACCCCACCTCATTGCAGTACATGCCCGCACTGAGTTTATGCGTGTCCATGAGCACCACGGAGAACTATCTATAGAGATGCGAGTTCTCGGATATTTTCAGACTCGCTTTCCGATTCTCGCTATGAGATTTTTCTCCATGTGAGTTTATGTATGCCTTACATGACTTTGGATACAAGCATTTCAGTGTGATCATCTCTATTTAGTCTCTGGGAGGTTTCATGTTCTCTTTTTTTATTTTGACACTTCAACAGACCGACAAAAACGGGGAGAAAAAGGACAGACATCAAAGTCATCCTGAATTTTAGGAAGTGGTATATCTTCATTTACTGGTGATTGACATTAATTACTTCCACAGGGTCTAGTATTTTTGCTTTATATAAAGTCTTGCTCACCTCATTTCAATTCTCTTCGAATTAGCAGAAAGAATTAAGTAACTATTTATATTTGAAGCAAAGCTTTTTTTTTTTTTTGTACTTGCATTGACTTATAAATTTGGGAAAAAGGTTAAGTCTGATTACTTCCAGCTGCATCGAGCTTCACACTCAATCCTAAATTGGGAAACTGACTTCTAATTGTATGAAATACAGAATTTGTGCATGTATTAACAAAGGAGAATCAGTCTGGGGTCCATAGATTCGTGTATATCAACTGCATCATAGAAATGGCTTTTCAATCCTCCTGTTTCTCTCAGTGGACTTCCCTTTTCCACCACCAACTCCAAGTGATTAACTTCAGCACTGCATTCCTTATCCAGTCTATATCTGTAATGAAGGTACAGATCTGCCCCCTTACTAAATAAACCTATACAATTTGGAATCACGTTTACCTTTTTCTCCTTGAGCTGTTCTATATACTGAAATGTATCCTTGAATCACTCAGTGCTCAGGAAGTGTCCTTCATCCACTTTTTCCATGAACACGTCTCCAACTTGGCATCCAGTTCAAACTGCCATTTGTATTGTCAGTGTTTTCCTGTATAATCTCAACAGTGTCTTCACCTACTTAAATGTGTAAGTATATTCTTATCCAACAGTCTCGGTTCTAGGAATAGGCTTTCTACATCTCAGCATCCTCAGATGGCTGAGCCTTTTCAAATTGAAAATATTTTTTTTCTGAAGTTAAATATCTCAGTATCTCTCATCCTGTCATTAAATCATTAACTCTTCAAATCTTCAGCCTGTCTGACTATTAAAGCACCAACAAATAAGTGATTTAATGGTTTATTAAATAAAATAAATTCTATTTTCTACAATAGTTATTTCAGTATTATTTCAGTATATATGTAACAGTTATTTCAGTATTTCCCCCACCATCCTTTGGAAAAAAGAAGTTACAAGAGGGATAAAGTTATGTATATAGGTACGGAGAAGGAAAGATTTAGGTCTGGAAAATATTCCTAACTGAAAAGATTCATGAAGGACTAGATAAATATGCTTGACTGTCTTTTTAAGGAATTCCTGCACGAGAGTTTCTTTTCCAAGGAAACTATCACATTTCAAACACTCTTGTGCAACCTACTTTCTGGCTCTCACAAATTGGGTACCTTAACTAGCTTACTTACAAATTAACAGGCTCTGAAATCAGTTCTCATTTGCAGACAAGACCCTATTTGTATGACTCCAGCAAGAAAATAGTCTAAAAACTTAATTCAAGGAATAATTCTAGTTTCAAGCCTGTTAGGGAATGTCAAATTTCCAACTTCTTAACTCAGATTTCAAATTTTTTATTTAATTTTTACATGAAGCTTCTTTCTTTAAGTTGATAGTTGGTCTTTAGAGAGCTGTGGGTCATTAAGCAAACTTTTTGGACCAACACTAAGAGCTGTAAAAGGAAACAACTGCCTACAGAAGTTACTGATTTCACTTCTACTGTTCATTCTTACATGGAGCACACTTCCTCTGAACTCAGCTGTATCTGCTGGAACACCACTTCATCACAGAAAATCTAAGCAGCTAAAAATATATCTCATAGGTGTAATCTTAATTATGCCTAGGTTAAAAAGATTTCGTAACCTTGGAGATAAAAAACAGTGTAGAAATAGTTATTTTTAGCATCAAGGAACTTCTCCAAGCAACAATACCACACAGTGTAAAAATATACCAGGTCAGTACACTTTGGAGATTTCAGATGTTTCTTCCTCTTATGGGCTAAACTGAAGTACTATTAAACTATATTCCTTAGAAACAATCTTTTTTTTTTTTTCTTTTCAGATTTATACTCCATATGACCAAAGAAATTACAGACATGCAAGACATACAGGAACTTTAAGCATACCATCTTTACAAACTGAGCTTGACTTCACAAAAATGGAGTTTTCCACTTGCTTTCAAGACAACCACCCACTGTTTTAAATTTAATTTGCAATATTGAGTGCAGAAATCCCAAATGACTGTCTGAGCTTGAATTGAAGGAGACAGTCATTTCTCCAAGGTCCCATGTTAGTTGGTACACTCCTCGTGACTTAAAGTCCTCAGGCTTCAGTCACAGGCAAAAGTAGTCCCAGCAAGAGTGCTATGGGATCAAAAATCCACATTATTTGGTCCTGTTAAATCATATTTGTGTACTGGCAGTCTCTCCCATGCTCCTCTCTTTTGTTTTATTCTCTTACAAACATGCCAAGCTGGTCTGCTGGAGCAAACACAGTAGCATCCCAGCCCTCTCCATCTTCTCACTGGGTAACGAGTGCAAGTGTGTGAGTGTGTCTGACTGTAGAAGGAAATAATTTAAAGTACTGCATAAGTAGTTATTTGTTAATAACAGCTTGCTCATAGAGAGAATCTCCCTGACTTGATACCCTACCAGAGAAACACCGCATAGCGATACTTGCCTAACTTTTGTTAGATACGAAAAGAAAGCCACACACACAAAAGCTTCCTCGCTCAGAGCAAATTAAATTTTGAGTTTCAACACTTTGTGACAAAGCCTATACGAAAGTGCATGCACTGAAGATTCATTAATAAGACTTACCAGAAGGACATACGTGGATATTGATCACTAATATCCAACGTTTCCCACAGTGCTCAGATTTATCACGGGCTTTTTTCCCATGTAACATCAACTCTTACGTGCTGAACACGTGGTGGGGTTTCCCCGATGGCAGAGGACTGGTGGCACTCTCCTCCACCAAACCCGATGTAAGCAGGCAGAGAAAAACCGAAGGGCCCCAGGAAAGGCAAAGGCCGTCGCCTCCCTGGAGCTGTGCCACTGCACACCACCACACTAACTGGCACATGCTTTACCATTGTGAGAAAACAGACTTTAAGACAGCTTGGTTTAAATGGAGGCAAAATTCAATACTTAACATAGGAACAATAGGGTTCTTTGTGGCAGGGAAAAATGTTTTTTCCTCTGAGTGCTGGCAGATCAGCCCCGGTCTATTCTGTTTCTCTGTTGCTCTGACTGCTTTTCATTATTTTTTTAATACTCCGTTTTGAAGAACAGTCTGGAATTCAGCGAAAAGCGGTACCTACCACAGGCCTGCCTAGCCGTATGAAATAGGAAAATGCATTTTCCCACAACAACCTCTCACTTAAACTTGCAGAGCTCCTGGAATAACTGTCAGGGGGCTACATTAGCATGTACAAACACAAACACTGCCAACCTCAAGCTGTTAGTCTTTTCTTACATAGTTCCCATTGCCATCCTTCAGCTCCTGCCTCAGCATTAATTTTTCTTTCATTTTTTAATGTTTCACTTTCTTTTGCTCCCTTCCCCCATCTATTGGTTGGTCTTTCCCTTCTAACTGCTTCC
>NW_009647420.1:385802-386591 GCF_000708025.1 Charadrius vociferus | reverse complement strand
CTTTCCCTTCTAACTGCTCCCTTCTCTCGCTTCCTTGTAGTCCTTTTCTCTTAAAAAAAATATTTTCTCTGTTCATATTTTTAGATCAAGATTTTTCATCTGACTTTTTAATCAGTTTCTTTTCTCTGGAGAGGATTTAGGGCATCTCCCATTTGTTACAATTGGTGTGCCTTTACGTCAAAGAAGTTCTGAATGAAATACTGCTAAACTAAGTTTAAAGCGTGAAGACTTGTTTTACTTTAGAAAAAACACTAATAACATTGCTTTAAATTGTTTCCAGATGTAGTCTATAAGACTAAGTTAAGTATTACATAATTTATGCAGTCATCTATCATCACTGCTCTAAATGACTGCCAATACTGAGACCAGGCAAGCATTTTGCATATATTTAATATACTAATCTTTTGAAACATAGTAATGGTAGCAGTAATGGACAGCTATGAAAAGCTGAAGATCTACTGCATAATGTGCTTATTTAGGAGAAGTGTTGTTTGGCTGCATTTCTTATTTATAATAAAAAAATACATTTAAGAGCTACTTTGATGAAACTGTTTTACTGGTCACCTGCAGAAAGCTAGCATTTACTGTCTTTAATTTTCTGAGTATTTGCTGGTGTCTAATAACTGCACTTGTTTGAACTACAGAATATTGGTTTTAGCCTCACTAGTAATTAATTCTTTATTTGAAGGAGACCATTGCAGCTGTTGATTTTTCCCCCCTATTTTTTTTCTCATCCTTTTTTCACCCCAGGGCGTGAATCCAAAAGTTCTTCAGACAGACCCTATTTCC
>NW_009647420.1:379806-385762 GCF_000708025.1 Charadrius vociferus | reverse complement strand
ACTTATATTAAAATTATTTAAATCCACACCTGTACAAGTCTCCCAGTAAATGAGAACTCTACTGGAATTCTTCCAGATAATCTTCATCACCTCTTTCTAGTGGAATTTGGGTATTTATGATCATAGAATGGTTTAGGTTGGAAAGGACCTTGAAGATCATCGAGTTCCACCCCCCCTGCCATGGGCAGGGACACTTCCCACTAGACCAGGTTGCCCAAGGCCACGTCCAGCCTGGCCTGGAACACCTCCAGGGATGGCCCTCAACAACCTCTCTGGGCAACCTGCTCCAGTGCCTTACCACCCTCAAAATAAAAAAATTCTTCCTAATATTTAAGCTCAACCTGCCCTCTTCCAATTTAAAGCTGTTTCCCCTCGTCCTATCACTACACGGCCCCAATAAAAAGTCCTTCTCCAGCTCTCCTGTAGGCATGATCCATCCTTTAATGCTGATGTAACAAAGACAACTTGACCCTACCATTAATTTATAAGAGGGAAGGACAGGTCCCCTCACTGGTAATGAGTATCACCTCTCCAGACTCACCCAGTTCTGCTCACAATTCCTTTACCTTCTTGCTCCCATTTCAGTATCCCTTTCCAGGTATTCTTCTGTACTTTAGCATCCTCATGAATCCATCAGCCAAGCAACTCTTGAATAAACCGTCTTCCTTGAGTCCTTCCCTCAATTACCCTTTTAAGAAGGAAATCTATAAACCTGCCTTACCCTCTAAGGAACTGTTAACACAACTATAAAGAAAAAAGCAAGGATAAGACAAGCAACAATGAAATCCTGCAGCACAGGATCCTAATGCCGATGAGCCAAACGCTGTCCCTCAAGCACTTCTCACCAAGTCCTCATCTTACTCCCTCAACCGCAATTCAAAAAATCTGAGTTCAAGAGCAATTTGGGACTTCGGCCAAAATTCAGCACAAGAGTAAAATAATACCGGTCATTCAGGCTAGAGTTGGAAACTTGAAACAAACGGCAGCCAAGTCACCTCCTTGAGTGCCCCCCAGGCAGGGCACTGATCGCATTAACTGTGCTGCCGCATTGCCACTGGGGACTAAGCAGCTGAACCCAGGTAACTGTTGAAATGAACATTTGAAACCTGCGAGATTCATTAAGGTTCAGTGATAGTTTGTATAAAAAAAAATAAATACTCCTGCTGTCATGTTCAAAATTCTTAACAAAATTAAAAAAAATACAGGATTAATCTGTTTTTTGAGTGCCTATTTCTTTACTTTCTTAATTCAGGGTGTCTATAGGTGGTGCAGTGGAATATTGTGATTTGTTATGACATGACCATATGCCTCTCTCAGGCCCATGGTGGTCCCCCCGCCCCCTTTTTTTCCAGACTGAGGAGGAGGTGGGATTGGATTTGAGAAGCATCTCCAAAGCATAGTGCTTTGCGGGATTGCCTCTACCTCCCTGAGTTGGTCACAGCTGTTTAAAGCCTCACCATCACTAATAAAAACAAGGACTATATCAGAGTGGCATTTACGCAATTTCTTGGAAACAAATATCCCTTCAGAATTTAAATAATTCCCCAGGGAAACTCAGGGACAAGGGCTTGCCCAAGGCTGTGCAAATGTCCACAAATATGCGATGTGCCCGTAAGGGCTATAGCGATGAGGGTGTGCAAGTGCTGTACCACTCGCCCCCCGCGAGCGGAGGGCTCTAGCCAGACCTCAGCTCCGGTCAGAGAGCGTGACAGACAGTTACAGCCCACTGTTTGTCTGCCATGTGGGTACAGTCCCAGGCTTGGCACAGCATACAGCCTCCCGGGAGCAGTTTGGTCCCTGTCCTTGGGCAGCTCTGTGCTGCAAGCCCCCCCGTGCTGAGGGCTACCCACCCCAGCGCTGGAAATGGTCCGAAACACACAGGAGAGATCTAGCAGACATTTTGTCTGTCTTAGTTTGTGCCATTGCATGCTACCAAAGCACCTGTCCTATATAAATATTCTCTGCATGTTTGGATGCGTAAACACTGTCTGATGCTGCTTTGCTGTGGGACGCACAGCAAGAGTGTAAGAGTTTGCTCCACACGGGTCACCACGGTAAGCACCAGCACAGCAGCACCAGGGATGACATGACACTCTCGCCCCATTACATGCATTTTTTTGAGTTAGATTTGGCCCTGTGGGAGCTCTGGGTCCACCTCTGTTTCAGTCTGGTTCACTCCAATAACCCACACTGAAGTTTATCACTTAAAGTTGAAGTAGGTTAAAATTGGCCAACCGGAGAGGTGCTACTGGGCTTGGCGTTTTCTGACCGTGGAAGTTAAGCAGTATAATAAAAAGGAACCAAAACACAGACTTGCTTGAGCTTATCTGATTTACTTGTGGAAAACAACCTCCACGGATTATATGAAATTTACTTTACCCTGTAAAATCTTTTTATTTGCAATAGAATTTCCCACTATTATCATCACATTTCAGAGCTGCAGTTGATAGTTCCCAAGAGGCTTATTGCTTTTATGGCACAGACTGAGAGTTACTTATTTACTGTATTATCCTCAAGTACCTCATAAAAATATAATTACTTCTGAAGCTTAAAAGCCTCACTGTCTGATTTGAAAGGAAGCTAAGTGGTAGTTGTCCCCCTCTGCCTACTTTCCACAGGAAATGGAAAGTAAAGAAAATATAGCTGCAGATGCAAATAAATCAGAGATATTTCAAGACTGTTACTGTAAATATGATCCTTCTTTAAGGTAAAGAAACAAGGTAAGGTAAGGTTTCTTTAAGGTAAAAGTAAACAAAAAAGCTGTTGCAGGTGAAACTGCTTCCTGACCTATCCAGCTTAAATATCTGGAGTGACTTAAGGCTCTGAGAGAGGTGGTTAGCAGAAGCTTTTCCAAATAAAGCATTTCTAAAGCAAGTGCAACCCAGTATTTTGAGATATTTAAAAAGCATATTGGTAGTTCAACGCTAACTTACCACTCAGTGTGCTGCAAGATTTGTTTAGCTCATATATTTATAACTTTTGATGTGCACTATGCCAAAATACTAATTCTCCACAAGAAAAGTAGTAAAATTGAATTATGTGCATTTACATCCCACTGCAGAAACAGGAACATAAACGTTCATAGTTCTTATTTTTTTTTCTCATTCTAGAGACTAGAATATAAAGATTGCACATGGAATACAACAATATAGCTCACTTAAAGAGTCTCCAGAGATGTTCATATAAGACTATCAATACTGAGGCAATGATTTAGAGTGCCATGGTGACATTGGGATGTCTATTAAAAATAATAACTACTCCACATAAACTTATTTTTTAGCCACAATTTTTTTGGCTTAAAAAATTAAATTGTTTAACCAATATGTTAGTTTAAATAATCTAAGGGTTTATCAAAACATTTGCTCGAGCAAGTAATTTTATAATCTTGTTTCTGATGTGCGAGCAACCCTCCAACCTCCAGTAGAGAGCTCTCCCAGCATAGTGACACTGGGCACAAGTCTGCCAGTACCACGATGGGAAGGCTTTGAGATTTTCAGTCTCTTAACTGCATGTGGTATATTAAGAATTCCACTGCTTAAACACAACTTGGCCAGTACAAACAGCATTGGCTCTTGCAATGCTTTGCTTATGTGGTATACAAATGTAGAACTATTGCTAAAGACCTGGTTTAAAGTAACGATATAAACAAATATTAATTACATGCCTTTTTTTTTTTTAAATCTTAACATTATTCCTAGTCTGTTCCCCTCGGCCTGTGAACATTTTTACTATACAACTTCCAGCGTTTTTTATATCAGTATGTTTTGTTTACCTTCACACACAGTAGTAATCTACTGGTTTTGGGCTTGAATTCAATTCATATTAAAAAAAAATAATCTTCATTACAGTAACAAATCTAGACCAGTTTGGCAAAAGTCTTAAAAAAATACTCTCCATAACTTGAACCAAATAGCTATATAAAGTTTAACAGTAGTTGTTTAAAATTCTATTAATGTTTAACTGACAGTATTCAAGCAAATAAATCGCTCCTCTGACTTTGAGCAGTAAGTTTCCTTGTGGGGGTTAAATTTATTGGTGTATTTCCAGGCTACAGTTCTATTACTTCGAATTTTCACTTACAATAAATCACTGAAGAAAGTGGCCTATACAAAACCCTGAATACTCAACATGTCGTATTCTGCCTACTCAATTTTATTACACTAATTTCCTAATTTCTAATATTAATAATTGTCTCAAGTTCCCTTCAAAATAAACAAGCGCAAACACACCGTTTCATTCAACGTGAACTCTCACAAGAATATATTAGAAAACAACCCACTTTCATTACATCATAGAGATGCTATCGCGGAACGAAATTACTCTCTAATAAAATGAGTTTTGTGGTGGAGTATTTGTAATTAGTGGTTTCATTTCAAGCTATATCCACTAAAATCTAAATGATGGAATTAGTTTTCCCCATAGCTTAGGCAGTCTTTTCATTAATACAGGCAGAAAGGTTAATTTCAATTTTTTCATTCCAGAGTTGAAGAAAGTTTTATCAACGTGTTAACTGCTTGTACTGCAAAACTAAGCCAGAGTTTACTATGGTGTTTATAAAGACAGAGATCCCATTCTGAACTACCTGAACGCAGCATTATTCACATAATGCAGAGCGCTGATTAGAGAAGGGATATATAAACACATCTACAAGGAAATACTTAGTGATATAAAGCCCCTGACTGAAATAAGCCATTGCACCTGTAAGTAACATCGGCTATAAACGGAACTTGTCACCTGTCAGTACTGTAAAGACAGATTCAAATTTTACATTACTCCCCATATTTTCAACATAGTCATTAAACAACTTTGCATCTGTAGCTCATCATCATCTGTCCTGCTCCTGCAGGTATATCAACCATTTTAAACAAAGGTGTGACAGTCTTTTATATAAACCATATACATCGCACGAGCTGGTTCGTGTGCCAGTATGCTGACATCGAACTCTTCAGGGCTACCAAGTCAGCAAAACCTTTATATCCACCAGCTCCTCAGGAAAGGCATTTGCCTTAAAAACTAAAACAAATGACCTGTTCCTGGAGTTTGAGTTACCATCCCTGGTAATGATAATCCCCAACACAACTTGCCTTGGCCAACATTTCTCATGAATAGCTTTTAAATTGTCATTTACAGCTACTGCACAGGACAGGACCTCACCTGAATCAGCGCATCGGGCCTTGTTATATTGCCTGTAATCAGTGCGAGCCCATGCCCTGGGCTGTGAGGCTGCAAGAGGAATGCACGTTTACCCTACAAAATCAGAAAGGATGCAGAAGAGGGCTTCCCTGGGTTTGAGGATGGAACCACACTGCCACCCTCATCAGGAACAGCGAAGCACCACTGCTGCAAACATTTCCCTACTTTCCAAAGGGAAAAAATCAAATGATCTTGAATTTACTTTCAGTGAGCAATAAACTCATCTCCCATCCACTGTGTGTGTCACTGCCATAAGCAGCCTTGCATTTTTAGGAAATAAAAAGATGAAGTAGCTGCGCCAGTAAAATTTGCTGTTCTGTGCTCAGGCTCCTCTTGAATATGGGAAGACAATAGGTATTGATGAGCAACTACAGTGGTAAGTAGTCTGTCTTAATTACTAACAGCTTTGGTATGTCTTTTTCATAGATAGGCAGTGATTGAAAATGAGTCAGAACTGACTGATTCTTCTTTTTCCATTGTATAAACATACGTAAACACATACATCCAGGAAAACCAATATCCTATAGTATATATTTAATATGAAAATATTACACCATACGTTTTGCTGACATAATGTACACTTTAGACATCATTATACTCTGTGCTTTAAATACTATAAATAATCTTACTTCTAAGATAACTTTTCAGTTCAGCAGAGTGCCAGAGGATTTTCATTAAATATTCACCTTGGAATCAACTGTGACTTCTCATTCACTTAAGATGTGCCAATGTCTGTAAAGAAGTACAAAACCTGCAATTTCAG
>NW_009647420.1:296828-379759 GCF_000708025.1 Charadrius vociferus | reverse complement strand
CTTCTTGTATTCTGTTTATTTCTCTAATAAATTACTAAATTTCAGGGCAGAAAATAAGGGTGTGATATCACAATTTCTTTTTGTGTCTGAACTCACATTTTCATTTTATATTTCTGTCTCACAAACTGATCAAAAGAACAATAGCCCATAAGAAAATGGGCAGAACTGGTAAACTAGAATCACAGCTTGGGACAACCCTCTCAAATTTCATGTTTGTATTATACTGTAAACTTAAGATTATTAATATACTGTAAATGAAGTTTCCTTAAAATTTACTATTTTACACGATGGCAGTGGATGAACTCATTTGAGTAATTTTTATTCAGAGAAAGCATTGTTACATATTCTGTTTCACCTCCAGGAGGCAAAATTTCAAATTTTTAGGTTTGTAGCTACACAAAATATTTTTCATTGTTAAATATTCCAGTATGATTAAAACTAAACTATGGAAGACCATCTAGTGCAGAACTGATCAACTGAAACTGTTAAAAAGTTACCTTTATTTTAAATTTTTGCTGTACAACGTGTAATAACTTCTTGATTTTTATTTTATTTCATGTGTTTTCATTTTTAATAAAATTCCTGGAAACTTTTCTCTTAATTCGGAGATAAACCTAATGCTGCTTCTTCAAATGTCAGCACATCAGCTATTAAAGTTATCATGCTTAATTCTGCATTGTCAAGGGACTAGACATTGTGTAATCATGCTGTCATTACAGAGCTGACAAAACTTTAACTGTTTGATTTCACTGTTAAAAGTCGCTAATTCTGCAGCTTTTCAACCTAGTTTCTTCGGGAAATAAAGTGTATGGTATAGATACACATACATGCCGATACATTAGCCTGTGAGTTCCCAACTGATTACTTTTGAATGCATTCATTAAGTTGTCTCAGGTTTGATAGATAATTAGTCTCAAATACATTGAATTATCCAAAGTTTCATGCAAATAAACATTGAAAGAAGATCAGATCTACCTTCTCCTCAGAAAAAAGGCAGAATCCTGAACTCAACCTTATCTGGCCCTTAAATCAGCTCCAAGAGAGAGTTGATGATAGGAAGTCATAGGAAAAAGCATTGGTGCAGACACCTTTTAATACATCAGAGATTACAGGTATGGGCCAAATACAAGAGTTGGGCTTTCGTAATCTTGCTCTTCATCTGTTACATATTGCAGACAACTATTTTCCTGTTTACTGTCAGCTCAGACCCCAGGATAGAACATTTGGCCCAAATATGTTAGTTTTTCAGGCTCTCCCTTCAATGCAGAGCCACAGTGTTCCTATGGTCTGGGAATTTGGTCATAAAATTGAATGTATACAGCTGTGCTTTGTCATACAGTAATGTAACAATAATTGTGTAATTTAAGGTATTAAAGAATAGTTTCTAATCTAAATTCCAGGCTTTCAATATAATACACTTAAAGAGCAGAAGAGAAGGAAAATGCAGTACAGAAACAGTACTATAGAATAACAAAAACCAGAATAAAGACCAGGCAACAAAAAATTAGTGTTTGCAATACACTAAAACCACACAAACTTTCAAAAACCAGTGCTATTTTGAGGCTCTGAACCTCAGCACTTCACATCCCAAGGATTGTTCATTTAGTAGACTTGAACTGAATTCTTTGCTGAGTTCATTAAAAGAGACATTGAAGATAATTGATTCCCATTCCATCAGTTACTGTGTGCTTTTGAATCAATGTGGCATTTAAGACCACTGTAGATGTTGACTCGCATTAACTTTCACCAGGAGATTTTTCTATGTGATGTATATCTATAACTCTCTAAATTGCCTTCAGCATTTTCTGTTCCCGTAACTATTTTTTTCTTCTAGTTTAATAGATCAGACAGATATTGTATCTTTTGAATTAAAGCAACTCCCCATGCGCTCCTGAGGAAAATGAAAAATGATTTGAGCATAATTGCAGACTTCTCACATGGTCTTTTTGCCATTTAAAACTCTTTAGCCCCAAGAATAACGTAGATAACAGTTTTTCTGTGAAAATAAGGTCTGTTGTTACCAGGAGTAAAGTTTTACTCCTGAGTTAAATAGGAACATGAAGAAATCTGCTTTCATGACCCAAAGTTCAGATATGTTAAGCTATGATAGCAATCTATCAGCCTCCTGTGAAGTTTTTAGAACATAGATATTTAAGCTTAGGACTTGAAATCTAGTCTGATACACCAGAAAGTCATCGAGGTGCTGAAGCGTGTCCAAAGAAGGGCAGTGAAGCTGGTGAGGGACCTAAAGCACAAGTCTTATGAGGAGTGGCTGAGGGAACTGGCATTGTTCAGCCTGGAGAAAAGGAGGCTCAAGGGGGACCTTATCGCTCCCTACAACTACCTGAAAGGTTGTAGCGAGGTGGGGGTTGGTCTCTTCTCCCAAGTAGCAAGTGAAAGGACAAGAGGAAACACCCTCCAGTTGCACCAGGGGAGGTTTAGATTGGATTTTAGGAAAAATTTCTTCACTGAAAGGGTTGTCAAGCTTTGGAACAGGCTGCCTAGGGAAGTGGTGGAATCACCATCCCTGGAGGTATTTAAAAGACCTGTACCTGTGGTGCTTAGGGACATGGTTAAGTGGTGGACTTGGCAGTGTTAGGTTAACAGCTGGACTTGATGATCTTAAAGGTCCCTTCCAACCTAAATGATTCTATGGTTCTATGATTCTGTATTTATTCCATTCTCTTGGCGACTAGCCCTATAATCTGCAATTTCAAAGTCACAGGCATTGAGGCACATGATCTCCACCCATTACACAAGTGAGTCAGCTTGAGGAAGGCCAGACCACCAGGATACCCATTTCTTTATAGGGATCTGAAGCTATCAGTCTATATACCTCCAGGAGTGCAGGGAATTAAACATGTACCAGTGGTAAACATGAAAAAAACTCTCATGATGTTTCGTCTTGTGAACACAGGTGTCAGATTTTTTCCACCATTGTGTTCCTCTAACCCTGCTTGGAATATGCCACCCTGCTTACCACAAACTGGCAGCTGGTTAATGCTGAACGGACCATAGGACCACTGAGGTGGCTGGTGAAAAATACCTGTCAGTACCTTTGCCTGGACACTTCCAATTTTCCCCTAGCAAAACTCACAGAAAAAGCCAAATAGTTTATTTTGAGTGCATAGTTACTCAAAGTAAAAAAAAAAAAAAAAAAAAATCCTGGTAATTTTGCTCTAAATCTGACAGCCTTAGAAAGAGGTATTCCCAACCAAAAAATAATGTTGTCATCACCTCCTTAAAATGAGCTTGTAGAAAGTTTAACTTCACCAGCTATTGGTCAATACTCCTTATGGGTTAATATTTCTACATAATGGGTGTTCATTCACAGTATATTCATAAGGCAGACAAAAGTGAACATTACATTTTAGTTTGTTAAATTGAAGAGATCATGATTCAAGTGACATTTAAAATGCTATTATGCCTTACTGTTATTCTCCTTGTACAATTTTACAGTAAGTGAAAGCCTGACAACTGCCTATTAGAAGTACTTTCTCCATGTTCATAACTGATTTTTAAAAGAAATACTGGCGAATCCTTTTTGTGTTTATATGTAGCTACTAAGCCTTAATAAATAGCATATTGCAGTCTACATTTAACACCACAAGTAGGTGCTGGATTATGGGCTAATGCACAGACAACTATAGAAACAAAAATTTGTCTTCATGTTTCCTCAGTACGCTTTTAAACTATTGAGAGTACATTAACAGTAGGAACTCTTTTGTGTCAAGTACACTGTGCTGAAAATAAAGGAAGAAGCAAAATAAGTTATTTCCTTTTACAAGCAAAAGATTTTTTTTGTTCAGTCTCCCTAAATTTTGGGTCTCTAATGTCATTGATATAAAGTACAGTGGAATAAACTAAACCATAAACAGATTAAGCCCTGTGGTACACACTCACGGCACAATGCAATCCCATTTGGGCTGGAAAAAAAAAAAAGTCTTCTGTGAAAGCAGAATTTCAGTGTTATGTCACCAATTCTTTTAGATGACATAGCAGTTAGGGCTTAAGAAATGAAACTTTGATGTATTAATTCTTTTTTAGTATATCTCGTGCAAAGCTGATGACAAAAAGTTGCTCATTGCATTCATGGACATTGGTGGCATCTTTAGGTAGACTGAGCACGGACAGCAGAAAGTGGCACTTTCCTAACTAGCACTTCTTTCATGAGGAAGCGTAGGAGCAGTCCAGTAACCACTCCAGCTTCTCTTTAGGGAAGACAAGTCAACCTTCTCCCAGTAGTTCAGCTTTACCGCTAAGACTGAACAACCGCAACTCAGGGAATTTGCCTGGCTGGGCAGTTAGGGTCAGCCTGGTGCCTCACGGCTCTTCCTGGTCCTGCTGATAACGGGGGCTTGCTAACTACACCCCAGTAATATTTCCCTTGCCCCATGTAATAGCCAGGCCAGGGAGCTCACGATGCACGTCATTGTACAGCTCCCTGTGGTAATCGGGATTGTCAAAACCACTTCTTGGTGTTGTGGTAGCACACTTCTTGGAGGCTTTTTGTTATTGATAGCTGAATAGGTACATCCTGCTTATAATGAAAAGTGAGCATTTCAGGCCAGTAAAAAAACCCAACCCTATCAAACTAAGCCTTTCAAAGCAGCAGGAGGCATCCCAGCCAGAGGCTTACACATTTCCACTGTCCAACTGATAATAAACTGGAAAATTGTATATGATGCAAGACTAGCACAAGCCTGCCTGTTCTTGACAGAATCAGTTAATCCACCTGGCCTTTCAGGCATTGACAGCATCACACAAAGAAAATCAATTACGCAAGATAATCAAATCCACTGTCTTCATCTCAGCTTTCTCATTCATTTAATCTAATTCTTGAGTATTGACATTATTCTGGGTATAATGGAAACATAAGTACTTCATTAAAGCCAGCACCTGGACACATTCAATAGCGTAGCAAGAGCTAACAAAGCTATGACAAATGCAGCCTTGCTGTGGTGAATCAACTGACAAGTGGTACAGCCCAAAATATGTGCTTCTCAAAACAGCCTTTAGAGAAACCACGGTTTCCGATGAAGGTGCCTTGCTCCTGGGGATGTTTCAGCCTGGAGTGCTTTGCCACTACATGGGAAGGGTAAAGGTTATCATGGTGCCTGAAAGCCATGATCCGAGCTGAAGATATTCAGGTGCAAGATGCATCCTGGCTGCCTATAGCAGCACCTCTCGAGGTTACCTTGTGCCATAGTGCTCCAGACTGAGAGGTGGGGTAGGAGGCCCCAGTTTCAGTAAGAACACACTTTGGTTTCAGCATATGAGTAATCCTACAAGAGGTCAGATGAACATTAAAATAACCCATTAAGCCTCAGTGACTTCAGTGAAAAAACAGCAAGCAGTGAATTAAGAAGTTCACGTGGCAAGTAAAGGCTTACCAAGAGGAGAAAAAATTCAACCCAAGAATTTTGGCTCTAAAGAATTTTGGCTCTAAAGCAAAATTAAGACATCCAATACTTAATAAAAAAAATATTATGTTTTATGTGAGCGTGACTCTTGCTACAGGTAATGTTCAAAGAATTCGTTGTGTGACTGGGCAACAAGATACGAGAAGGGAAGATATGAACTCTTAAATTTAAGCCGTTTTCATTATTTTCCACTCAGTTAATCCAGAATGGTTGCAGAGTATGTAACCCTCAGGTCACTGAGTATTATTATAATAATTTAAAATGCAACTATTCATGCAGTCTGTATGAGGTATAAGAACATAGATTTCACAGACAAGCATTCCTATTTGAGAGTAGACCTTACCAGGTATTAGAACAGTAATTGACTCATCCTCTACTTCCCACATAATTTATAGTAATCAAAAAGCTTTTTTTTCCCTGAAGGATTCTAATGATGCAGCACGTTTTATGGTTTTATTTTCACCCTTTCCATTATATTCACTTGGACACCGAATAATGAACTAGAACTTTTTATAGTAATTTCAAATTGATACTCTCCAATTAGCAGATTTTGAAAATCCTTAATGTTGGTATTACCTGTTACCTCATTAAAATGGGAAAATTTAAATCAAATCTATAGATCAGCAGGTATTTTCTCACTTTTTGCACTGCATTTAGCTTAGATGCAAAGCTGTGATATTTAGTCTTATTTTCAGGTCCTCACTCAATACTGCATTTATTCAGAACTCATTTGGTCAGTATTCCAAGCATTTGTCCTTACATTAATGTCTAAGATATGTCCATTAAATGTCAACGTAATCAAATTAAAAATGAGGACATTTTGGTTTATGATACACATTGCCAAGTATTTTATGTATCACTATGATACTGAAGTGCTAATATTGGCTTATTTGTAAGGGTTATGTGTTATTGGGCAAGCAGTTCAAGCACTTCAAATCTCACAGCCAGCCTGCTGATCAGAATTTAATATATATCCAGGAATTCCCTGGGATACCAGAAATTCACTATGTTTTCTATTATTCTTGGCATTACAGCTATTGAAATCATTACAGATTGCAATACTGTTTAATTAGTGCTGTGGATGTTACAACCACCCTTTGAGGTTACAAACTCTAAGGAAAACCTACAAAAAACAACTTACCCAACATGGGCTCCATCCAATTACAGATGCAGAGGGCTAAATGCACAGAGGAGTTAAATGATTTCTTACTTAGCATCCAGATTTTGTGTGTTCGAGGAGTCTTTTCTGCAAGTTGCTCTCTGAAAGGATTTCATTACTCTTTACCAGCCGGAGGATGGAGTCAGCTGATTTTCCCAGTCGATGAATGGCTCTATTCAAAGACTTGAGCTTTGGGTTAATCATTGAGCCGTCCCCTTCTGGGACTAGCTCAAGGGCCGGTGGTGGGTTCGGTGCCTCAGAGGTCCCACTGCTGCGGAGAGTGCAAAGGGGGGCACAGGCTTGGCAGGAGCTGGCTCTCGGGCGGACAGGTCTGCTTCTGTGTGTGGGCACAGACCCACAGTCACCAGTTGTGATAAACTACTACAGCTCTTACTGAGGGTGCAGTAGTTTAGCCCCAGATGCTCCAACAGAAAATGAGAATCATAAGCACTCCGACGGACCAGTGTAAGGCTTTAGAAGAAGAAACCAGCATAAGCTTTAGTTTTATATGAGCAGGTTTTACTGGCAGCCTTAATATTTCAGGCCATGGTAATTAATTTTCAACCCTGTCATTTACTTACTTGTCTCCAACAGAGACTGCCCATGGTCCAGGTTGTGATCTGTCCCAGTCCCAGTGACTGCCACTGCTCTGGACTCTTGTATGGAGAGAAGGATGCGTGCTGCCCAAGGTTTTCAAATGCATCTCAACTGTCTTAAAGCCTTGAAATCCAGACAAGTGCTGAATTCCCATTTTCTTAAGATATTATTTTTCAGAGCTCTCCATTTGTGCACTGTGAACTGAAACAGGCAACACCACAGCGATGCTTTGAGTTTTCAGACAGAATATTTTCATTCTATTTAAATTACACCTTGCAATTAATGGGAACTTGAAACAGGTTTTAAGAAGTAGGTAGAGTGAGTTCCCTAGAAATTTAAGGACTTCTGATACTGTCCATTAGGTGTAACCTGTGCTTTGAGTGCTATTGGGAATAACAGACATCAGCATTGTTTCTATGCCAGTTGGTAATAGAATTGTCTTTAAAGCTGTTTTCTCAGTTCTAATGCTATGAAATGCCACATGAGACCAAACTTGCCGATTCTCCCACTTGCAGCTGTTCTGCAATAGAAACAATCAGGGATTTTTTTTTCCACTGGGTTTCAAGCTTCTTTCTGCTTGACTGATGAATGAAAGATAAACACTATACACGTTACGCAGTTAGACAGACTGTTCAAACCAGATATGGGGGGGAGGTACCCCGGAGCAGGCACACGGCACGTATTCTTGACTTATAATTGGATCAACATTCAGCATTTGCAGGGAATATGGGATTTTACATTTCTCTAATTTCTCCTGCCCACAGATGCAGTAACAGATAAGAGCTCTAGGCAGTAACAGTAGCAGAAAGGCACATGACAGTAAGGAAACACGCACCATCTTTTGTCGTGGAGAGATGTGTTTTTCCTCTCCTATTTTGGGCCTCAGATCTTCCCACGTTCTGTAGCCTGGGGGGAGCTTCCAATGCAGTCACAGCAGGCACGTGGTGTCAAAACAGCCTCTTATAACATGTCAGGAACTAATTTAAAGATAAAAGGACAAGAGGTAATGGTTTTAAACTAAAAAAGGGGTAGATTTAGACTAAATATAAGGAAGAAATTTTTTTACGATTAGGGTGGTGAAGCCCTGACACAGGTTGCCCAGAGAGGCGGTAGACACCCCATCCCTGGAAATATGCAAGGCCAGGTTGGACGAGGCCCTGAGCAACCTGACCTAGTAGATGTCCCTGTTCATTGCAGGGGGGTTGAAGTAGATGGCCTTCAAAGACCCCTTACAACTGAAGCGATTCTATGATTCTGTGAGAAAGCAAACACCACATGCTTACTTCTGATGTGAACTGAGACTAGCACGTGCAAGGAAGCAAAATCTGAGGGTCCTCACTGGTAGAAAATGCAGGGTTGGGACTCAGCCTTTGCCTTCCGCAACAGCTGTCAACTCTTTCATCCCCAAAAGCAGCACTAATAGTTGAAACTGAAGTCAGCAAAATCATCTTCTTTCTCTTCCTCCACAGCTTGGACCAGCAGTACCATATTTTGGTACTGGTGATAGTGACCCTGTCAGGAAGGATTTTTTTTTTTCCTTTATATCCTAGCTACAGGCAATGATTTCTGACGGCAAATCTTAAACTCTGTCAGAAGTTGCTTCCCCTCATGCTGCCTGGCTTGGGAATCCCATTCTCTTAGTGGTTTCCTTCATCTTGTGTTGTATGGAATGGTGTTCCCCCAGAGAAAGTGGTACTGTCACCTATCTGCAAGCTGCAGACAGCTCCTGAAGTGAATGGTCAGAAAGGAAAGTAACACCTGCAGAACTGCTTTTCTTCCAGTCACTCCTAGAAAGACTCAAATGGTGTGTCAACCTGGTAAGTAACAGGTGACAGAACAAGAGGAAATGGCTTAAAGTTGTGCCAAGGGAAGTTTAGATTGGATATTAGGAAGAATTTCTTTACTGAAAGGGTCATCATTCATTGGAACATGTTACCCAGGACAGTGGTGGAGTCCCCATCCCTGGAGGTATTTAAGAGTCATCTAGATATAGTGCTCAGGGACATGGTTTAGTGGTGGGCTTGTCAGTGTTAGGTTAATAATTGGACTAGATGATCTTATAGGTCTTTTCCAATCTAGGAGATTCTGTGTTACCTGAAGATGCCCAGACCGCTTCCACATCAAATAGAGAACTAGGATGGATGTTTCTAACCAGGGTAGCTGGGATGTGGCAGTTGCAAGAAGGAAAACAAGGCACTAAGCAGGAAGTTTTATGCAACCTTTGTTATGGGGACACAGCAAAAAAACCCAAACCCAAACCAAAAAAAACAGCAGTGGGAAGTGCTGCCACTGTTTTTTGTCTGCCGGGGATTCCCCACCACTCCCCTCTGCAACATCTTTTTCCCTAAACCCACTGGAAACCGAAAAGGGGTGCAAGTGAGAGTAAGCAAAGGAGGATTTGCAGCAGAGGGATAACGAGGCATCTACGGGGGCTTAAGCTAGCACTAGGCATGGGGGAAGATGAGGCAACGTGAATGCCATTAGCCTGCTGGGTACGTGCCCAGAAACAAAAGAATTGGGAAATGCCAAACCAGACCAAACCAGCCAAAACAGAAATCCTTTACAACACCTTCACCTAGTGTCCCCAGCTGCTCACTTTTTTTTTTTTTAAATAAAAATGTTAGGTTTGTCTCTGACCATTTTGCGATTCTGTATTATTAAAATATCACAGAATAACTCCAATTGCCATTAATGAAATCAGTCAAATCTGAGAAGTGAGTTCCCTCCACAAAAAGCCTGCAAAAACTGGTTTTAAAAACCAATGGATCATATATGGGTAAACTTCCAGAAAGATGATTTAAAAGCTGGCTTCCATTCCCCCCCCCCCCAACCCCCCTTTTTTCCCAACTCCCCATCAAATCTGCACATCTCACCTCAAATACAACGTGCCAGTACTTAAAAAGGTGTACAATATTTGAATAAAAATAGATCAAGTTGATTAAACCTGTTGTCGGGCATTGAGTCATGATGAAAGGAAATATTTGAATTAGATGAAAGCATTTTATTTCTCTAGCAGGCTTTTTTCTAATTATAAAAAAAATCATGTGCCTATATACATAATTTCAATGTCTATTCAAACTTTATAAATAGGGTTCTTAAAGGTTGCTCTTCATCATGACACAACTCCAGGTAATTCTAATGACTGTTACAGAATAAAGCTAAAGCAAGTATGTACTTAAGGAAAAGGAAGATCCCAAGACAGTTATCCACATGAGAAGATTAGCTAAATCTGTATTAGTGGAAAAAAATCTGAAATACAGGTTTGGTGTTTTTTTTTTTGTTTTTTTTTTTTTTTTTAAAATGCCACATACTTTCAAAGCCCCTCTTGTGATTTCCTCTTAGACCGATTTCCTGCTGGCTTTGAGCTCAGTTCCATGTCTTGGTCAGAATAACTCCTCTGACTGCAGCCTTGGCAGGTACAAAAGCGTGAAGCTGAGCGTAGGGCACTGAATGCCTTTAAGATTCACATTTTTGTGGGGCTGTACAATTAAAAGCATTTCTTCCTGTGAATATATGTGTTTCTACTGAGTAATTTTAATTAATTTGTGCCTGTTTGTTTCAAACGCAAAAGCTCCCTAGACTGTGGAAAAAAAAAACTAAGGTGCTTAAAAACTGATTTTGTCTTTCTTGGACTTTCATCCTGTTGCACTGCTTAAAATGGTTAGTTTGCAAATCTCCTGGTTACAGGACACCTATTAATTCAGCAAGGAATTACAGACCTCAGACTCAAATGGACAAGTAGTTGTTTGGTGAATAAGTGTCCTGAGAAAAATAATACTTTCTCTGGAGGTTTTGCCTGTTCTTACACATGCATGTAAACAGGAAAAAATCTACGGTTCAAATCATAATTTGCATAGAGGACAAGGCATCGCTGGGGTATATTCAAACAAGCCTTTGCAACTGCAAACAAAATTAATTGCAAACCAAGGGGCTGATTCTCTGTTCTGAATCTCAGAGGCACATTGCAAAATATTTGAGGAGAGAAGATAGCTATGATTAAGCCTAATCTGCTCCCTCAGGGCTACTGTTTTTCCCTCGCAGCCTCCAGCCTGTGTTCAGTGACATACAGCGAGATGTCCCTCATTCTCCCACGCCAGAGGCTGCATGTGGGGAAGCCATGGGCAGATCAGTTGGGTCCTGGATAGTTTCTACAACAGGAGAATGCTCGAGTTAAACTCAGATGTCAGGGTCTATGTGGGGAGACTCTCTCCTCCAGGTTAAGAGCTAGAAGATTCTAGCCCTTAACTTTCGTAAGGAACAGTAATTTAAGCTGGCATCAGAAAGACATGATTTCTCTTGTCTTTTCAAATCAAGTAGTTACTTTCTTAATCTGAACCAGCACATTCTGTCCAACTTTCTGGATTTTTCAACTGTTTATATTAATCCTATCTTTTTTGATAGTGCTCACATGAAACTGTGGCTCCATTTTGCTACGGGCTGTAGGAACAAGTTAGCCCGGTCTGTATAACTAGTGAAGTATGGTATCGATGCTGCAGTAGCACTGCATCTGCTTTCAACCCACACTTGTGAATGTCCTTCAGAAACCTGGTGACCCAGAGTGCTCACCCAGGCAGCTGTCAGGTCTCAGATGGGAGGGGACCACCCAAGCCAGGATTAGCCACCTGAAAGCTGTTTGCACCTTCCTGCAAAGTCAAAACCTTTGTTAAGGCACCTTTGAGGTTTCATTCGTCATTTGCAGCCTCTGAAGGTTGCCTGCTTCTTTGACTTAACACATCATAGAATCCCAGGTTGGAAGGGACCTCAAGGATCATCTGGTCCAACATTTCTTGGCAAAAGCACGGTCTAGACAAGATGGCCCAGCACCCTGTCCAGCTGAATCTTAAAGGTGTCCAACAATGGGGACTCCACCATTTCACCAGAGAGATTATTCCAATGGCTGATTGTTCTCATTGTGAAAACTTTTCCTTTTGTGTCCAGTTGGAATCTCCACAGGGGTAACTTGTACCCATTACCCCTCATCTTTTCCATGTGACTTCTTGTAAAAAAGGGAGTCTCCATCTTCTTTGTAGCCACCCTTTAGATACTGAAATATGGTGATAAGGTCTTCCCTAAGCATTCTTTTCTGAAGGTGTAACAAACCCAGTTCTCCCAGCCTTTCCTCAGGCTTCCCAGTCCTTTGATTATCTTTGTGGCCCTTCTCTGGACCCTCTGGCCCATCTGCATCTTTTTTGTATAGCAGGGACCAAAACTAAACACAGTATTCCAGGTGTGGCCTGAGAAGCGCTGAGTCAAACACATTTATTCTCTAAACTGCGTGAAAGCTGAGCACCTCTCTGCTCTTTGCTGCTCCAGTGTAGCTCTGGGTGGGTTGTGACTTGTGACTGTCAAACACAGACTGGTGTGGCAGAAGGTGATCCCTGACCATCTGTGGGATGATCTTGCAGTGTTGACATACACTGTAAAAAGTCAGTAAAGGTCTCAGAATTGAGAGAGATGTAGTTTGGTACAAGAGATTTGCAGAGTTATGTAGAGGTCCAGCTGCACAGATAGCAGAACTGGTATGTACAGAGCAAATGATCTAAGTAAAAAAGTCTATATGCACATATAGACAACCATTAACAACCCCACAAGCTTCCAGTTAATTTGAATAATTACAAATGGCAGTAATCATCACCCATGACTCAAACACCACTGATCTGCTGGACTTTTGAGTGTCAGCTGTCTAAAAGCCTTGTTTAGGAACAAGGTGGAGGTAAGTTATTTAATCCATTGCCTTTTTTACTAGAACATACCCTGTGTGGGACACTTTCTGTATATTTTTCAATAGATGTGAGCAGAGCTTGTAATGAGTGGTATATTTCAGCAGTCGCATGAACACATTCATTTATTAAAACCTATTCTGCGAATGTTTATTACTACATCAATGTCTGTGCACTGTTGAAACCTTTCAGGTCAGTGTTATGCTGGTTGGAAGTAGGACATCTGACACTTGTTCCACAAAGGTAACTCTTAGAATTATATTGCCATCCTCAACACCCAGTTATAAATCTGAAATTCATTTTCCAGGAAAACTGTGTAACATTAACAACATCTCTGCCAGTTAACTTATTTCCCAGCTAACCCAAGACACATACTAATCTATTTAAAAGGCACAGAGTGAAAACAACAACAGATAAACATATAAAATAATCCTATTATAGGTTATGTAAGTTACTCTAAGGCTTTGATGTTAACAAAATTGAAAATGCAGAGAACTTTGCAAGCAATAAAGACCTCAACCTAGAACAGCAAATGTCTCTAACAATTAAATTGTATTAGTATACTTAATACTGTAAGTATTTGCAGTCTACTGCTAGTCCTTACTCCTGTTGTGATGAGAAGTGGTGATACTAAAAAACCCACCTAAAATAGCTGCAGCAGTGGGTTTATTTGACTTAGCTTATGACCTTCCAGTGTATTTTGAGGAGAGCAATTTTACATGTTAACTTGTGTATTATTTGGGATATTGAAATGCATCCCTGAGGAGTTACTGATACAGTCTGAAATCTTGTCATGCTAATTCTTTTTTTTTTTTTTTTTAAATAAATGAACCTGTTTGTCATACAGATTTATTCAGGATCATTTTTAAGACTCCCATACAATGACCTATACATATATAGACAATGTTTAATTGTGAAGTTTCACTTACAGGTCATCTTGCTGCACCAGGGAAGCAGATTTTCATTTCTGGTGAATCTTAAATTCATTCTACTCATTGACAATATGACTTTGTGCTGTTGAATGATATCTTTGACAAAGACATCTTAGAGCACAAAACATGAGAAAGATGTTGTACAGATTGGAGCAACTTGCTGAGTGTTTTGGCGAGAAAGTGACATTTTCAGCTATTATTTGTATTTCCTGGCACATGAGACAACTGTATCGATCAGAACATCAGAGCATAACTGGAATCCAGTATTTCACTTTGAACTATTGCTAGATAATACCAACAGTAGAAACTTAACATCCATCCAATTGCTAACATAGCACTGTCACCACCGATGGCCCCGTACTGGCTGTATCCACAAAGAAAACATGACAAGACAGCTAATTCCCACGGACAGAGTAAATCTAACTTTGCTTACTTGCCCAAGGAGACTTTGCATGGTTTACGTGCATGCTGGGCAAGATCAGATGTGCCTAGGGTTTAGAAATGAGCTAGCTGGTACGCCAAGAGCCAGCTTGTCAGTCAAATAAGAGGGTGCCCCTTGTAATAGGATGCGTGACACATGCATTGGTCCACTTTCATCTGTCAATTCCCCAATTAGACTTGGAGTTTTGCTGCTGCTGGGTTTTATTCCTTCTTTCTAGTTCGCCCCATAAAAATTCTCTTGCTACTTTTCACTCAAGCCGCACGCTCTGCAGTATTAATTGATCTTAACAAGAAAAACAATCTTAATGTGTGAGAAATTTGCATTTTCTTCTCTTTCTTGATCTATGTATTTTAGGGAGACCTAAAAAGTATAAAACTAGGGCTATTATAGACAGGCATCCATAAAGATGGATAGCATGTCGCTTTTTTTTCCACAAAATGCTATCTGTCAGTGATTACTGTCAGCGTGCAGCTGGCTTTTCCAAGTTATGAGCAAAAGTTACTCAGTCCCTTCATTTTCGCTTGTTGCTTGTGCACAGCTGAAGGGATATAAAAAAAATTATTTTCTATGCAACTTGGAAATACGAAGAGCAAAGCAGACTTCCTAGAAGAACTAGAGAAGCCAATGAAGATGGTAATTTAGTGTCAGGTGCCACTTTGCTAAAAGCAGAGGCAGGAGTGAAGAATGAATAAAGAATCTGGAAGTGACAGTGGCATTATGGGGCCGTATGCTGGAGGAGTTTTTCCCTTTTATCTCTCTGCTCCTCTACTTCTGAATTTTATCTTGTGACTGCCTTACATATATCCACTCCCTTTCTTCCACTGAGTCTTTAGTATTTTCGACTTTGCATCATTTTCCCTTAATTTGGTTCATATTGATCTAACAACCAGAGGATTGGAGTTACAAGGAGTTACAAAGGAATAAACAAGATATATATATATGTATATATATATGACTCATTCGCTACACTGCCGTTGTAGTGGATGATGCAGGTAGGACAATGCAGAACAAGGGACTTAAACATCTCTGGCACTCTGGCTTAACCCCACCTGAATTTCTAGCTGCTTCCCAGTCAAGCACTTAAAGGCACTGTCATTCAACAGTTTGGATTCAGAAATCAAATGCAACTGCAACGCCAATTCAGCTCATAATATCTATGAAACCACCACTGACTTATTTTAAGATAATTCTACATGCAGTTTTAGATGCCTGCAACAGCAGCCATGGGAATACAGGCATATGGCCACTACCATATGACAAAGTGTCTTCATCTAATAATGTTTAGTCTTTTCCACGCATCCACTTGTGGATAAGACACTGCAGTATGACAAGCATTTCATCCTTTGATTCATTCACACAAAATTCATTTCCAGTGAAATTTTAAGACACTGCTACTAGCTCTGCCAGCTCTCTGCCTCATCCCATTTCAGTCTCAAAGGTTTGTGGAACTTTCATAATTCACTTTTCCTCTCATGCAGACGATAATAAATACTGAATTCCCAGGAGAAATGCCAAAACATTAGATACTATTTTACAGTCCTATTCTGATCTGATTCAAAGTAGAAAGTGGTGTTGTCTCATCACACAGGACACTTGGGCAGATGTTTGTTAACTTTTTCTCAATTACTTAATGATATGTTTAGAACTTGAAGATGTGTCAATATATGCACAATAATCTGGACAGCATGTAGTCTGTCCAGTAAACCCAAATGGCTCAATATTCCCTGCAGAAGAGGTTACGTGTATTTTTCTAGGCTCTGGGAAAGAGGAAAATATTATGGGTCCTGCTGAACTAGTTTTAAATACTAATAGTTAATATAGTCTACATATGTAGGAAGGAGTCCTGCTGTGAGTGTGTAGCATTTCATAAATAAATGCATGACAGAGGAAAGGTCCAGATGTGCAAACATGCCAAGAGGCAGGCTTTTCAATGGAACAAACCAGCTCAGTAAGCCCCATAAAAAAAGGACAGCAGAGAAAATGTGTGTGTGCATGCAGGCGTGTATGCACATGCAGCAGTGATTTATATACCCAGCTTCAGTATTATCTGGGAAACTGCTTAAGAATTCAATAGTTACCCAATTCTATTCCTTGGCTGACATGCAATGTCCCTTTGCAGTGATGGACTACCAGTTGACATGGCAATTAGATGTCTTGATTAGTATTTCTTATACAGAAATAAGATATTATCTCCTTCCTGTTATTTCCATGCTCTCTCTTCCTGAGCATAGAAAATTAATCCATGTACCATGGAATGGATTTGACCTTTCATGTGTTAACGACTAAAATTCTCCACCCCACCCCCCTATAAAATTGCTAAATTGGATGTTGGTTAAGATCTGAAGGTAAACCGGTTGCTTTAGAAAGAGATTAGTAATCAACTCATTCATTTTGATCTTCAGTACTGTAAAAACTAAAACCAAAACAAGTACAGAAATATCCATAGGTTTCCTTAATCTGTTTATCAAGGATCTTCAGACACATTAGAAGCTCATAGTAGCAATTCAGAAGCTAAATATAAAAGAAGCTTTATTAAGAGCTTATAAAGTCAGTAAGAGATTTTCTGGGAAACTAGAAAGATAATACTTATTTTTAGTATATTTTCCTATGAGATAAAGATAGTCAATGTAGAAAGTATGCATCCAAACCCAAAACGGGATACGCAGAAGAGATCCCACAATATGCACCAGGAGCATTACAGAATCAGCATTTAAAGAGCAGTGTTCTGACAACACCATCTGCTCATTTGTGCTGTATCTTCTTATTACAAGCTTTCTTAATGTCTCATGCATGATTTTCTGTGGAAGTCAGTAGGAGTGTATGATTTATTTTTACCTTAATATATATAGCAGGCTGGCGTATGCTTAACGTATCCAAAATGCCAAGAATTTTTACTTATTTTAAAAGCCATTGCTTCCATTTTTCTTTGGAGACATTAACAACTTATTTTGTGACTTTACCACTGCTCCATACAAGTCAGATGCCATACTGCATGAATTTAAGTACATACCACTAGTGTTGCTCTTACTGGAAATATAGACTGAAAGAAAAGTTACTTTGGGGTAAAAAAAGTTTGCAATCATTTTGCATTGGTCACTAAAGGATGGTGAAACAAAGCTTCAAGCTCTGAAGCTTGACATTCTTTACTGTTAGTAATTCATCATGAAATTAAAGTGCAAGAGAGTCCTGCAAAATTCATTCTGGACATTGAAAATAGTATTGTTTGATTGTCCCTTCTAAAACCTACAACAAATATTTCATTTGTACTTACTAACATTTAATGGTTGTCTTGCAGATTCTGGGTAGGTAATGTTTTGAAGCAAGTCTTACAAATAACTTTTCAGTGCTTTGATTATATATAGCAAAAGTTTTCTGAGTCCATAAATTTCAGATCTGTTGGATGTCTGCATTAAACTATTGATGGAGACTCTGTTCATCTAGAAATGGTTTACAGAGCTGACAGATTACTTAAAATAACCATTAAGGATGTGAATCATACTGACAAAAGCAAAGAAATCCCCTTCAGAAGAAAACCTCTTGCCACAGCCAAACATTTTGATGAGCATGGATGGTTATAGATGATTATTTATATACAGTCCAAGGATGTTTTTTTTTCCAATAGCTAGAGGTAGAAACATATCATTTCAATTTTCCTTTTTAACAAAAAGCTTACCAAAGATATGTCATAGGTATTGTTACTACCCATGTACCAGAGATGTTGCCCTTAAACAGTTCTGTGTTCTAAGATGGGATTGTATTTCCCATTCAGAGGAGCACACTGATATGCCAGAGGTACACTCATGTACAAGCGTGAATAGCAGAAACAAACCGCAGTGTTAATGGTTCTCCTGCACATGACTGCATTATTGTTTAAAAAAAATTGCTTTTCCTAATACTTAACAGATGCAAAAATGAAAGAGCTGTAGTATACTGGAATGCAACTTCTATTGGTAAGTTAAATTATTGCTGATGCCATGTCTTTTTGAAGCTTTGAGTTTGTTTTTTTATTATTGTAGATAGTTACTAATACCTTTATAGCAGCAGCTATTTGAGAAACAATATCTTTAGTGTTGAAAACCTTGTGAAATTTGTATATTTGAAATGCAAATGTATTGTAAAGCATTATCTCTGCACTTTTTTTCAGGAGCTACAAGAACTTTTGAAACCACACCTGACAATGTGCAGTCTTAAATGCTGTGGTCTCAGAGTCCTTTTTCTATTGATGCTCTGTAGGTAAGAAATATTTGCTAAAAAATATTATTTCTTCAATGTATAATAGTATCGGTTGGTTTATGGTCAATTTACTTATAATTAGAAATATATCTGACCAGGGGACAAAGCCAGATCTACTTGACAGTTGAATCTTGCCTCTTACAAAGATTAAACCACCTGGATGTTAGTAACAGGAATACAGGACTGAACTCTTTCACGAATCATCTCGGCTGCCTTGACTGAGTTAGATATTTTTCACTGAGAAGACTGATGGGGAGAGGAAAAAGAAAGGAATTTAACTTAAGCAAGTGATCCTTCAAATGAAGGATTACTGTGTAGGGAGTGCGAATACTGTATCAGATGCTTAGCAAATTCTGTGTACAAGTAATCCTGCTAACAGTGCAGTTGCCATGACAAAAAACTTAAGACAGAAATGGAGCACTTAAAATGCATTCCTTCTATAAAAACAGGGAAAAAATTATTCTTTATTCTAGTAAGAAAATGCAAGCATGGACAGGTTAAACATTGCCACTACCACCTTTAACTGAAATATTTAAAGTCTATTAGGCAAATCTCTGTGTACAATTCCCTGACCTGTTTGGTCTCCCAGTAAGCGCCTCAAGATAAGATTCAGCCTGAGCTTTAGTTCAAGTGGGTGTGCAAACACATATTTAGATAAAGCCTCCACTTGGTTGTGAGGGCAGGTGGAACTGTTCCCCCAAAGGGAGTTTAAAACATCCATCTCCCCCACCTTCTCCAGTGCTATAAAGAGACCTTTGTCCAGAACACACACTTGCTCTAATTTCACCTTCCTTCCTCGTCAGCTGTGATGTGCCACACTCTATAGTGAGGGGTCCGGAGAGCAAGTCTTATGAGGAAAGGCTGAGGGAACTGGGGCTGTTCAGCCTGGAGAAAAGGAGGCTCAGGGGAGACCTTATAGCTCCACAACCATCTGAAAGGAGGTTGTAGCAAGGTGGGGGTCAACATCATCTTGCTTCACAGACACACATATGAGTATCTATATCCAGGGATTGCCTGGGTGGTCACTTTCCCATAAATATTTTTATTATGAATGAGAAATGAAAAAATTGAGGCAAATTTATCTGGGTAATCAATAGAACTTACACTTCAAATCATCATCAGGAATCAGCTTAATTAAATATATGCTATTTGATCCCAAGAAGGGCTCCTATTTATTTCAGGGTGTTTTCAAATTAAGGAATGCTAGCCTGGGTTTACAGGCTCAGATCCAGAAAATTCTGTGGGACTTTTTTTGTTGGCTGAGTTTAAGAGAATTTACACGAATTAAGTATTTGTTCCTGTATCTGGTAAATTGTGGCATAACTCTAGTGTTTCAACCTCACTAATTAACCAACAACCCATGACAGTACTGACTGTTTTCAAGCAGAGGATTAATCAGTGATGTAGGTGATTCTACTGCAGTTTGTCCGCAGTGGCCATACAAAAGCCTGTATCCCTGAGCACGTCAGGTATGAAACAAGAAGTAACACCTTTGTTTGCATCTATAGACCTTTTGCCTATCAGTGGCTTTTCCTGAGGGGGATGTTTCAAAAGCTTGCTCAGACTGCATTTGGCATTTTGTTTCTCCCTTCTCTCAGTTCTAAGGTGTTTTTGCCTCTTTCGTGATACATAACTTCTGACAAAATATAGCCAGGAAAAATATTCCTGTACATGTGTCTAGACTGTACTTTTGTTTTAAGCAGTGATATATAGTGTTGTTTAGTACAGATGTTCCCTTTTTCCCCTCTAGTTACTCAATTCTGTTAAGACACTAACTTGAAAGTATCTTAAATAACAAGCAGTTGTTGTACCTTCCAATCCTGTAAAAATACTAAGGTTGAGCACCAGAAGAATAACTAAGGAAATGAAATAATTATAATTCAGCTTTTATAAAAGCAAGCATAGGTCATTGAGCCTGAAGAGTTTGAAAGATGTATTACACATTGACAGCCCAGAACAAATAGATATTCCAGACTGTCAAATAAATATACATTGAGTTTTCTTCTATAAAAGCCTATTCTCTCCTTAGTGGCTGTTTCAAGGCAATTCCATACTTTGATGCATGCCAGTGTGCTTCAAATACATTAAGAAAATGGAGGGACTAAACCATATGCAGTTAGTTAAATTTAACAACACAAATACTGGGTAAAAGAGAAGCTTAGATGCATTGATGAGAAGATGTACATGCATAAGAGGAAGGAGCTTTTACTTTTATCCTTTGTGATCCCTGCATAAGGCTATATGACAGAATACAGGAATGTGTGCAGCTGTGAGCTCACTCTTGCTTAGTGATGAATAGGGCACGTGAATTGAAGAGCACTTTAAGGGAAACAGGGCATCCTCCCTTGAAATGTAGATAAGTGAAAGCACTTAAGGCACATGACATCTGCAGATTCCTTGCCTTTCAACACTGACAATCTGCTTCTGAGTATCCCCAAAGTTGCCAGGATGGTCTCACCACACACTCACGTTTAGGAGGCATCAGATTCTGCTCATATATTGGGTGACTATGATAGGGCTTCTCAAAGATGGCACGGCAAAATAGCACGCGAGGACAGTGCCCCATTAACTCACATGCACAACAGCTCTCCCACACCAACAAGTCCTTACTCAACCATAAAAATCAAAGACCAAAGATATGAGGCTACACATCATGTATTAATGAGGGAAATCACGAATTACCTCAAAAGGTACCACAGGTGATTGAAGAGAAGGACTTCCATATAATAAACCCAAATATCTAGGATGTATTTCATAAAATAGCTGTAAATGATAACACACCAGACCACTCTGCAATTACATGCTGATCAGCAGAACAATATTATACCCTTGTAGTGGAAAAGGGACAAGTTTTCCTTTATTGTTTCACAAGATGTGAAATTTATTCAAGAACAATCCAGTAAAGCTGTGAAATTAAACTCATGCAGCTCATGGAACACTTCACTAAAATTATATGTAAATTACAAAAGCAGAAAAATCTATTGCAAGTACAGTATAACAAGTCAATTAAGTTCAAGTGCGTTTCTAATTCCAACACTTCTGTACAGAGTAAAATTGGCCTTTTTATTTACATTCACATTTCAACTCAACATGATCATGCTCATTTCTTTAGTATGCAACTTATAGGAGAAACATTCCTTATTTCAATGCTGGCATTACTTAAGACCACACTTAACATTAAGTAAAGAAATAACATAGTTCAACAATAAATAAATAAAATCCAGGGACAACAATAGGAGAGATAAATAGGTTCATTGAAGTATCTAAGCTATCCAAGTTAGAAGACTGCTAATGAAAAACAGCTACTGATACGGGAATAGGGTCTGGTGAAGAGAAAAATCACACAGCAATATCAGCAGTTCAAGACAGTGGATGCCCCATGTAGAACCACAGTGTGATTTGTCCATGTGCATTCAGCAAGATAATGTTAGCATTTAAGTTTTGTCAATATAAAATACTGAATTATTCCTAAAGAATGAAAACCACAGTTTCTTAACAGAGCAGCTCTCAGAAACACAGTAAAATTAAAATCAAAGGAGCAAGCCTTGGAAAGCTACAGGAGGCCCAGAAACATCTCCAGGAAGAGCAAGAAGTGATTTTAAGAGGAGCTGTGGTAGAAATTGGGAAAAAAGAAATTCAGTGATGATGTGGCAGGACTAGCAAAGACCGCAAAACACTGGTGCCCCCTTAACCATCAGTTTGTACTTACATCCTCATCCCCAGGGCTAGGCAGCCACAGCTCTTGTACCTGTTGCAGGAGAGCAAAGGGGTAGAGCTGATCACTTGTAACAACCAGGCAGTTCTGGCATAAGGAATAAGAAACAGAGAGCCTCTCCTGGTGAATATATAGGTGGCTGCTCTCCATCAGCAGAGGCAACACCTGTGCCTGCAGCCAGCTGCCTTCCTTGAGGCAATCAGTTATCTGCTTCTCACCTTCACAGTTAAAGAAAAACGGTAGCCCCACTTTTCTCAAATCATCGGCAGCGAGCAGTCAGTAGCTCTTGTGTTCTAATTTATGAAGAGCACAGCCTGAGTCTGAGACGGGGGAGCACACCCTGCTCGCACTCTGGGGGTACTCACCTTGGGGTTTAGGCAGAAATTAAGAGCAAAGCTATAATTATCTTTTGCTATGAGGCTGTGACTTACAGTGTCACAGCCCTAAATGGTCCCAGGTGTCCCTCCCACAGCTGCTAACCATCAAGACCCATAAAAGGTGGAGGGGGTGGAGGTGGGTGTGTAATATATAAAAATGAATCCTGATGGGGTTTGAGTAAAGAACTGTAATTCAGGTAGGCATCTTTTCTAGGCCCTTTGCTTATCCTCCTAGTGAGGCCGTTGTAGGGGCCTCCAGGCAAAAACAGGGTTTATAATTGCTTGTTTATATTTGACTTCTATGGATCACGTTTGTAGCTGTTTCTGGACAAAAAAGAGTGGTTTGAATTCTCATTATACTTCACTGATTTTCCCCAACAGGATTATTTTTGTAACCTGTTTAAAAATTGTGTTGTAAAAGCAGGATTTTAAAAGTGTTTTTATGCACTAATCTCTCAGGCTGGTTTCTATGTCTCTCTCCAGGAGTTAAATTGAATGTATTTCATTATGTAAGAAGAAGCTTAATTTTAAATGCTGAAATAAACAATCAACACCCCTCCCACATTCCTAGATTATAACAATAGTGCCCTATTTACAGAGAAGGTATTAAAGAAGACTGAATTACTTCATGAGGCAAAATGTTAAGAAATGATAGACTTTAAGGTATGAAAGTGGTATTTTTTTCTAATGAAAGACTAATACAGATTATAAAATCTGACATTCTCTAGAATGTTATTTTTTCTATAGTGCTATGAAATGCAAACATACAAATGTTTCATATGTCATTTGATGGACTGTGATCATCAATAACACTGAACCTAATACAGCATTTTCCTGGAATGTCATCTTTGCTATAACTGATGTTCTTTTAAAACATCTTCACTTTTTTCATTCCTTTTAGGTCAATGAAAATTCCTGAAGCTGAAGGAAAAGGTGAAATTCTACCTCCAACTATACAAAAAATAATAAAAGGATATAACAAGTATCTACGTCCATTTTTTGATAGTAAGTAGAAAAGCTGTTTTAATAAGATTGAGCTATAACATAATGCAGTGTCTGAAACTCAGCAATGAGAGCAAATGTTTTTTCACTGTATTTTTTCTCTGATGTTTGACAGTGACTGATCTGATTATACATGATGTACTATGATTTAATAAGATATAGCATAATAGCTTTTGTGGCCCAAGGTGAAACTTATATATTCCAGGCATTCATAAGAAAACGTCCAGGTTCTGCTAGAAACTTGGCTATTGATGTTCATGTGTCTTCAGTGAAATAAGCTTACCGTACCTAATTAAAAGCATAGTTCCCCTAATTTCCTAAATAATAACCCTAAAATTTTTGATTAAAGAAAGCTTTATATATCAAACTGTTCACAAAAGCACAGGCAAATCTTGTTGCTATACCAAGTATTATGTGCATCTTCTATAAGATCGCAAGAGAACTATTTAATAAATGCTTCTTGCCTTGGGTCTTAAAGGTCACTGAACTGGTTCACTGCAGAACTGTGGGGGGAAAATGAATCGAAAATGTCAGTTCTGTGCATCAGACGGCCGCAGTCACCAGGTTGGAAGACCCATATATGCTACTGCACCAAGGCTGAATTTACTGCCCTGCAGCGCAGTCAACATTAGGCACCTGAAATCTCAGTGGCAAACAGATTCCTGGCTTGAGGCAGGCTATTGCATGTATTGGAAATACTGAAGAGTTACGAGGTGGGGTGAAGATCTCTGCCTGGAGTAACTGCAGAACGCCGAAAAAGAAAACAGTCTGCGTGTTGAAAAGATGCTGAGTGCCGTTTGTCAGAAAACAAACTTAGAGTGAATGCTAGGCAATAGTTCTTAAGTAACATATTCAGAAGTGGGTGTCAAATGAAGACTTTTATATCCTGCTTAAAAATGATTGACTAAAGAGTTTCTCAGACCATACTGTTTCCTTTTGCCATCCAAATACCTGGTGAAACTATCAGCCTGTTCAATAAGGACACTCAGCATCATGTGCTGTTTCTGAATCACTGTCATAGAAATATTAAGATAAATTGGTATTTTAGGTTTAAGAGAAAGGGAAAATAACTATTTCGTCTGTTTGGTGTTACTGTAATTGTCTCAGCTGCTGGTACAGCTGCTTTAAAGTATTGATATGGTCTATGAAGATATCAGCAAAATAAGTGATGCTAATCTAACCCCTTCTCGTTGGAGATGATGCATATTGGAAAATATATTCAGGGCCACTAAACTTATAGTTATTTAATTCATTACTTCATGGTACTACTAGAGATACATTGGCACTATCATGATGGATGTGCTTTGGTAGACAGAAAACAGAATTCTATTGCAAAATCCTATGGTAGTAGTTAAGACTGGGTAGTCTCAGTAGAACACTTTTGAGTTACAAATCTCCCTTTTCTAATGAGACTTTTTCTCTCAACTGTTGTAATTCAGCAAGGCTATAGTGTGGGATTTGTTTGTTTTTTTTTTTTTGTTTTTCCTGGGAAATTTGGTTCAGAGGGATGCCAAGGACTTTGTGTTTGCCTGGAAATCCCAGAGGAGCTCAAGCACAGATCAAGTCTATGCCATACCCAGAGCCAGTCTAGCACTTCCAAACAGTGCAAGCATTGCTGCGTGTGCTTCCCATGGCTCAGACATACAAACACTTGTGTCTCAGAAATCTTTGATGGATATATAGTAGCCTTACTGCTGAAGGAATGGGATAAGACTATGAAAGATGCGTTTTATGGATGCCATTCTGCTGTTCCTAAATGTGGAGTTGGTGGTTTTGTGAGAAATGACTATTTTGTAGCAATAATTTAGGTTAGGAAATGTTCATCCTGATTTTTGGACCTGTAGCTTTTTGCAAGATCATTTTCCATGTGATAGGTGTGTATGCTGAGGGTGGGGTACCTGCTCAGCCCTGACCCTTCTCTGTTCCTGGCAAGGCGGCTGCAGCTTGGGTGGACCTTCAGGTCCAGGAGCAGCTATTGGTCTTCTCAGAAGCACAACTAGTAGACCAACCTCAATCCTCAGATTAAGAAATCGGTGGGTTATACTGGTCTGTGTACCCACAGCCATCCTAGCTTTGTTCCATGTAACGTTTTCCTTATTTCTGTATCTGCCTGCAGATGGTGTACCTTGTGTCTGTTCTTCATGAGAAAGACTTCCGTATAACTGGCTTTACTCAGAGTTGTATCAATGGCTACAGTACACCTGCTAAATAGTTGATGAAGCCAGAGTATCAATTTAGTCATTTATACCTCTTCTAGGACTATTTTTTTTTTAGCCTCTTTATCCCCTCAGATCTTTAATTTCTTTGGTATGATATTTGCATGTTAATAGTAAGAGGCTGATGAGTCAAAACTTGGTTGTAAGATCAAAGTGCTGGTTAGACTTGAGTATGCTAATGAACATAAACTGGGGTATTCTGGTACTGGTGGGGAGTATCACTATTATAAAAGCCTGCACAGTTCTAATTGTCAACCTATTGGTGCTGATGTACTCTGAGAAGGACACTTGTATTTCTAGAAACAAGAACTGAAAATGATGTATATGCATATTAACCCCAAGATCTATGTTTGCTGTCTGAAGCGTGTGAAAAGATTTGCATAAAATGGGAACCTAGTATGTGTTTGTTGATATGCAGAAATATTAAAAAACAATATCCTAAAGTCAGCCACTTTAAGATGCTTGGCTCCCTCTTTTTCTGGCCAAGATTCCTTTGCTTTCAAAAATGTGCATATTTCTGTTTGTTTGTGTGGTCAGTTAGATATGTACTCATAAATATGCATGAAGAAATTTGTCACGAAACTAGGTGGTATTACTTGTTGGCATCTACAGTGCTTTGAGCTTAACGTTAGCTAGTCATAATGGAACACTGAAATGTGTTTTTTATCAAGTGTGAGCAGGCCAGAGGTTAGCTTGAATTTTAGAATAACGTAATTTAAAGTCATTTCAATGTTATTTGTCCTCAACATTTTTCTTCAGGCAGGAAATGGGGATTTCTGAAGTTATGCTTGCTGCCAAAATAGAATCATACTCTTACAAAATCAGTGACACTGACTTTCTTAATATTTACCAAAATAGTTTTTTAGCCCTGAAAATGCATTAGGTATAAACAAATGATCATAAAATGAAGGCTCCTTTTTTTTTCTAAAGTCAGGAGAAACAGAAATATTTACTAGTCAAGGAAATTTTATGGCAGCTCATATGTTTGTAGTTTAATAAGCCCCCCATTTGCCTGTGTTTGGTCCTTGTGCTGGCACTGGAAATTACCTAAGCGGGTACAGCTCAGCTAGTGTCATTAATGAGGGGATTATGAAGATATTCTTCATTTGAATTTAATGACTCTGCATAACAACATAAAAATTGTCTCCTCCCTTTGCATGGATTGGAACTAATAGATTTCTAGATTTTTAAGCCTGGATTAACCTCACCTTACTTTAGCCATCTCCTCCCCCGCAGGTCACCCCTCCAGACCCTTGCTACCCGAACACTGCCATTTACGCCTTGACACAGGCTGTCATTGCCATCACTAGGCACATACGTTAGGTGCCTAAAGTTAGATTAGAAGAAGCCAGGCTTGGTATATCGAAGTTCTGCAGACAAGTAAAACTGAGTGTTTTATGTTTACCTGCGGCGGGTGGCACATACCAGTTACCAAATCATGGGGGTACTTCTACACAGTGTTTAGTACAGGGGAATCCCATCTGGACTGGTTACGTGGCTCTGCCCTCATCTGAATGTTACTATTAAGAATGTTCTCTTTCCTTAACTGTAGCATTTTTATGTTCCTCTTTAAGACTTGCTTGATGAACCAGCTCAATAAACTGAACAGATAGACCTGGGAATTTCCACAAGCGAATTAAAAAATTACCTGATCTAGAATGATTTTTAGCCATTCTTTAGACTGGAATATGAAATACTCCTATACTGCTGTTAGTGGATAGTACCCCTTAACATAATAATATCCATCCCAGACTTTTAGATAGATGTGAGTGTCTCTTACAGAAAAGCTGACATAAGGAATTTAAAAATGCACAGTTATTTCCCTTAAATGTGCTACATAACCCTGACACTCTATCACAGCAGTACAAGCTGATTTCAACATCAGGTTTTCTGCTGAAACTGCGCAGAGCAATTTTATAACTTTAGGTGCTATGCCAAACCTCTCTGAATTAATGAGCAATTCCCGCTGACTTTGGTGAGCCTTGGATCAGGTTCAGAGAGTCGTTAAGAGATGCATATAATCTTGTAAATATTCTTATACAAATAGATTTTGTTCTGTGATTGAATGTGATAATTTAAGTGTTCTAATTAAAAAGAGAGAGACTAGGAAAAGGTCACAGATAAGTATATTTGAATATGGAAGCTGCTTTCAAGTGGTATAGAAAAGTGTCATGCTTAAATCAGTTATTCGAAACCACATTAAAAAAATTATTTTCCTTAGCTTTGTAGTGAGTAATACATTTCATGGTTTAAAGTCAAGAAAGAGAAACAAATCTTGAAGTCTAACCTTCTGCATAAGACCAGTCATCCTATTTTTCTCCTAAATGTTGTTTATATTAAGTTCTGTGAATTTAACTAGATGAAGACATTTTAGTCCTCAGAAGTTTACAGTTTACCCCCAAAGAGATCAGGAGATATCAGGATTTCAGCAACATCTAAGACTCTTTGATTTTAGTGAGACAAGCTCACAGGATACATGAGAAGGAAGTACCAATTAATTGTCATCTGAAGACTATTTTATGTCCCAATTAGCCAATGTCTAATCCTTCAGAGAAAGGCAAAAAGCCTAGATGATGTATGGCCAGTTGTATATTGGAGAAAAATTAATCTTCTGAACCCCTATTGAATCCTTAAAATTGTGACTTATTAAATCAATGACTTGGTAAAAAACTGTAAACTTCAGCATACAGTTGGTAATGTAGAGTTTCCTTCCTTTCCCATGGAAATAAGGGATATTATGAGACTGTCATTGCCACCAAACCCAGCTACCTGCACACACTTGACAGTTTGGGTTTTGTTTTTGGTTTGTCTGCGGGCACACTCATCTCCCCTCCCTGGATTTCCAGAGACTCTAAATGATGAACGGTGATTAAGTTCAGTTAGAGAAAAAGAAATTTATTTGAAGTTTCATGTTGTCTCTAGCTTCCATAAACCAGGATCTTGCTTTGCTTTGTCAGCGAACGTGCACAACTTGCTACTGGATACCTCTTCTGTGCACTTACTGGCATTAGGCAAGTCACCCCTCCGTCTTCTCTTTGAGGAGCTGAGTAAATGCTGTTCCTTAATTGTCATGTTACAAGCTTTGCTATTACGCTTCTAGAGTTTTTGTCTTCTGGAATATTTCTCTCTCAATTGAACTCTGTTGTTTGCACTTTTTTTTTCTGAATGTGGAAAACCAATCTTGTCACAGTAATTTAATAAGTCTTGCCAATACAGTCTAGATTGCAAGATAACTTAATTCTGTGTATTGCTCCCCATTGCAGTTGTGCTTCTGCCAAAGCATAATACGGAAAGATCATGTTGAAAAGATTATCTGTGACAACCTCTACATCCTTCTCAAAGGCACTGCTTGCCAAGGTTGTTTCCTATCCTGCACATACTGCCTGCATTATTTGTCCCCACGTTAATTGCTTGCATTTGGCTGTGTTAAAATATGGGTTTTTGACAAATGATTTAACAAGCTCTTATTATTACTCCCCCCACAAATTTTTGCCTTGCCCACAAACTGTAGACAGCGATGTAGCTTCGCTAGTAAAGTTCATTGATGTGAATAGATAGAATTGAAGCTGATTCCTGCTAGAAATGGGTCTGTTTTCTGATGTCATCATATCAACAGTTACAGCTGAGATCAGTCAGAAGGCCTGTCGTAATCTGTCCCGTCTCTTCACTTAACATATATTTGTCAAGAAAGATGTCTTCTGGTGGAAAGTGAAATGCACCAAAAAAATTCAAGTGTAATGCATCACTTTATCTAAATGTCCCATAATACTCTAAGACAAAGCAAAGCTGGAGATTAGGCAGACAAAACCAGTTTTTCATGAAACTATAATAAATCAGGCTAGTTATACTTTCCCTTCTAATTCTCTATTAGAGTAGAATATTTTTTCATCAGGTATTGCTGCAAGGGTGAGGTGGTCTTTCTTTTAAGATACTTCTGAATGTCAGAACTGTTTTAAGTTTTCTCAAACCAAATGAAAAAGAGCTTGTACTAGCAGCTCAGCGCTGGTGGTTCACGATAGTGCTGATTGATTTCAGAAGCCGATCTTCAGAGTTACAACTGCGTATGTGACTCTGTGGTGGTTTACTTTGTTGGCACAAAGTTCAACAGGCTGGATCATTGCGGTGATGCAAACTTGCCTGCCACTCTTCTGGCTGCTTTCCCATGTGGGATTACTGTGCATGTCTATAAATTAACAGGTTTTGTACATACATTTTAACTTTTACTGAAATGTATGCTAATTAGATTGTGCACCTATTGCTGTATAAGGCACAGCCTTTGATGTTTCTTTGCCATGTCTAGAAGATTCTCTTCACTATTGCAGGACACACTGACTTCTGAACATTGGTAGACTTCTTCTGAAGTTGTCATTATGCATACAATTCCTGCCAAACATATGGAAATGTAGGAACAGACTGCCTCATCTGGTCTACTGCCCTGGTTTTGACACTGTCAGCAGGAGACCTCTCAGAGGAAGTTCAGGGGAAACCCTGGTGGATAATTACGGGAAGATGCATTCTGTTATTAATACTTTGCTTATTTAGTAAGGCACCATAAATTGTATTTAGCCTCACATACAGAAAAGAAATTAACATTTAACTATTAATATTTTTCTGGTTTAATTAACTGTTAAAGCAAAGCTATTCTCAGCAGTTCGTACTGCGTTAATAAAGACCCCTTCTGTAACTTTTTTCTTTTTCCCCTGCACAACTTCTCCCTGGCATGTTGCTGTATCTGAGGGGAATGCAATTTTCTGCTAAGTTTCCATTCTTGTGTGACAGTTGGCAATAATATGCTCTGTTATAGCCATACATGGAAATCTGTAGGAAGACTTTAAAAAAAAAAATAATCAGAAATGGTTTATAAAACACACTTGTTTTTAAATTTAATTCTTTTTGATGGTCTGATGTCTTTTGAGGCTGGCAATATTGTATCTGTAGTAATGATACAGTATGATGGTAAACATAAGTATCAATTGATGCTGTTGCACCCTAGAAAGTTGGGCAGAGTTTCCCAGAGGGTCAAGTTTTTAACCCTGGAGGGATGAAACATAAATGTATTCTTGGAGTATCAAAACCTGGAAAGAAACAGAAGAACAAGCTGTCAATGGTCTGAGAACTCTTCAGTCAAATAATTTTGTTCTGAAGTTAACCTCCAAAGTCATCTTCCAATAGACGAACAATTTCTCCTAATCCCTGTGTACAATTTATAGTATATAATAGACACACAGATTACTGTCAGGGAATGCTGCAAGCCTACAGTCCTGCTTTAAGCTGGAGCTGTAGATTTAAACTTTCAACCGAGTCCAGAACAAAGCATTTATAGATTCTTTCAGGAGTGCCAGATGTTGAACAAACTTAACATTTGTATTACAAATGGAAATTATTTTGAAAACAACCAACCAAACACATAATAAATAAATTATTTTGAAAACAACCAACCAAACCCAAACACATAATAAACTTATACCTCTTAGAATGACACATTTTTTCTTTAAGTGTTACTGAGTGGGGTAGAGTTGGGCCCCATCTTTAGGTGCCATTTGGGGGCATATAAGAGCACATAATGTGGTGCAAGGAGCCAAGAGGGGGTTTCGGCAGCATATGTGTGGCGCTATCGGCTACCTAGGTCTTATCTACAGTATTTCTGCATTTCTCAGTGCTGTGTTCTCTGCTTCTCAATTGCTTGGGAAGATGCACTTATTTAATATGAATTTCTTTGTACATGTGCTCTGTTAATCGTTCTGCACATATTCAACCAGGAATAATGTCATGTTTCCATGAAAGCTCTGCACAAATTCTGCATTTTAAAATGCACAGCTGGTGATCTTCCCTCTGACAGTGTGAAATGCACATTCACAAGGAAACGAGACTCTGAGCATACTAACATTACAATGACATCATGACAACTCCTTAAGTAAGCTGTTTAATCACACTGAAGAAACCTGCTGATACTAATATTAAAAGAATGAAATGGCTAACTTTCCTTTATAAATGCAAGTATTTAAATTTTAACCATATGACATGAGCAACTCCTTAGTTTGCTGACATCTGAGGGACCAGATGTTGCAACTGGAAGAATTCTTTCCACCGCTCTGCACCTCAGAGCAGAAGGATGAGACGTATCGGGGGGATTGTACATTCCGCACCTTGCTCTGCAACGTTTTCCTCAGCACTTTTTTCTGGAAAAGAAAAATCACACAAACCAGGACACACTTAGGAAAATAAAACATGTTCATGAAAACCAAGATTTAAAATTATTATATTTAGTTATGAAATTGTTAAAATTCCTTCGTAATCTATGTTTGAGAAGTATTTATCTTTAAAAAAAGCTACTAAACGTTTAGAAAAGAATGGACCACTGAGTGTTAAAGAACTGTGTGCTAGATTCTGACTTTCTCTTTTTTTGCAGATGGTCCTGTGTCAGTTGGAATGAGTCTGGATGTTGCAAGCATTGATACGATATCAGAAATAAATATGGTATTGTCACTTTTGCAGTCTTTTTTGCTTTGCTTGTTGGTAAGCTGATGTCCTGTGTCTCCAGCTGCTTGCAATGTGACTTTGAGGCTTTTCTCCTTGTGCAGGCACTGTGTGTTAGGAGAATTTTTTTTCTCACTACAGATAGTGGTTGTAGCACTATAAGAAGTATAGAAATGCAGATGCAAATTGCACATCTCATAGATATAAACACAAATTTGCTACTGAGTATTAATCTTAATGGAAGCCATGTAGAACAGTATTTATTTTCCAGATTAAATCTCTAAATCTTTATGCATTTCTGAAAATTAGATATATTCATGTGACTTTGAAGGCACTCCCTTTCTCTGTGATTAGACACAGCTGAACTCATATTGTTTCTCTTTTACTGTTACTGTTATACATTAATTTATTCCAGCTGTTTCATTGCATTTGTGTCATTTTTGAACAAACTATGGAGTATGCTTTTCTAATTCAAGATCTAATGTTAGTACATTGAAATAAAAGCCAAATTTCACTAATAAGCTATTCAATATTAGAAACTGTTTTTGTGTGTATATGTATGTAAAAGTGTGTTCACAGATATATAAAAAATAAAAGTGTATGTATATAAGAGTACCTTACCATTTCATTACTCAGGCTTCTGCAGAAGTTGAAGAGTAGAATCCCTCTGTACTTTGTAAGTATTAGTATTTAGAAAGGGGGAAGTAGGGTCAGAACTTAAGATGAACTTATCCTGATAAAAACGGACCATAAAATCAAAAGTTGATTAAAAAGGTGCTAAGGGATAGTGTGAGTTTAATGTAAGACTACAAGGCATATTTGATTTGAAAGTGAACAGGGCTGAGAGCTATATTCAAGGTCTCGATAAATTTGGCACTGTTTCCCTTGTGATGCTGAAAGGATAAATTGTGCTAAAAGATGGTGATTCCCTTCCTATTTACTAACTTTTTTGTCTATGTGAATTTATAGTTTTTCCAAAGTTTTCTTAAAAAATGAATTATTTAGTAGTTTATGTGAACAAAATGGTGTTTGCAACCACTTAAATAAATCGTTCTAAAATGTAAAGATTTATGGAGCCAGATTATCTGCTTACAAAACTCTGATGACTTCAGCTGATTTATAGCCCCAGACTTAGGCCGTCAGCTTTTACTGTAAAATTCCAGTGACCATAAGAACAAAATCTACTCAAGATGATATTTCTTAATGATGTCAATCTCACATCGAGTCCTGGAAAATTTGGCGGTATAAGAGCCAGTACAACTGCTTTCGGAGTGCCAGCATTTAAGAATGGGACAGGGAGTCACCGGCTATTTGTGCCCAACAGCTGTTTCCCTATACCTTTGTAAAACAGAATATAATACAGGCTTGCCTTGTATGATAATTTTGTTTTTTCTTTCAGGACTACACGGCTACTATATTTCTAAGGCAGCGATGGACTGATGAGAGACTTTGTTTCGATGGTAATAAGAGTTTAAGCTTAGATGGTCGGCTTGTGGAAATGCTTTGGGTACCGGATACCTTCATAGTTGATTCAAAAAAGTCTTTTCTTCACGATATCACTGTTGAGAATCGTCTTATAAGAATATACCCTAATGGAACAGTCTTGTATGCTCTACGGTACGTATATACCACATACCAGCCTCTGTATTTTGCTTCTACTTACATTTTAAACTTTCCAGATTAGCATAATTTTATGCTTGAGAAACTGATCTGTTTGTAAAAGCAGAATATGCATGGTCTTGCAGTTTTACAAATATGTGATATTATTGACCAATATGATTAAATCTTTAACTTGAATAATACGACTCTTTCTTCCCTAAATAGACCCTTTTGCTTTCATGTAGATCAAATACAGGAATTGCATTTTGCCATTCCAGTTGTTTTGCAATGAAGTCATCACCGAGGAAAGCAAGCGGTGATGATTGATTTGCATTATTTATTGCAGATTATCCTTTATAACAGATTTTGATAAATATAACAAAATTGTAAAATGTATTGCAAAATATCAGCACAGGAAAATGCAGGCTGTAAGTGAGAAGCAAGGGGTGGCCTTTTTAGGCTGCCACTAAGCTCAGCTATTCTGGAGTGGTTTCCTGTTTGGGATACTGTTACGTTTCCATGTTAAATAACAGCAAATACTTGATTTTATTTTTTTCCTTGCAATAAATACTTGCCTGCAAATATTAGTTCAAGAAAGGTACATGGCTTATTTTTACTGATGAACAATTTTATTCCATTAATACTCAGCAATTTTTTTTTCCTTCGAGAATCACCACAACTGTTGCATGCAGCATGGATCTCACCAAATATCCGATGGATAAGCAGACATGTACTTTGCAACTGGAAAGCTGTAAGAGACTTAATCTTTATTATTTTTATACAATGAGGAAAAATATCGGTGATCTTTTCCAAGGGCTACTGGATATTACTGGACTGGAATTTTCAAAGCAGCCTGGGGACAGTATGTGACCAGTCCCTGTTGAATTGCAAAGATAAATGTATGAGGCTTCGCTGAAAATAGCACGGCAGTACTGAGATGCTGCCATGCTATTAATGATGAGACAAAATCTGAGGAGATTATCACAGGCCTGGTTTTGCAGCACATCCTGCAGTTATTCTGTTGGTCTTCAGGGGGAGTTCTGTGAGCAGGCATTTTGCAGCACAGCTGAGAATTTTTTTTTTTCCTATTTCAATTAGTATGTATTTCCCCCCACAACCCTCCGAGGCAAAATTTCTTTATGGAAAAAAAGAAATTAGAATAAGTCTTATTTTTAAGGCATAGAATTAATGTTTAATTTACTGTCTTCATACTGGTAAAAAGGTAATTGTTTAGACAGTTCTGAGATGGATATATACAGATCCTTCTATGACTTTTTTAATTCTCTGTGCCAGTGCCCTGGGAAAAAATGTCATCAACTGATGGACTAAGACTAAATATACCTTTATAGGTTCTCATTTTATCAATCAATGTCCTTATAACTTTCATTAAAATATCCTCTCTACTACTTTGTAGACATGGTTCCTTTGCAAATACCCAAATGTGGATGTTTATAGTTAACTTTTTGCTATTATTCATATAATAAGACTCTATTAAAATATTTTTGCATGGGCAAAAGGATACCTGGTCTTGTCAGGTGAAAATACATGTTCAAATATATGTCAATACAGGTTTTTCAGTACTTGTCAAGTACTTTCTTGTCAAGTACGTCTTCTTTACCAAGTCAGACGTGTGCGTTCTTTATCTCCTGTTGGTAATGACCAGTTACGATATTACTGCGAAGTTTCATTTTAGACAGAACCACAAAGGGAATCAACCCCAAAACCTTCCTCACACAGGACTCCATCTAGAATCAACAGTTTTATAAGATTTGTTTAACAAATAGTGATTTAAATTAGAATTTGGATTTGTCTCTAATTTATATTCCTTTGGAAGAGCATATTGGTAAGTCAACGCATATGGATTTACATCAGTGGTATTGCCTAATGAGTCATTCAATATTTTCTCTAGTTCCAGAAGGAAATATATGTCCCACAGGAACTTAAATCTATTTGACAAGATTAAAAAAAAAAAGAGAATTCCCTATATAATTAAAAATAAGCATTTTTCAGAATGATTCCATCTGCTTTTTCAACAAATGTCTCCTGTCCAAGGGGAAAACATAGTAAAGTCCGCACAAATGTTCCCATGACATTGGTGTTTAGTTTTGAGGAAAACAGCTAGAAACATTACATGCAAAAGGAGAGAGTGTGCCTTTAGCTGTGGCCCTTTTTCTTTGGTGCACTGTAATATTTTCTTCTGGGTGTGGTGGAAATGGTGTTTGCCCCCTCAGGAGAATGTGAATTTATAGATGAATAATGACATTATCCCAGAGTACTGCTTGCAAATACCATTAGCTGGAATTAAGAATTGTGAATGCAAGCATATGTACACATACTGACATCTATAAATAAAATGTAAAATATGTAGCAAATATTTGAACTGAAACAGTGTTAAGCCTTTTATCAAGTGATTCCTAATGTAAAGAAAAACATAACATGATATTATCAGGCAATGGCCTTACACAATAAAGCATCCCTGGTGGCCTTTATAATGTGCTATTCTGCTATTAGTAGTTAATAACATTAATTGACTTATACTTTTTCCACAGCAAAATACATTTCAGCCAAAATGTCTGTTGGTTCCTCCCTGGCCCCCCATGTTATTGCAACACTTTAGAAGGCGGTACAGGCATATGTTACGAGACAGAGATGCCACTCTGAGTCTCTGTTGGTATGGCAGATGTGACATGTGGGAACTTGGAGGGCTTCTGTCTCAGTTGGTGCTGCCGGGGGGGGTTCATGCTCTCTGCCATGTGGTAGGGAACCACCATTCGCTCACGCTGGGCTGAGGGCTTTTTTTCCTCTTTTCTGTCCCCCCCATGCCCCCAGGCCTCCAGTCCAAATACATATTCATGTTTTGGGCCCATCTCTGAAATTTTATTTCCTTTTTGAACTTGTCCTTTAGCATTTATTCAGTGAAGAGCCATGTGAAGGCACTTAACTTGTGCTTGACAATCAGGGGAAATTATATTTAGCAACAGAAAGGTAAAGAAACTCATTTGTATTAGGCATTACGAATGTTTAATCCCAAGTTTACTGTTCCTGTAGTTAACCCTGCTGACATTAGCTGCTCGTACTGTATCATCGAAGTCAGGAATGAGATATTCTGGGCTTGAGGAATTAAAATGAAAACTCGGTGTCATGTAAAGAGAATAGAGATTACTTGTAGAAGCCAAATAAAATGGCTTAAGGATTTTGTCTATAAATTTTTGAAACATTTTATAATTAGTAAAATATTAATTCCCTAAATAAAGAATAACCCTGCACAGAGGGAGCACTGTGCTATTTAACCTTCCTGACTATTGGGAAGACTATCCTCATGAAAATTCTTCACGAATAACAGTTTTGGAATTAGTATTTTCAAAGAATTTTCATAGGAGGGATCACCAAAACTTACTAATTGTTCAGCTAATGAAAATACTTTGGAGCAAAAATGGCTCTATTAAAGCAAAACAACCTCCATTTGGAGGTATGTTTGTTTTCACCCATCCGGGCATTGGGAATCTCTCCCATCTCACAAAACTTGGAAGATTCAGTAACTTGTAAAAAATTAATAAGAATTTACTGTGGTACTCTTTGTTGCTTTGGACTCTTTAAAAATATCTGCAGTTCATTTATACTGAAGAAAAGTACAATGAATCCATACCTGGAGTCATGCATAAAAAATTCTTCGACGAACCACTTTGTTTTGACTGAGGACAATGCAATCATTTGTTTATAGGAAATGTTACTTTTATTTTTCATCCCAAATCTGGGAAATTTCCCAGCGTGTGGTTTTAGGGAATTGAGAACTTAGCTTGGACGCACGTACTTTTGGCTTAGTCTTTTGACTTTATCAGATTTATATCAATTAAAGCCAATGTGAGCAGAAATTCCTGGTCATGATACCTTTTCAGAAAACTGCCAGTGATAGCGAAAGCATGATTTACATTTAAAGACTAGTCAGGGAAAGAATTTCCAGGTAAAATTGTAATTTTAATTGGTAACCAGCACAGTGTTTCCCTGAAATGAAATTTCTGAACTCTTGTTTTTCCTGCTTTAAATGGCTGTAGGAAATCAGTTCTTTTTTGTCATTGCAAGAACTGAAGCCATTAACTTAAAAATATTAAAATGCTCTTTTTGATTTTAGTGCATGTCTTTTTCTTTGATTCTAGATCTTTGTTCTTTTTGCACCATATACCCTTGTGCAATGTATTGCATTATTGTATCATACTGTAATTTACTTACAATTGACTGAAGTCTAAAAATAATCATCTGCTCGTGTTTCTGCCCCCTAAGCTTAGCTATTAACTCACACAATATAAGTCTGTCAAATACAGGAATGATTGATCTAAGTATGCTAAAGGAAAAGATGTTCAAATGCTCCCCGTTAACATGTAAATTACATTAACATAATCTTGAATTAATCATATACACTAGTCTGAAAATTGCCTGCCTTTTAATATAATGGGGGAAAAAGCTACAGAGGTATTTTAGCTATGATTGTGCTGCATATTGACAAGTGTGTGCAAAATACAGTTACCTTCTGATAGATGATTCATGTCCCATCTCAGCTCCTAATTATTACTTGAAGGTTAAGAGGAAATCTCCTGGGGCCCCCGAAGCGTGCCACGCTGTTGAGCCTGGAGAAACATCAGCGTCTAAGCTGGTGTCCTTGGGAAGCATCCAAGCTCCTAAGCCAAAATGTCATCCCAAGCGATGACCCAAAGCTGGCTCGGAGCACAGCGCCCGCGTGCAGCAGCTCTGCTGCTCTCCTCACCCCTTCGCTTCTACGGGAAGGAGGACCAAATGCACTGCATCCAGAAACAGCCGCCTGAGACACAGCACAGGGCACGCTTCGTGTTTAGTCCGGTTGCTGGCAGTGCTGTAACTCATAAGAACTGTATTTATTCAAAGCTTAATAGCTTTTGCCTTTAGAATACCATGTGGTACTAGTTTCTTTTACTAGTTTGTCATCTATAGTAGGATAAAAGATAGAAAAAAGGCCACCTCCAAAAAAAGTCAGCTTTTAAATTATAAGACTTCACATGTTATTGCGAGTTTTGTTGCGCACAGGCATTACATTCTGCCAAAAACCGTCATTGTTTATGTCTAATTGTACTGTCAGACAGACAAATAAGAAACAGCTGAACCATAAGTGGGCTCAGCACCAATTAATTATTGTGTAAAATAAACACTGTTGTTGGCTTGTGTGTCACTACAGGGGGTTACAACATCAATGATGTCATGTTTTATTGGACTAGAGGAAATGATTCAGTTCGAGGTTTGGACACACTCCGACTGGCACAGTATACAGTAGAAGACCACTTTACCTCAGTATCTGAAGCGGTATATGAGACAGGTAAAAACACCCTTCTAACACTTTCTGGGTACAGTTCAAAATATGGCTCTGGAAACAGAGCAGCATTAGGGAACTGCTTTCTCTGCACATTGCTTTCTCTTAGGATGACAGTTTTCATTTTCTGCTAGATTACATTCTTGAAACCATACATACTTTCCCAGATGTTACCAGCAGAGTCACAGCTAATGTAAAGGTTGAGAGGTTTTGAGCATTTTCTGGGAGGCTACGCATTATCTAAAGAATGATAAATAAGAGACGTACTACTACTTCCATATAATGTCAGGGAGAGCTCTTGTGAAGGAAGAAGAGCCTGTAAGGTGGGCATTCAAATTGAAGAGACCAGGGATGCTGGGTACCCAGCTCAGAACATTCCCAGCTTTACTGGAAACAGCCACTCCAGCTTTATTAAGCAATTCAAAAGCCTCTATTCAGCCATGGAAATTTCTGAGATTATGTTGGGTGCTTTTATGACTGCAAGAAGTTGGGTTTCATGGCTGGTGCTTGTTGGAGTTGCTCTTTATTTGCAGCTGCCTCTCTCCAGCCTGGTGGGCAGCAGAGCACACATTGCCCAACCTGAGGTTCCTCTGCCCAGCAAAGGGTCAGAAGCATTTCCACAGACCTGCTCTTCTGCTGATCTTAGGAAACTGCTGTAGAAAGTTTCTTCTAACCGCAGGACTTAACCTTCTGGAAGAGTCTGCTCCTGTTTATTTTCCAGGGATTTCAAAAGGGTTTTCAAAGAGTTCAAGACCCACCAAACCTGCTTTATGGTCTTTGAGTTACTCTTAGGTTCTTCATTGCTGTTCTTCACTGCATTTTTCCTTCTGCTCAAGTCAACATGCCAGCCGAAACAGTGATCTTTAAATGAAGGCACACACATGCTTCAAAGCTGTAGTTTCACCAGAGGGTATGCTACTTACTCTGAATCACGGACATATAGTTTCTCTATTCCATTGTTGGGATTTCTGCTTTAGTAATTTGACACAGAGAAACTTTATGATCTAATCTCAGGTATTATTGAGGCTAAAAGTCAAAGTTATCTACGTGGATATAAAAGCAGAAATTAAATGCGTAGTAGTAGGCTCCAGGATCACAAAGTATCTTGCTACTTATATAAATGACATCTGCTTGCCTTCCTCCTCTTTACAGCTTCTGGGTAAGCAACATCAGGTTCAATCAAAGGAGAATAATCCTTTACTGCTGTTCTGCCCAGAAGGGTATTAGGGTCTGTTCACTATACAGGGAAGAGGAAACCTGCTTAATTCTTACCACCTTCTATCATAGAGTCCCGACTCTAGAGCCAAAAAAGTCCTTTTTTTTTTTTTTTTACCAAATAACATAAAACCAATTTCCAGCAATAGCTGAACAGGCATGATAAGATGAACTGTGCTCCTCTTTTCAGTAAATGGTGCTATCTTCCTCCCTTTATGTTGGCAGTAATCACATGTATAAAGTCAAAGGATACTTTTAATTATACATTTTTTACACATGCATCTTAACTCAATTAAAATTTCCCACACCTGCTTGTCTCAATTCTCTTGTTCAAGAAAGCCATGTTATCAAGTGCTATGCAGTACTTTTAAAATGAAATCTCATAATCCTCTTAATTTTCTATTGAGTCATTATGAGTTAGGTGCTGTTTTCTACAGATTTTCTTAGGAACGCAGTGCCTGCTGTAGCCCATATTAAAAGAAAAAAGCAATGAGATTATGGCACTAGGTAATCAATTTAGAAATGGAAAATGATGCTTTGCATTTCCTTAACACCATTAATAGGTATCTGAGAGTATTTTATAAACAGCTACATTATAAATAACAGCTATTTGTAACAGTTATGATTCACAAGGCTAAAGCTAAAGATATGAGAGAAGAGCCGTGTGTAGTATTTCTTAACACAGCAAAAAAAGCAATCAGGATTTGATACTCTGTGAACTTGAACAGACAGTACAGCTGCTGTGCGAGTGAAATATTGTATGACAGTGCAAAGCCCAAGTTCCCGTACAGCCACTGACAGAGCCGCATTTAAAACGTGGTCAGCAAAATTCCCACCTAAGTAACTTCAGTAAATTTAAGAAGAGGACATTGTGGATTAATCTTGTTTATAGAACAGCAAGTATTGCATAATAGTGCTCACATTATTGTAATCACATAATAGTAAGTCATTGCGAATAATGTTAGCTAGACTGCTGGCTAGGGTCTGGTGTTGATTTTGTTTTGGTGCAGACCAATTTCATTTTGGACCTGGGTAAATAAATTGCTAGAACCACTTCCTATGTGTCTTTTAACTATAGCCCTTCTTCTGTATACACTGATACACTTTTGGACCCCAAAACAATGTATGTGCATCAGTGGCTGTTGGGGTTTTATTTTAGCTCTCTAGCCAACACCACCTGCATTCTCAGAGTAGTAAATAGTGATATAAAAAGCTTGCGTTTCTTATTGGAAAAATATAAAAGCAACAAGGACTGCTACAGTCTAGCTTTTTGTGTAAATAATCATAGAAATAAGGCTGGAGTACACTTTAAGAATGCATTTAATCTATTCTCATGTTGCAAGGCAAGGTCGTCCATATCTACAGCCTACTTCCTGACAGATGTTTCTAGGAGTGAGTTAGACAAACCTCCAAAGTGTCTGCTTCACAGCCTCCCTAGATGATTTTTTTTTTCCTGGTGATTATTACAAGCATGTTTTCCTCATGCCTCGTCTTGACCTCCCTTACTGCATTTCAAACCCATTATGTGGATATGGAAGATAAATTTCCTGCTATTTCTCAGCAGCCCTTTCGCTATTTCATGACAGATATATCTTTTCTCAGACCAACACTTTCGCTCTTTTAAATTCATATAAACAGTTTTCTACATCTCCTGTCTTTGCTGTTATTCTCTCATAGAAATTCTCATATTTTTGCTGATGTGCAGCACCCAAAACTGGGTACCCTGTTCCCATCAGATATCCTCCATAGAGGGAAGGGTTTGCTTAATGCATTTCATGAACTCTGTTTCTCTTTATCCATTCTGGGTTGATATTTGCCTTTCTTGCAGAAAATTATTGTGCATTTTTGACCTAGTTCAGCTTGCAATTCCTTCTGGTACTCCTCCTCCTTTATTGCACTGTAGCTGCATATTCCCTGTGCTCTGTTTGGGGTGTTAGCAATTCCCACCTGAGTGTAGGATTTTATTTGCTTTTGTTGAGTTGTGTCTTGTTTTACTCAGGCTGTTTTTGATAGTTGTTGAGAATTTTGAACTCTAATCCTGTTCTCCAGTGTGCTAATACTCCTCTTTTAAAAGACACTTGGTATTTCATCACGTTTATTACTGAGCAGTGCTGGGCACAGGACAGACCCCATGTGTTCCCACTTGAGAAATGCTTCTATTTTCACAGCAAGCAGTAGCTAATTAATCTCAATTAACATTTTTAATTGGAGAAAGAAGCAAAAACATCATTTAATATTTGAGACTAATTGGCTGTTGATACCCTTTCTTCTGGCCGGCAACTTGCCTTAAGTCTTTCTCGCGCTTCTGCCAAGTCCTCAGCAGCAGCAGGAGGAATGAAGAGGCTCAGCTCGCTCAGGTCTAGTCTAACACTGAGTCATCAGCCTGAGCCCAGAAGGCAGGGAGAGTTATGTCAGGCACTTTCCCTGCTTAGAAAACCATGAAGTCAGCAAAATGGCATATTCTAATCGTATTATTTTGGCAGAACAGAGGGGCAAGAAGAGACAGAGGCATAAAGTCAGTCTCCTTTCCTTGATGCACAAAGACAAGATGTTTGCCCTCTTGAAAAAGACTGCAAAGGGAGCTGGCTGCTGTTCCTTGTCTGCAGTCACTGCCAGGATTTTGATGTCTATCACAAATCCTGCTTTGGCCTCCTTGGGCTAGAGGCCTCGTCAGACTCGTTTGGCTATGAAGTGCTGAAACCCCGCTGACCTCTGGCCACTCCATGTTGTTGGCTTCTCAGGTGGGAGGTCACGACTGAGCCAGTAATGAGCTGCTCTCGTTTATAATTAGTGAGCTGAAAATCAAGAAGTATATGAACTGTAAAGGGTGTATAAATATACCAGACTCCTACGCAGAGTGTGTGTTCATCAGCCAGTCTCTCTCTCTTGAAATAGAGGCATTACCTTGCTCTGTCATACAGGCCTGTCTGCAGTTTCCCAAGGCTCAGGAGATTTCTTAGTTAACAATCAAACTTTTCTAGGATTTTCATTTCTTCTTTTTTGAGGTATGGTACGCTGAGTAACTTCTCTCATTCCCTTTATCTGTTCTTTTATAATACGTAATTGCTCTCCAATTGTTATTTCTGTGAACATCATCTTTGCCATACAGGGCTTGCAAACAATCTTAGAATCATATTAAGTATTATTTTATCTGGTGAGTCTTTGGTCAGCCTCGCCTAAGATTCAAGCAGTTACATATGTGTATGTATCTGTTACTGTGTTATGTTCAACTTACCTATCTGAGCTCATGTATTCACTCTTTGTAAGCAAGGTTTTCCACTTGAGTTGATGTTGAGAAGTTTTCTATCATGAGTTGGTTTTGTGACACTTCTGCAATCTAAAGCAGTTTAGAAAGAAAACAGTTTTGGAAAATGCATGGAAAAAGTTACAGTAACATAAAAACATATGGAAATGCAATGAATGGAGTGAATATTGAGGATATTAAGAAGACGCATTTTTTTGATAACTTCTGGGACGTTCTTTGCGGTATAGACAAATACACATAAACACATGTAAAATTTTCCGTGGCATAATTTTTTGGTAAGGTTTTTTTTTTTGCAGGTAAGCTAAATGGATAAATGTATCTCCCCACAAATACTACATGAAAAGGCTTGTTTCATTCTTAGGAAATTTGAATTTCAAACCCATATTTTGTAAAGCATTTTTGTGAACATGAAACACATGTTGACAAGCCTGGCCTGATCTTTCATTTCCTTTAGTTCACTTCTGAAGAACAGACAGGAAAAGAGGTAGTTTATAAGATCTTGAGTGTGAAGAACAGAAGACTGGTTGTCCTCTGAGGGAGGGACAAAGGAGCTGCAATAACATATTAACTACGTATATTGAGACCCTTAGCATTGTACATCAGTTGGAGAATTGCATTTCAGTTGCACAACTTATTTGTTGGGTAAAGGTGGGGACGCTACCTGTTACTTAATGCACACGTTCATTGTAAACAAGCAAGAAAACATTCCATACTGAAAAGTACATTTTCAGCACATAGTTAAGGCTGTAAAATTCTATTTAAAGCTTTCCTGTACTCTGACCTTAAAAGGTGCAAGAAGAGAGAAAAATGATGCATTGGTAGAGTTAGACTGATGCACTTGTATGAGATGTACATCACACGTTTTAGCTGGCACCCAAGGGGTTAGCATACATATTTCATGATAGAGAAGAATGTGCTCTTTGTGCCTGACTGCACACCCCTGTGCAGGATACTGAAGTGCCTCTTACATAAAGTGATGTGGAGCAGTCTTTTACTAGAGTAGAGTTCATCAAAAAGTCCACAGGAGGTAACTGTGGGGAAGGTGCTCCCATCCCCTAACACTGGAGTGGAAGGTAGGAACTGCTGACAGCGTTTGTAGAGCATCCGTCCTTCCTTCAGGCGCCTCTGCTGTGACCATCTGCTGGTCAGAGGGCAGCAGGAAAGAGCAGGGATGCAGCGTTCTGCCATCAGCTGGGAATAGGTGCCACAGAAAAATGGGATAATCAAAAAATGAATGAGCTAGGGTGATAAGGAAGCCTGTTTGTTTAGGTTTATATCTATTTCTCAGGCAGTGCAGGAATAGTCAGTGTTGATAAAACCATCACTATTATGGCAACATCTGGACGAAGTGTCAGATAGGCAGCGCTGTAAATTAGAATATTGTTTTTAAAAGCCAAAAAGCCAAACTTCAAAGGCAAGTTATAAAGAGGAATAAACTAGCTTGTTTTGCCTTCAGAAAGATCTACCTTAGGCCTAGACTTACACCTGCTCAGCTGCTGGGAAAAAGGCTATGCTGGTATAATTTTTATGATACTGAAACAAAAGAATTCAGCTGGAGCCAACTGACATTTGCTATCTTTGGCCTCTTTTTACTGTCTAGGGTACTTTTTTTTTTTTTTTTTAAAAAGCAATAGAGAGTATTAGAGTAGGTATGGAGACTATATTCTGCTATCTAGATTTGTTCTTCATGTACAAGCTAGAGCTACTGTCTACTTTTATACTTCTGCCCTCTGGTAAATTCTATAAAGCCCAAGTAATTCAGCTTAACCTACTTTTGTTGTGGGGTGACCTAAGTAGAATACCTCACCTTCTGGTGGGTTTGGAGTATGTATACTGTATTTAGGTTCAGATTCATTTGAATAACTGTTAAACACAGTAATTCGGTACTTTGGTAAGCGCTAACACTATGCCTTTGCTGCAGAGTTGGCTATCTGCACAGATTATTTCCATCACATTATCAAATTTAAATCAGAGCGGTCACATACTGAGATGACATCCATCATGGGCCAGAAACTTGAAGAAAAAACATCTTCTCATTTTAATGCAAATATTTTGTTGCTAATAAGAGTCAAGCAAGGGGCAAACCTGACCGTTTTGAGGACTTAATTTGAGCTGTACTTGAGTTAACTCTAATAAAGCCAGGACTACGATTACATGAACCTGTTCCACTTCTGATCTGACTGAGGGCACTATTGCCTCAGAAGTGCAAGTCAAAGGCAATGAGATACAGCATTGCAATCTCATGTGCAACTCACATAATAGTAGCAAATCTGTTTCTTTTTAAAGATGATAACTTTTGGTACATGGGGAGTGTAAATGAAAAATGGGCTGTAATATTTCCCTGTCTTCATTTCATCCCGTTCCTCATTGCTTTAGCATGGTAAGTGTGCATTGCATACTTTTTCTTGACTACTACTTCTTCCTTCAGTTTATTACAGGAGAAGCTCATATGAATTCTATATATAGGTTGCTTCAAAATTTCCATTATAAAAGCTCTTCTGAATTCTTTAGAAAAATGCTGACACTATTATTATCGTGTCCATGATGTGTCTTTGGATTCTGGCAAGCAGAAAGCCTTAAGGTTAGAGAAATGCCTTTTCTTTGTTCCCCAAAAAGCCACTCGGCTATAAGCTGTTACATCTCTATTTTATTTTGTTGTTCACATTGCTTCAGAAATTTCTGGCATCAGGAAAAATAACAAGAAAGAACACAGGAACATTCAAAAGGCTTGTCTACACTTGGAAGTTGCAGCAAAGTGCGACTTTCAAGTTTGATATTTTGAACTAACTTCCTATGTACACACTTGGCTTTTATGCTAAGGTGAACGGAGAAGCAGTTGTAGAGCGCTAACGAGGAGAGGGTATTGCTCTATGGCTGTTATCTATTGGCTATTTCAGAGTTTTTCTTCTTAAAGACAAGCTCTAAGGCTGAACTCCCAAGTGGCTCTGGTACCCTGCAGGAAGCATAGTCCAGTCTTGTCACTGCTCTTTCCTGGGTACATGGCACCACATCCTTCCCTGTGGTCAGCACAGAAACGCAAGACAAACGACTTTTGCAGCGGATTCAGCTTCCTCCTCATGGTTTGCTTTTCCTCTCTCACACAAGCTCTGGGTTGACACCCTTCCCTCACTCACGGTGGCTGTGCCACCGTCCTTTGTGTGCTAGCTGCAACCGTGGCACCGTAATGACAGTTTGGGCTACAAACACTACAGAGAAAATTTTGTCTTTCTATTTAAAATTACCTGTTTTGAGTTCTAATTAACTAGCAGCCTAGAAGATCCCAGGCAAAATGAATAAAATCCTTAACAGTTTTTATTAAAGTTTTAAATGCTTGCTCTTGCACATGAGAAAGCCCCAGATTTACAATTGCCGGTACAACCCTAATTCTCTTTCCCAATGCTGTAGACTTTTATTGTACAGACTGAGTGTTTTTCCATAGTGCTTGATTTAGTGCAAGGATGACTGCAGACAGAAGCAGAAGTAATGTTGCACAGTCAACTGTAAGTTTTGTACTTCCTAACTTTTGAGTGCTTTACTTTGGTCTGCTTACACTTAAAATCAATTTTGGTGGGCAAAAGGACTTTTACTGAAACAACTGTATTGGTAAAAATCACAGCAGAGGTACACTAATGTAATGTTCCTCTTTTTGCCTAGAAATGATGATAAAGTTGTAAATCATCTTTGTATCTCCTGCCTTGTGGATAGAGTTAAAGTCTACAGTCTGTATCTTTTTTTGTATTGATCACAAACTTGAAGAACTGAATACGCTGAGCTTACAAAGAAGAATTTGTACTTTCAGGAGGAGAAAGAGCTGACTACCAAAGGACCATTTAATCTACTAGTGAAAAGGCAGAGTCAACATGGCAGAAAGCTGAAGTCAGATTAAACTGGAAATTAGGCATTCTTTTTAACAGATAATGTTATGATTTTAACTCTCGTGACAGATTACTGAGAGAAATGGCAGGTGCTGCGTGTCTAGATATCCTCACATTAAGTCTAGGTGTCTGTGTGAAAGGTGGACTCTATTCTGATCAAAGTGATTGAGTCCAAAGCAAGGGATAATTTGGGAAGTGTAATGAATTGTGATTAGGGTCAGACTATAATCTAGTGATTCTTTCTGATTTTAAGAGTTGAGTGAAACCTTATTGTTCTCTAGATGCAATTTATACAACACTTTTAAAAATGGAAATGTAACTATCCATTTTCTAGCTTGGGAGCAAGAAGACATTTCTTGGCATCTGTTACTTGCACTTCAAGCTTTTAAAAGTACTCTTTGTAGGCTCCATGTCTCACAGCGCACCTGAGGGATGCACAAATAGCCTGTCTATGCGTACGCTGTTGTTGCTAAAGTGCGTTCACTGCTCTGTAGTTCTGTCCTGACTCGCAGCTCTCAGAAACACAGGTGCTGGAGATCATCATTTGTTGGATTAAAATAGATGAAGCCAAAGCTATCTGACCACAGTATATTCAGGCATTACTCTGTCACTGATATTCTGGTTCAGGAATTGTGTTACAAAAACGTTTTAAAAAACTTAAATACTTTGGCACTCAATTTTGAACTTTGAACATTTAGTCAGAGTAAAAACTCTGCTCTGCACATTTAAGTTAGTAAGAAGCAAGCTTTTGCCTTACTTTGATCCACTGGACTGGTAACAATTTCAGATCCTGCGCTTGTGTTGCCCAAACATAGCCAAATTTTGCTCAGTTAGGGAGCTGGATGTCCAATTCAGGCTCTGCTTACCACTGTGTTGCTCCCCAATGAAACCCAATTCTGTCTTTGACTGTGGGTCTAAACTTTCATCTTGTGGAAATCACTCGTTTAGAAGCAAACCATTTGTGCCACAGCAGTGACACCGCTCACAGCGGCATAAACACTGTAATGCGCTAATGTAAAGAAAAAAAAGATAGGGAAGATGCAAAGGCACTGCTTGTTTTTAAGTGGAATATAAGATGTAGGTCAGCAGTATCAGAGAAGGTACCTTTGATCCACATCTTGAGCAACAGTAAATGAAAAGAGCAGCAAAATAAACCAGATATATGAGGCAGTTAAAGATAAGGACCCATGCTAACTTCATAAAATTACAGCTGTTACTGTGCTAGTTTATATAGTAGCTCATTGTGGTAATCCTTAAGAATAGCCACAGCTAAATACATATGTGATTTCAAATTTCCTTGCATTGTGTTATATAATGAAACATCCTTTCCACATGTTCATGGATTTTTTTGTTTCCTTCACTAATCCTCAGTGAATTTCCAGTTCAAGACATCTTTAATGAAACTCTGGATAAGGTGACAGGGTGTTACATATTTTGATTTTTTCCTTCAGTTCAATTTAGAGTCTTCATGATAGAATTTTTCAGTGCCGTGTTTAATGTTTTTCAAGCTTGTTTGTTGAGCTTTCGCTGCATTGTAATGCATGAAAGTAATACAGGTTAATAATTTAAAGACATTTTTACGCATTGCAACTTCACAACATTTTTTTCCTGCTCTTTCCACAGGACGTTACCCAAAACTAGTGTTTCACTTTGAACTGAAGAGAAACATCTTGTATTTCATACTAGAGACGTACGTACCATCGATCCTACTGGTTGTGCTCTCCTGGGTATCGTTTTGGATAAGCCAGTCATCAGTTCCAGCCAGAATCTGCATAGGTGAGAAGCTGATAAAACAAAATAACCCCCCCGCCAATAGTTGGATCATTAAGGCACCTTCTTTATTGCATGTACACGGCATCTGTTTCCAAAAGTTGCAAACACTTCTGAGTTTTATGGACTTACTTTTCTGTTTTGCCATCTGCAGTACATCATGCAGATTCTCCTGAAAGCCTTGCTATTCTTTAACAAAGAAAACGTCTTTGGGAGCTAGAGAAGACTTGGAGGCAGGGGAGGCTGCTGAAAGCAAAGGAAAAAGCTCAGTCATTTTGGAAATAATTTCAACATATTCAAACACATGGCATGCACAGACAGAACTGTGAGGCTTTTGTGAGGTCTAATGATACGTACTAATTAACACATGAATAATAAGAGAATTATAAGAGATTAAATATAATTAATTTCAAATAAAGGATATTCTGAAAGGCAAAGAATGCAAATCAGTTCTGATCAGACTGCAGGTGGGATGGGAAAACCACTCCTATAGAATAGAAAAGAAAGAAATACTTCACATCAAATGAGGCCAGGGGGCAACTGCACTGAGCAGAGTGCTATCTGACTGTTTTAAAGGGAGCATTTGCATAGCGTTGCAATAATAATGCGTTAATCATGAATATACATTCTATGACACCAAAATCTCTCACATTTTAACTTCCAGTTTTCTCAGCTTTACAAACATTTTTCATGAGTGTTTTTAAGCATTTAACTTCAGAATCACAAGTTCATTTGAAAGTCTTTCCAAAACATGACACGTTAAATGCTGTGGCGTACTAGGAGCTCACAGAGCCAGGAAAAGCTCTCGTAGCAGGTCTCTCATAGGAGAGGCCCTCATTGCTATCTGTGTTTTATCAGAACATGGATTTTTGCATTCCACAGGTGTTACCACAGTCCTTACTATGACAACACTGATGATGGGAGCCAGGACTTCACTCCCAAATGCTAATTGCTTTATTAAGGCAATTGATGTGTACCTCGGTATCTGCTTCAGTTTCATCTTTGGAGCACTGTTAGAGTATGCTGTGGCTCATTTCTGCACTCTGCATCGGCTCAGTTCAAAGGAACTTCCAAAGGTATTTTAATTCTTTGATTCTTGTCCTACAAACCAGACTTCAATTATACCTGCTAAAGAGAGTGAATTATCTTAGCACTAACGGTGAATGTATTTAAAGAAGTTTCTAATTTAGAATAAGGACAGTGAAAACAGAATAACCTTGAGAAAAATTATTTATATACCTGGAACTTTTTGGAAGAGACCAAACTGAAACACCCTTCCATAATGATTCTCTCCTTTGGCGTGCACTTTATGGCCATTTATCAAACAATGTGTTAGCTGTATCACAAAAATCATTGGCACGTGTCTCCCCAGCAAGGGCATACACTTACTCGCAGTTCAAAAATTTGATTGAGCTTGGGGACTCAGTCTTATTGCAATACAGGAAAAAAAATATAAATTATCACATTCTGTTTGTGAAATCTTCTGCACGTGCATGGTACACGGGCCAGTTTACTTGCAGACAGCTTCACGCATTAGGTGTATCAGATCCCTATAGCCTTCCACTTATACCTTCTCTTTCAACAGCTGCAGATGGAGCTCAGACTGGGATTCACTTTCTGTTCTGCATCATTATTATAGCAGTGCTTTTTGCTGCTCTAATGAGCTTCTCAGAACTCCGAAATACTGTGAAATAGACTTAAAATAAAAAGGGATCACTTCAACATAGGCATTTTTGAGTCTGTGGTTGTCATCTTGCTGAAATAATCAGGACAGGTTCATGAAGAAGTTTTGTCACATCTTCCATCTCCAGTGTTTAGCACTGCTTTCATAAGCAGTGAGAAAGAAATCACAAGGAAGTTGGAAGCTGATTGTCTTGCAGCTTTTAATTATGGAACTGAATCTAATATGCATGATACAAAAGAAAATTCTAAGCAGCTTATGAAATTTCTGGACGAACAGAAAAGTAAAACATAGAAAGTGAGAATAACAGGAAAAAAAAGCAGAAAGAAGTTTGGTTGAGTGCTGTAGGGATAAACTGCCAGAGGAAGAAAGATTATTAACTATTTAAGCTAAACTAGAACAGAGCATCACAAATGCTTAAGCAAAGCTCCTCGGTAGGCTCAAGAAACAGAATATTTGGTTCAAGTGGAGAAGCTTAAAAACAATGAAGATGTGGGGTTTTTATGCCTAAATAGTACAACAATTAATATGGGATTTTGGCTGTTTGCATGAGAGAGAGGTTCTGTACATGCACAGGAATGTGTTCAAAGCTGTCATGAGATGTGGGTGTGTGGAGAAAGACTGAAAAATGGACACAAAGCTGAGCCACCCAGTGGGTTTTAAAAGACAACATCTAACAGGGGAATGTCTGCAATTGGGCCAACACTCGTTTCAAATGAGGGTTTGAGTGGAAAGCCTGAAAGTAATTTTTCTTGGCAAGGTAGCATCAGTGACAATTCCCTCTGAGCATATCCATCTTGTGAAGTAAGTGGTTGTCATTTTGCTCATAAAGCAGAAAAAAAAAATCTTATTGGAGGTTTCGGTAAGAAAATAAAGTGTTTCAGTGCTGGGATGATTCAGCATCTTTGGCTCTGTGAAGAGCACTTATGTCTGCCCTTGCCTTCGCCTGCCTGTGTCAAATTCCCTTTCATGAGGGGCACGTGTACTAGTGCTCACAGGTGTGACGGACATGAGAACTCACGGACTTGAAAGATGTGGAGTAAGGGGAGGAACAGCCCTAAAATGAGGAAGGAAGAAAGACTTAAGTTACAGTTAAGGGATATTCCTGCCTTTTGCTGTGCATCAGGAATGAGCAAGCCAGTCTAACTCACTCCTTGCCCACGCAGACATATAAGGGAAGGGGCAGTTGGTTGGTCCTCGATCAACTCAAGACTGTAGAATAAGGAAAATGCCCGTCATGTCCTTTTCCTGCTGTAGCCAAGGACAAGCGCTCTTACAGAGCAGTGCCATGGAGAGCACATCTGACTTGTATTTCTCATTTCTCACTGTTAGAAACAAAACATCGCAAGGACAGAAGTAGCAGCTAAAATAGCTAAAATCTCATGTCACTGTCTAGCAGGTACTTAACAAATTTCTGTGTGAGTATCGTCACCACAAATGTGTTCTCCTCATTATCGTATTCTCTTGTGGACACAGGTTAATTAGAAATCTCACTTCCCAGTTTGTTATTCCCATATGAGAGCTGATACAAAATTTGCACTCGGAATTATGTAAATAAATGTAGGAGGGGAATTGAAAATGTAACCCTGTGCCTTGTATAGGAATTAGTTGTACTGGTTTGCTTTCCGGTTTGCTCTTTAAAGCAGTTGGGCAGTGGCATATCATGTTCTTTTGAAGCCTTTGGCATCTCCAGTTTAGAATGTAAACTGGTGAAAGAGCTTGTCATATTCATGCTCTTGCGGTGTCTCACATCACGTGAAGCAGGACCCACAGAGACAGCTTCAAAGCTAACAGTAAAAGCAGAGGAACCACCTGCTGCAAGGAAGGTCAGACAAAACGTGCCATTCACATCAACTGCGTAAGAGACTCCCTAAACGGAGAGGTTTCCTCTCCAAAATCCTGAGTTTCTTCTCTTTTATACAAAGGTGTGAATTGTGCTCTGCTATAAAACAGAGACATTCTCCTTGGCCTTCCTCTGTCTTCCACCTAAACCGCTCCCTTTTCCTCAGAAAGGAGGAAAGTTTGAAAACTGAAAATAAGGTTGCAAGGGGAGTGTTCAGTCTGCGTGGCATTTCTGTGCGTGCATCATGCAGTCTTTCAGAACACCGCGTAAGCTCCAGGTGTGCAACACTCTAGGCTGAAATATTTTTAATCTTGAGCATCTTTGTTATTCAATGGAAGTGACAACTTTCCTCAATTTTGTTGGCTGTTAGATGTCAGCAAACAGTATAAACAGCAGCCACAGTAGCAGGTGCCATATACAGTGCTTTTCAGGTGACGTACAGTACCTTTCCTGGGTGCTATCGATTTTGTATCCAACCAGAGCCCTTGGTGCCAGCTGCCATTTTCTCATTGGCAGCTGGAAGCCAGAGAAAACGTAGTGTGACATTTAAAATTAAAGCCACAGTTGAACACTTGCAACACATTTTTTTTTTATATAATGTAAACCAGCTTAATCTTTCATCACACTCAGTTCTCCATAGCGAGTTGGGAAAGCCCCTTGGCAGTCCCCGTTTATAAGACTGTAGTTCTTTATAAACTTGCCATTGTGGTTCTCCTCTAGACCAGCTTTCTCCTTTTCAAGGAATGTGATGCAGCACTTCTGCTGTAAACTCGCCTCTGTTCTGCGGGAGCCCTGCCTTGAAACACTGCAAACGGAAGCAAGTACATATGCACCATGTACGGTATTTTCTGCTTAAGTAATAACTGCCTCTTGGGAAGTAGAAAGGAGTTAAGAACAGCCTAATAAAGCATCAGCCTCCTGCGAATTGTTCACATGTGGTTGCGTGAAAAAGAAAAATGGCACGTACGCAATGTCCTTTCAAGCTCTGCAGTAAAACTAGTTCTGTACAACTTTTAGCTGGCCCTGCTTGAGAGACAAATAGACTCCTAGACTTGAATAATGCCCCAAATCCTGCCAGTTTTGAAGCATAGATGTTGTTTTGCTCCCCTTTCTAAAAAATGAGCAGTGGAAAAAAAGTCAAGACTCTTCTGACAGGTTTCTTTATTTTATTAACCTTTGAAGCACCGAGTGCATTCGTTAGGCTGCCGCTCCGCTGCCTTGTTTCAAGTGCCAGGTGCTGCTGACAAAAGCTCCTCTGCCATCCCCTGCGCTCCCCTCGGCTGCCCGGACTTTTTGAAGCAGAAGAGCTGGGTATTTATAACAGAGTTAGGCCCCAAGTAAAACTCCAGGTTTGAGTTTTAGTGCTACCCTGGGGATTGTCTAAGGTTCAGACTGGAATTTTATGGATTGATCCTCTTAATGCTTTGTTGGCACATTTTTATCCTGGCCTTTGGTTTCAAAATTCTCAGGTAGCTGCGGGAGGCTAGGTGGAGGATGAGCAAGGTTTTGTAGCCTGTGTATTTTTAGGATGACACGTTGTGTTGAGCTGCGTTTATCTCTCTCAAATAAAATATATTGGATTTCTTTGGCAAATTGAAAATGAAAAGCAGTAATAATCCCTTTTTCTAGCTCCATCTGTTCTGCTTCACTGATTCACAGCAGTCTGAGGACATTGTCCAGACTCCACTTTAATTTTCAAGGACATTACTAATTTTAGAGGAAGAAAGGCTCAAGAACCGTGCCGTCTACAAGTACCCTGGGCAGAAGAGCAATTCTGCACCAGCATGGAGATCACTTAGGTGGCTTAATGAGCTTTCTTTGACTTTAATAGCTGGGATATTTCTAAATGAGTTTTTTGTGAGGCTACACATAGGGCTGTACATCTTTTCTGAAGTTTTGCCTTGTCTAATCTATTTCTTCTCATGATGCAAATGGAAAAAGCAAATTTGTCAGCAGAAAGAGATTCTACATTTCACAAATAAATTTTTAGCCTTTCCTTGCTTGGATTCCACTTACTGATTTGGAAGGTAATAAAATCACCAGGAGAAAATCAAAATTATGTGTACACCTGCCTGATTTAGAATGACCCCTCCTCTGACTATACAAATTTTGATTTAGTTTAGATACAAAGCTGGAGCCAATGTTTGTAGTTTGGATCTGCTGGTATCTCTGCAATACCCCAAACCAAAGTAAATACCCCAGAACTTCCGAGAAAGTTTGTGTTTAGAGCTGGAGCTGCAGCTGATATCTAATCCTGTGTCCTCTGAGTCAGGAACAGAAACCCCGTTGACTTCAAAGGGTGAAGATTTCATACATGAACTTCGTGGCTCCGAGCCATTTCTAATCAAAGAAACAAAACCCACCAGAAGGCTTACACAACATTCTCCAAAGAGCTGTCTTGATACAGTGAAGCACATAAAAATACATTTAACCTTAGCATAACTTTGAACTTAAAGCAGGGGTTTCAGGACTTGAAATAAAGTAGTATGAGCTATTTAGTAATGAATTACTTGTGGGGCTTGTCCTTCTTTATGTTCCTCTTTTTTTGGTGCTTTTTTTTTTTTGCTTGTTTGTTTGTTGTTTGCTTTTAAGTATTTTGATTTTCATCACAAAGCACTGGAAATAGAGTAGCCAACTGCACAGAAGGACAGTGTCTTTTATTCTGGAGTGCGTGATTTGGGGTGCGACCAGCTTGACTAGCTGGTCTGGCAGCTCCCCCACCTTCTCCATCTCCAGACTGGGGCTTTGCTTTACCCGCTTTCTAGACACTGACCTTTGCCAGTATTTTCCCTGAGCAGAAGACAGCTTATTGTTGTGCATTTCATGGATTTGCTGCTGTCTTAAGTAAAGCTTAGTGGGCCATATTTGAACAAATCCAGCTTTGCTCGACAGTCCTGTGAAAGCTTTTGCAGTAAGATGTTGTTTAAGTCAGTGATTTTCCTGTAAATGGAGGCTTTGGAAGCTGAAAAGAGCTGTCTGGTGCGTGTAGGTGCTCACCCTTGAATTCAAGAAGGGAGCTACAGGAGGAGTTGTAAGAAAAATCCTATTATTTGTTGCAGCTCTGAAGTAAATAGGCGATGAAACATGCACTTATGTACCTGCTGTTTTGTTTCCTATCAGGATGAGGATGAAGAGGCTGAAGAAGAGAGGAATGGAGTCCTGGCAGCCGTTGCTAACAGCTGCAGTGCCCCTGACAATACGAACGAGATGGATTCAAACAAGAGCAGCAAAACCAGCATCGATGGAAAAAGGGAGAGAAGTAAACACAGTGGGTGTAGTTCACCAATGTCAGTAATGAAAAGACTTTTCTGTATCTTTGATTGCTTCCATGTTAAAAATCCTTACCACATAGACAACTATGCCAGATTTTCTTTCCCGTTATCATTCATCATAATTAATGTATTTTATTGGGTATATTATTTGTATTTCTAAATGTTTTAATGTGTAAAGTTGGTTTAAATTTTAGAAAGTGGATATGGGAGGGGAAGTGGCAGAAGAATAAAGAGGTTGCATTTGGATAAAGGGGTATGAAAGGACATGCCATCTTTTCAAGCATTTCTACAAAGTTTCTTGTTAACTCACTTTTCCACTGTTAAACGACTGTCATCCAAAACTGACTTTCCTATTAGCATGCATGTCCCATATTAAACTATTTATCAAAAGCCAGTAAATCCTTTTAAAATATTTTAATGGTCAATTTTGTAAAATAAGTTATTGCACTTGTTGCTGAACTGTATTGAATATGTTTAAAAATAAAAACAATTAGGTGTTGTTTTCCTGCTATGCTTTCAGTATTCGGTTCCTTCTAGCTTTGTCAGTAATGCATAAATTTTCCAGATTATATAAGACATTGTATAATTGCAGATCAAAGTGATTTTGCTTCATAGCAAGAAACAACTTTGAAGGCATGGGCTACCAACACAAACCAAACAATCTTTGTAAGGTCACAAATATGTATTGAGACTCTTCCCTACATCTTTAGACACAAGTCCCATAGGCATCAATAGCTTTTCTGAATAAGTGCGGGGCAAAATCCAGAAATGGACTGGAGGCAAAAGGTTTAGAGTCAGAGAGATGATTTTCCCAAGTGAGGACATAGTTAGGTGTTGGCCAGTCCTTAATGGATATGGCCATTTATGCTGATGTTTATACTCTGTACTCTGCTCAGTCACAACTGCCTGGGTAACAATTATGCAGAGTATTATATGCTTAATTTTCAGCGTAGCAAATTCCTTGAGTCACTTGCCATTAAAAATTTCATATAAAGATGAAAAAGCTTACTTCTTGAAAAGAAAAGCCTGGGTAGGCAATAGCTCTTGATGAAAAAAAGGAAAGTTTTACTGAGATGAAGTTATGACCCTCATGAGAGAATTGTTGCACTTGATGAAAAACCATAACAGTTTTTCTGAATGGTACTTCACTGACAGTTATTACAAAAGTTATTGATATGGCAACCTGTTTCTTATACTGTAGTCTGGAAGTTTAGAAGCACTTACTATACCTTTTTCCTGGCCATAATATATGTGTGGATTGCATATATATGTATAAATGTGTATATGTGCTTTAATAGACTGTGTACCTTGACATTTATGATGATCTGACACACTGAACACATAGAAATGCACCAAAATAAAGCCCCCATAAAGTTGATGCACCTTTCTGCCAGTGTGCTGCCTGTGAAGGACACTATTACCTGAGAAGGAGGAAAGTGCGAAATACCGATGTGGGTTAGATTTGCCCCTGCTCACAACCAAATCCATAAAAATCATTGCACACTGGTAAACAAGTATGAGGTCAATAAAATCCCCTCAGTATTTTTATTTCTAAATGGGTTGTGTACTGAAAGCTCTACTGTGATCACTAATGCCTTTTGCTAGGCTTATTGAGGCAATGCGACTCCAAGAACAGTCTATGGTTTTTGGTACTTTGTGGTTCTTCTGACATTCATATAAAAGCAAATGCATTCAAGAAATCAAACCAAGACTGCCTGTGTTAAGGGCAAGCCAAAAAAACCCAATTTATATTTTTTATTTAACGTTCTGCTGCTGCAGATTTGACCTTAGACCCTTTATTCAGGAACAGATTCTATGAGATTTTTTTCTTGGAAATGAGGTGTGGAACTGGACTCTGAGATCTCTTTCCAGTTCTTACTCCCATAAAATTCAGAGAAGGCATATGGTAAAGCTTTGTACGTAGTTTCTTAAATTTGAAGTTCATAGTAATCCTGAATCTTTTCAAATAGGTATCCACACATTGCAAGTTACCTATTGTGTTAACACTAAATTTGGGATTTACGTTGACTGCAAGCATAAAGTAAGCATTTAGAGTTTTGTAGCTTCCAATTAACTGGGACATAACTCACCTTAAATATTCTTTTAGAAAGCTGTTGAAGGTTTGGACAACTTTATTTACAGTGCATTAACTGATAACAGGGTCTGCTTTCCCCCTGACATGCTAATTGTAAGAAGAGTTCGACACTGAAGTCCCCCATGTTTTCATGAAAGAATAGACTGCACAGCTAGATTATTTATTATTCTGCCTTGCATAATTCTGCATTAATTACTAATTTGAAAAACAAAACTTGGTTTGACATGAATTTGTGTAAGTAAAAGATGTTCCCTCCAGGGGACAGGGGAACAGATTTGCAGTGCGGTGTATGAAGAATGAAGAACATCATTTAAATTATCCCATTGAAACATATAAAACTGTCCCCAGAAACTATTGACTTCCTTGGGTTTGCTGGAAAGGCTCTTCTAAGTAAGTGGCATTCACGAACAAGCATTGAAGGCTAAAACTCGGAGGCAAATTAGAGATGGAGAAGTCTCTTTTAAAGCTAAGAACAGGGGCCAAAGCTGCGGCCGAGGCAGTCAAAGCTGTGCTCAGCAGGGAAAACGGCTTTGTTTTCCTACCCGGGGAAAAGAAAAGGGGGAAGACCTTGGACTTTCTGCAATCATTTTCTGGTTGATAGTTGTCTTTCTTTTGCTTACTTTGATTTGAACGTTTTCTAATCAGAGACCTTCTCAGACTCATAATTCAGAAATGTCCTGTCGTATTTTGAGGCCACTTGAGGCAGGTGTGCCACTGCGGCCGCGAGGTAGGTGGAGGGGGTAACGGCACGAACTGATGATGCACCTTCATGTAATTTACTTTGCTGTAGAAGAATAAAGAGATCAGATACATCTACTACTTTAGATGTATCTGAAGGCAGCAGACAGCCCAAGGAATAAATTTTCTTCCTCTGGGGAATACCCACAAGCCTGGTCTTCGGGTTTAGCAGCTGTCTCACAGGTACCTAAGCGTTATGCAGACTAGAAAAACATTTCTGACTTTAATAAGCTATTTGGTATTCTTTTCTTTCTTAATGGAAAAGTAAATTTGTTATGAAAAGAAAATCCTTTGCTGAGCTATTTCTTTAAATATAGTAATAAAAAAAATTGAGATTTTAGACATTTGAAGGCATTAATCCTTGCTGCCTTTCCACTTTGGCAATTATCTGGTGTGTTTCTCTGATTCAGCTATGTTGTATGTAAGTATTTCATGCAGCCCGCTCACTGGGATGCTAGTTGGGATGTTTTGAGAGTATTTGAAATATTGCGCCTAAATCAAAAGGGAAATACTAAGAAAGTTGTCATTTTAGAACAGGCATAAACTAAGAAGGCATTTTAAATGAATATCAGAACATTTATTTTAAAACATAAATGACTAAATACCCCATCTGAATACTCCAGTCAACACATATGGCAAGCATAAGATAAGGGCATCCATCTGTTGATCTGAGTAATCATTTTCTGCATAGTGGCCTTCTTTATTATCAGTGCAGCAGTAACCTAAATAGCTCTCTTTCCTTCCTTGCACGTCTTTTCATTGTTTGTGCTAATTGTTTTAAGAGAACTGTTATGTCTTTTGGCATGTATTAAAAAAACGATGCCCCACATTTTCACCCTGTAATTCAAAGAGGAATTACAAAAAAGATTAGAGACCAAAGAAAACCTACCTAACAGTAAAGCTGATGACAGAAGAAGAAAGAGGACGATGTAAACCTCCTGCTTTCTGCTGGCGGCTCCTGCCAGTGGCGTGGTGCCGCAGTGCCTAAAACACGTCTACGAGTGCAATGTGGAGAGGTGACTGGAGAACTGACGCTGCTGGTACAATTCACTCCATGCAGCAGTAGATGGAGCTAATTAACTACTCTTCATGACTGAATGAGCAAATGTAAATGGCAAATGCTAGTTAAGGAGGACTCTAGGGAAAAGCTATTACAAGATGACATTTGTACTATGGTAACTAGGTCATGTTTGTAGCGACAGATTAATTAAGATCAGACAAAACAGCATTGTCAGGTGGACTGTTGAGGCCTTCTATTTTTCACACTAAAGTTCAGGCTTCTCAAATCCAGGCTGCAGCTTCCATCATTTTAGCCACCTAAATTGTTAATGTATTCTTCCAGTCTGCAAAGTAACATCATGACCACAATACCTTGTGCTTTAAACCTGAATTTTCTATCCCGATGTCCAGGTTTTCTCCTGCAGGTTAGAGTGTTTCAAATCAAAGTAGTATGGTATCTCAGTATTTCAAGGCATGCAGAACAGTGACTGTGGCAACAGTTTTCTTATAAATATTTATGAATCCTAAATAAATGTTCCTGGGTAATTCACTGGCACACTGCTAACAGTTGACACAAAGATCAATTTGATTTTAAAAGCCGGTTCAAATCTTTCGGAAAAGTTTCTCTTGGAGGTAGGGTTTGTTGAAACGGTGGGAAACTGGGGCTGGGAGTCTTCTGGGCTGATGAAACTGGTCGCTGCAAGAACAAGGTGTCTCAGTCTGAGAGCTGAAGACTGGAGTGGGCTCTGTGCTCTGTAGACAAGTGGGTGCTTGAGAGCGCTTAAAGCAGATAAACTTGACATGATTTGACATGTAATGGATTTGCCATTACTTGTTATATAACTTCATAATTAAAGCCAGGGGTCCACTTTAATAATATTGCCAAATTCAACTTTTCATCAGTTTCCATCTGGAGACATCTTTCTTCCCCAGTCCCATCTGACAGTCAAACTTTCCATCCTCAGAAAGGGAAGGATAAGGGGGCGTTTGGGGGCATTTCAGTTTCTTGATGTGAATTTACTCATATAATTTGGGTTCTGGGTTTCTTTCCAAACTGGAATGAACCCTATTTTCCCATGCCAGATCAAACACAGCCAGAAAAATGTCACATGTCAGAAAACAAAAAAACCCCATAAGATTTTAGCACCATCACATGTGCACACAAACTATAACCTGATTCATTTTCAAACTCTGCTCTGAATTTAAATCTAATCCAGATTTAACCACTGGATAACTTCATCTGCATTAATGCAGAGACAGCTGCACCACTGTTGCTTCCTTTGGTGTAGCAGGTAATTTTCAGAACCTAGACAGTAAAAAGATTTGATATGAGGGTTATTTGATTTCTCAGAAAGGAGAGGAATGACATTTTTCTACTCTAAAGGCAGGTCAGGCATGGATCTGGAAGAGCAGCTCTCACAGCACTGGCTCTGGCTGGGGCTTGGCTGCTTTGGAAGCAGAACAAGCTGGCAAAGTTAGAAAAAAAATAACATGAGAGTATAAAATGGATTTAAACCTGAATTACATATTGACATTCTCAGCTTGTATGCCCCTGGCCCTCATGTTGATGTTGATGATGTTGTTACAATCTCAGAAACAGTAAAAAACTTGTGAGATTTGCCAGCATGGGGAAAGCTAGCATTGCACTCACTGATATACCCTTGAAAGATGCAGAGGAAGGGACTGTCTCCCCTTTTTCTATGTCCCAGTTTCTTTAGGAGCCAGTTCATTTCAGTCCACTTCCAGTTTTGGTTTATCGAGCATCTGCTTTGGATGAGCGCCATGACAAGGTGAACAAGAATCACGTAACGCTGCATTAATCTCTTCTGAGGGAACGATCGGCAAAATTATATGCATTTAATTATATGCTAGTCCGTTAGGCTCATACCCCGAGCTATGTTGTGCATGTAGCTAATTCAGTCCTAATCAAAGTGCTTTCAATTCACAGCAATACATTTTCGATGATATCTAATGAATACAACTGTCTTTTTCTATGGTATTTTCCATCCCTGTGAAAAAAAGACGACCTTTAGCAACAGCTTCCACCCTACACTATCAGTCTATGAATTGCTTACAGGAATCCAGTCCAATCCCTGCTGTAGTTCTATAAGGCTTACCTTGACAACCCCTCGGTGCATTTCTGAGAACACAAGAACTGACATTCTTGACCTCCCAAAATGGCACAATCTTCAAAATAATAATATAGTAGACTAGGGTCTGAGGAAATTTTTAAAGTAGATAAATATGAATTGAACCCTGTTCTCAGCTTCTTTCCCAGAAAGATGAATAAGAGATTGAGCATCGTTTTATCATCTTTCCCCATCATTCTTTATCATTTTTGTAAAAGTGTTGTGCTCAAGTATCATTCCTAGTACTTTCTGAGGTTCGTTCATAATGAAAGATTCAGAGATACTTGTCATTTTTTTTTCTTTAAAAGAAAAAAATAAAGTAGGATGTGCAAATATCTAAAGATTTTGAAGGCTTCTTAAGCCCCAGGATAATTTTAATTCTACTGAACAACCTTTTCATGCACTGCTGGTCCACATTTTGTGAAGCCTGATAACAAGAACTGATAACCCGAGATTTCCATACATTACCATAGAGCATCCCATATGGATGCCAACCACATGGCAGACCCCTCACCATTTCAAACCACATATGCTCACAGATGCTACAGTCTTATTTCAGATGGAGCAAATGACCAGACTCAAAACCTCAAACTCTTTGTTCTGTGACTGTCCTTTCCACCACATTCCAGCTGCTAGGTAAAGCCTTGCTAAAGTTTTGGAAAATGAGGTGATACAGCAGTTGTAATGGTAAAGATTTTTTGCAGTTGGTCAGTCTCACTATCTGCCTCCAACCAAGAATAAGAGCCCAGAAGAAAAAAGGCCCAATTCCTGAATTTCTACCATAATATCCTAAAATCCTAATTTCTAATTTACCACTTCTGGGCCAATAATTTCAAAGCTGCATTTGCTTTGGGTTGCCATACATTACCTTAAAAGTCTTTGGACAGTATCTACACCTTTGTTTCAGTTACCCAACTGTAGTTTACCTTTTCTGCAAGCAAGTGCACATAACAGCCTGAGCTGGATTTCTCTTCTGTTGGGTAACTTGAATTATCATGTAGCTCTTTACTAGCAGAATCAAAAACTGTTTCTGTATCTTTTGCATCTCTGCATATGTCTGTATTCTGTCTCTTGCATTTCCCTTCCCAGAAGGCTCTACATTGTTCCTTGATAATGTCAGGTCTCCAGATGCACTGCCATGCTGTACTAAAGATGACAGAGGGACAAGCCAAAATCATCAATTTTAATGATATTTCAGCATCATCCTGGTCCTGTGTCATTCCTGTGTACACTGCAACCATCAATCTGTGTTTGTCTAAAATGGTCCGTGCCAGAACCTTAAATGCAGAGAGGGCTGAAGAGGCTAATTTATTATATTTTGACAAGGACAAGCCTCATCTGGCAATCCAGTGTGGCTGAGTGCATCTGGTGAATAGTGCATCCACTTTCTCAGATCCAAATTGCTCCGTTAGTTTTCATGACCCTCTTATCTCTGTGCTGTCTCTATCCACCCTGGTTTCCTTATCACATAATAGGATTGTGCCTGTATCTTCCAATTTTGTTTCTATTGGCTTTCAGTGTGCGTGATGCTGAGGATGCGTGCTGGTACATTAGCCTCTCTCACTGAGAGGTGGAACCACTCACCCCAAAATGCACTGCCTCATTTGCACGGCTGCAGGCTCCTCTTGTCTCTTTGGGTTTCGCTTCTGATTTGAATCACTACCTACACCAAGGGGAACCTCTAACCACACCTACGCTTACCAAGGGCTCTCTAAAAAAAGGCTTCAGAGACTTAAACAGATGGGGTGAAGCGTGTATTAAGTTAGATATATCAATATATCTGACCATTAGTCCATGCTATCTAGTTTTTTGAATGCACGGTCGTATTTTACCAAATATGATAAAGGAATAGAAATCTCAGAGATAGGATGTTCCTACGATCTATGAAAATAGATGTCCAGGTCAGAGAGACATCTGACTGCTGCCCTCAAAGAACAACTCTACAGCATGAGCTTGAGTCTTTTTAAATCCCAGAGAATACACGCTGAAGAAAGCACATCTAAGTGCCTCAAATGCAGAACAAGCTTCAGTCACAATTTACATCTTCCAGACATGAGAGTCAATCAACACTGAAACACAAATCTGGAGAAAATCGGGCTTCATTAGCTCTAATATTCATGAGCTACTTCTCTTCTCTGGTCCTCAGAGACTGAAAGAGGTAGAAGGGCAGCGGCTGCTCTCTGCTTTTTTCCTGAATTAAAGTGGGAGTTAAAATTTGTGTTTTCAGCTTGGTCTGTTTGAGAACACTGTACAAATGACGCTTCTATAGCTATAGAAAAAATATTTATGTCCCTAACCTTCTTCTTGCTCTCGTTCTCCCCCCACCCTTTCCTCTTTCTTTCATCTTTGTAAATACAGTCTTTTAGTATTAAACTAGCATTTTTTTCAGCCGCACTTAAATCTCTCTTTTGGTGACATGGGCTAAATAAAAAAAATCAGCCTGACTCCTTCACCTCTGTCCCTGGATGGCCTCAGGGAAATTAAACTGGAACATACAAGGGGAAAGACTTACTGGAAGAAGTGTCTTCACCTTTGAAAAAAAAAAACAATTAAAGTAAAAATGTTGGCTTGTAACTGAAACAAGTTTATTGTATTCGTGTCCTGAACAGATTATGTGTTTGTAATCCTGATTAAAGAGCAGGTCACTGGAATTTTACAACATATGCAGAAGATATTTTATGTAGAACCTGAAAAACAAAATAATGATCAGAAGAGGGTGCTCTCAGCTCATGCTGCTTAGGCTTCCTTTTTGAATATTTTGGTGGGAGCCTGTAGAATCTTCTTCTCTCTTTGTTGGGGTTAATAAAATGGCTTTTTGTAAAATATTTTCTGGGGTTTTTTTTGGGTTTGGTTTTTTTTTTCGACAAAATAGATTGCACCATTGTACTGCACCATGTGTAAAATATAGGCTCAAGTCTTTGATTCTAGACTTTTCTCTATGCGTTAGCAGGTTTTCTGTAATATTAACATGAGTCATTCCATGATGAACTTGCTCTGTTTGGGCTCACACTATTTTCTATATTATGTTTATGTTCTCATGCAGTCACACTCTGATGACATTAATATTTACATGAACTGAATTCCTAGCACCCAAGACTGAGAGCTATGGAAAACTTTAAAAATTGCAAGAGCAGCAATTCATTCCAATAACACTTACATTTTTATCCAGGCATGGAAAAGAAAGAATAACATGTAACTTCAGTGATCAGTTTCCAGTTATTGGAATATCCCACATACCTAAGTATTTACAAACGATTAATTGATCTTTAGAGAAGAATTTAATGCAAATTTAGTGCTGCCAATAATGAGTTTTTTAGCAAACCATTTGGGCACAGAATTCACTTCAGGGAGTGCAGTACATCAGAAAACACCTGACATTTGATAAGTTTTATTAAAGCAGTGTTGATGTCATGGATAAAAATAAGCCTTTTAAAAGTCAGTTGATATATGTGTGCAGTTTCTTCATTTTTTGGAGGGTCAGTCTTTTAAGGTGATGAAATTGCTCTGCACACAGCACTAGAACACAGGAATAAGTCACGGTTATAATCCTAGACATTTGCAGACTCAGTTCTCTTGTCTGAAGCGGTGTAGCAGAGGGTAAATTCAGGTAGAAGGAAGGCACCCTCTTTTAGTTGGTGCAATGCAGCATTTAGCTCTGGCCCAGCCTGCTCATGGATGAGACCTGCCTGACTGATTCCCCACTATTTCACTTTTTCTGGCAATACTTACACTTGTACAAAGTACTGTGTATCCATCTTTTGCAGACCCATACGAAAACTGCCTGGAGGGGGAGGCTCATGCTTCTTGTGTATGACAGCAGTGATTGAAATGGATTGTGAAAGAATTCCCACTCTCTGTGCCTGTGTATATATATCTATATATGTCTATCCATACATACGTACAAATGTTTCTTGAAAAAGCATGATTTTATGGGTTGGTTCATTCCGCACTTAGGAGACTGCTTTTCAATTATGTGCGTCAATGGTCAGGTCAAAAATCAAACCAAGTAATAAAGAGAGCTCCTGCAGGTCCACGTGCAGAGAGGAGCTACTCATCAGAGTGGCCTTTTGGGAAAGAATTAAGAAAGGAAGCAGAAGGAAAAACAGAGTCCCCGCCTCACTGAGTCTGTTCCCATTTGTGGGAAAATGGCTGATGTTTGCCAGGACGCTGCTTAAGGAAAACATGTCTTCCACCATTTTAGATGTAGGTTTATGCTTTCATTGTTTTTCAGAAGAAAGAAATGAAAATGAGAAAACATAAAAACAAGACCAGTTTTCTTATGACATGTTTATCTGAAGGCACCATATCACAAGGAGCTAACCTGTCACTGCTATTCTAACTATTTCCATCCAAGTTCTTGCTGTTCCTTCACTCCTCAACATGACAGGTTAAAAATGAAGGAACCGTGTAGCGAGGTAGCGCTGACCCGACTGTCAGGAGAGAAGCTCATTTCTGATCTCACATGGGTTAGCGTAAAGTGGGACTCAAAGGCATATCACAAAATAAAACAATATGAGTTATTGGATGTCCACTACATATTGAAGAAGGGAGGTCAGAGACCGTAGATCACTCTTGTAGCTACTTTGTCTGGGAGTGTCTGGAGGGTCAGCAATGAGGGTGCATTAAAAAGTCATAGGAAAAAGAAGGAATGGAGCCATCAGGTCAGCAATAAGCTATCACAGACAGAAAGGCAACACATACCCTCTAATCACACCGATTGTGAAAGAGACGCTAGAATGTGGAAAGCAATTGCAGAGCGATGTTCACAAAATCATAGCTGACCTCCCCGAGACTTGGTCCGGGAGAACAGATATTAGTGATCTGCACTGCAGCTAAAACACTGCATTGCAGACAGGAGAATTGAGTTTTGCCCTTAAGATCTAGGAAGTATTACAAATACAAATGTGTGCATAGCATGACCTGAGAGCTGGTGACACGCTGCTTCCATTGCTGCCTGGCAAATTCAGTCAGATTCAGCTAAAGGATTGCAATGATGTTAGCAACAATCACTCAGTTTCTAAATGCCTGGAAGAAAACTAGCAGAGGTGTAATGAGAGCCCCATAAGATGACGCCTTGGTAAGTATCAACCTATTTCACCTATTTTCAAGATAAGTTTCCACCCAAAATGGGGCTACTGTAGTAAAGGAGGGGATAGACAATCCCATCCCAGAACAGTACAATTTCCCCATCTTATTACCTTTGCATTTGATGAGATGTAGTCTGAACAAAAGAAGAGTCTGAAGGTTTGATTTTCAGTAGGTTTTACTTGCTGCTGACAAACCAGCGTAAGGAGCACTGTAGCCTCACAGAGCACTGGATTGAGGTTTTCTGAGACTTTAATGCCGGTCCCAGCTCTGTTGGTGTCCGTTCAGCGGGAACCTCCCTATTTAGGCATGGAAGTTCCTAACCTTTCACATAAAAGTCCTCACTCTAATAATGCAAGCTGCTCTCAGCAGCTCTGTGGTACTCTTAAAATAAGAAAACAGATTTTCTAGTAGGGGTTTGGGCACCTTAGTCTTCTGGACTGGGGAAAAGGATGGAGGACAGGACCCTGGGGGTATATTTCAGCCCTCATTTCTTTGACTCTGTGATGACCTTTATTATCAGGGCAAGTGAAGGCACAAAGACATGTCAAAAGTCATACAGTGAAGATACCTGTTTGCATTTGAAATATTTCTCAATAGAAAACAGTCTTAATAAAAAGCAGACAGACTCAGTTGATCATTATAAGCTTTGAATCACTGCTTTTTGGATGTGCAAGGCCAAAACCTGTGAGTATATTATGTGAAACAATTAGCTGTGAAATATTTTGCAATAAAATACTACCTTGTATTTGAGGCAAATTTAAATAAAACATTTCAAATAACTCTGTGTAGTTTTTCTAGTTCACTGGAAAAAGATAATTGCTTTTCACAAGCAGTCATCAAAATTTTCTGTTTGATGCCTCAGCCTGTAGAGAATGAGCTGAATTATTCTGCTACTGAAAATATCTAAGGACAATGGGCTATTTTTCATAGGTCACAACAAAGGATTTATATTCCATATTTTTGCCTTGTTTTGCCTCTACCTCCACCAGCACTTTCAGAGCTAGCAAATGAGCTGTGAATAGCTGCTCCTCTGGCCCCAATATCCAAAGAAGCAGCAAGCTGTAAATTGCCATGGCTGTGCATATTCGTAAACATTCATATTTGTTGCTTTTATTCTTCTTTTCTCTGCCCCTGAAAACCTGACCTGATTATACGTACAAGTGTAGATCTCTATTTATTGCCTATTGCTATTCAGCTAATGATTTAACCTCACATAAATTTTGTGTAGCTTTTATTGTTCACCACTAAATATTTTACCGTTCATAAAGATCCATGGTCTGAAAGCTGTTACAAAGCCAACTTACCTAAAGTGATTGGCAATGATTTTACATAAAAAACAAACACCACTGGATTTATTTAATGGATCCAACTTTTGGATCAATTCTTAATTGCCCACTTTTGAGTGACTACCGCTTTACCCCAGGTGTGGTATCAACAGAATAACTGGGAAGTATCCTGCTCCTTTGAACAGCCATCATGAGTGCTTACCAGGAGGACTTTGGACCTCTGAGGAAAATGCAAGCAAGAAAACTGTAGAAATCCTCAAAAGGACTTCAGAATATAATATGTATTTAAAACATCAGCATGGATTTCTGCAATAAAACTAAAGCAAAGAATATATGACTGATCCTGCCCCCTTTGCCCCTTGTTGGTAAAGTCTGTGGGGATCCTTCTCAGGTTTTTTAAATGGAAGAAAATGAAACTTTAAAACCAGCAGCAGTTGGGTTTTGGTTTAAAACAGGCATTTGTATAAGTTCATTTTCTTTTCTTCAAAAACAACAACAAAAATGAATATTTTATAGTTAAAATTCATTTATGTATAAAGAACCACAAAGTTATTTCCTCATTGCAATGACTATAATTGTATTGCTTCAGATAACCCACAGACATCTCTATAGGACAGAGAACTATTCAGTACCATGTGAATTCAATCCTTTTCAGAATTATCACAGCTGGCGGATAGGGAATAAATGACTGAATGAAGGTTTGCAAAATCCTGCCCTATACTGACACAGCTATTTCGGTTATTCATGGGATTGTTTCGGGAATCTCTTCACCAAGTAAGATATTTGATCTGTAAAGACTTTGCAACACTGTGGTTTTTAACAATACATATGTCCTTCTTCTTTCACTTTTGAGATCTGTTTAAGGTCTATGTCTTTAATACTGACTTTCCAAAGACTTAAAAACCTCTATGTGATGCACTTTTGGAATTTTGTCTAAGTAGAGGGTTGAAGGTTAATTCCTATGCTTAGATGCTTTGCTTGAAGATGAACAGTAATATGAGTTTAAAATATAATTGCTGTGCATATGCAAGTATTTCTCCCGAAATCTTGTCAGTGAGAGAACTGAATCTGAGTTTATTGCCAGGTGAAAGAAGTAAAATCCGGACTTGTTGTTTTAGTTTACTAGTAAAACCAGTATCTAATACTGAGAGTGCCTCTGGAAGTAGAAACTTAGAGTTTAAAGGGGCTAAAAATAAAGGACTTGGCTGTTATCGTTGTTGGAGACCTACAAAATTAAGATGTAGTGATTGACCCATACCTAACCTTTGCACAGACGGCAGAAAGGCTTTTCCTTGAGCATCTGCATATTGGGTAACAGTCTACAATTCTTTCCTCTTCCTTTCCTCTGCTCTGATATACAAGTTGCGTATGAGTTGGATGCTTCTGAAAATGAAACATTAGAATGAAGGATAACACCTCCCCCCCCCCAACAATGGAAATACTGTAATTGGTTGTAATTGGGTGTGAAGCAGGACCTGAAAACTTCCAGCTAACATCTAAGAAAAGATCTGGGGAAAGATACTGAAGGGATACCTGCAGTGTGTGAATGAGTTGCTTGTTCCCTTTCTCTCCTTGAAACTTTGCTGAGCTGAATAAAGCAAAGAAGCAGGGGGATAACACAGAATGAAGACATTAAGAAATGTTGAGCCAAAATATATACATATATGTATAAAAACATGAACAATACTTTAGAAAGGGGGAAAATATCTGAACTCTTAGTTGGGATAACTATCTTATTTATCGATGTTGCAGCATTTTATGCTACTTCTCTGGCAGACATCCTGCAGCTCTGTGAGTCTTGGGGAAAGGCTGACAGAAAGATGATGCTGTGGGGATTTCAGTCTTAGTGATTTACAATCTTGGTTATGCTGCTTGGCTAGTGGATCATGTATTATTTCTTCCAAATGACAAGCTGCAGAAGCAGGTAATATTTTTCTCTGAATTTCAATATTGATTTGGAATGCATGATGGTTTCATATTTTGTTATTGTTAATGATTTAATTGGCAGTGTTAAATCACAGAAAAAACCAACCCTACCAACAACAAAACAACCAGGGATTGTATGTGATTGATCCCCTTTAGGAGGTGCCAGTTTGGAGAGATCTGCATGCCACACTGCAGCTGGCATGGCAGTCAGGAAAAGTGGTGCACTGCTCAACTAGCCCAGTCAACTAGGACAGATGTTTCCCAAGAATGCTACTTCTGCCTCTCTCTGTGCTGGTGTCCAGGTTGCAAACAGTCCTGACAGGGACAGGGAGTGGTGTGTTATCCTTTGCTATGCAGAGGTGGATGAGAATTTAATTTATGGCTTTCTCGCACTGACAAGCATAAATTAAAACTTCCTTTTCTCAGGAAAGAAAGTAGCGTTGTTTTGCAATTATACCCATAAACTGCTTTCTTATCTTCCTTCTCTTGGTATTTCTTATTTCTGAAGATGGCATCATAGGCTCAGTTGTCCTTTGCACCTGAGGTCGGGTTGGTGCTGCAGAGTGGGTACGGACTGTTTGGACTGACGCAGCTCCTTGGTGCCTTTCTGTCAACGAAGGACCTGTGTAGCAAAGATTCGGTGTACAAAATCTCAGATATGCACTCCCATTCCCTCCATCCCTCCTGCGCTGTATGAGGCATAGGACACGCTTCCTCCAACACTTCATGAATGAAGTTTCTGAATATCAATGAGCTACTAAAAGTAAGAAATTAATTTTTTTTTTTTTTTGTTCTGTCACTGGGTGCAGGAATAGCTTTTTTTTTTTGTTTGTTTGGGTTTTTTTTGGGGATGAGGAGAAATGGTAAGGTGCCCAGAGGGTTACATAGGGAACCGAGGAGCTGAGAAGAGGTGGATTTGCAGCAAGGTCTGTCTAAGGAAGGGTTTGGACCACTGATGTATATCACTGTTCTCATTTGCTTGTGTGTATGTATTTGGTGTATACTGAGATAAGCACTTAAATGTTTGCAACCCATCTTGCCGTTAATGCTAAGATCATTCCTATAGGGTGTTCACTGTATTCTACTTAATCTTCTATTGTACATAACTCTGTATTTACTGAGCCAATATAGATCATCCTTTTTATTGAAAATCACTGAGTTCAATAACATTCCAGAAAAAATGTCAATAGTTTTGCTTATTATATCACAACCTTTTCAAATATTGTTTCTCATACAAGTCATTTAAAAGTTAGTCACAGGACACATGGCAAATAGTAATGTAAAGAAAAATACGACTGATTATGTCTAGATCCATGTTATTTGCAGACGAAGTGCCTGAGTGAATTTCGAATGGAAGTAATGAAAATCTTTGTTTGACTTCAATTAATGTTTCATCAGACTCTCAAGCCTCCAAGCAAATTAACCTATGTGGAAGGAGTATGTTAATGTGAGTGAGCAAGTTGTGCTTAAACTTCTTAAGTTTAAGGTCTGAAACAAGTCTGCAACAAACAGATGTTACTAAATATTTTTGATAGACAGAATCGATCAGAATTTACTTGATTTCCAAACGGCTAATAGTGATTTGAGAAGATACATTTGAATGACCCTCAGTATAATATCACTGCTTGTGATTTGCTTATCAAGTTACAAATGACAGCAACCAGGAGTGAGAGTTGCAGAACATTTTCTTTCTGTAATAAAAAAGATTTTCATAGTAACTAAGTTTGTAAGACTAGCCTAGGCAAGTGAGGAACACTTACTAATTTCATCTAAAGGCAAGTGAGGAAGCCTGTGGAAGATTTTTCTTCCATAGATGGGCCCATGTGCAGAGACTGAGAGGAGAGCCATACTCTAAGGCATTCTGCGTGCCCTGAAGACTTCCATGCATGGCTTAACCTGAATTTATTTCCAAAATGCACCACTTAATGTGAAATATTCTCACTGGAAAGCTTCACAGACTTTGGCTTATCACTTTTTAATTACTGTGCGCACAAATGCATTGACATTGAGAGTTAGTGCCACACATCCCACCGCTTCTGGAACTCTTCTCTTGTGTCTCTTTTATTCAATTTTATTAGTAGTGGTAGAAATACTACTTAACGTGCTTATGGACTCAAGTTCTCTGTCATTCTTTACCTCTGTGCTAAAGTGAATAACTGTTTTTTACCCTTAATGCTCCATAGAATGTTCCACTGCTAAACATCTCTGTTAGTCTCCGAATGTTAATTAACCCACTAGTGAACTCACTGAGGAAATTAAGGCTGTGAGGCATTTTTTTAAACTTTGACAGACACCGAGAAATAGCATGTGGGTAACCATTCATGTATAACTGAATATAAAGCAAAAGCTTTACAGTTGGGCATCTAGAGGAGACACGTGTGCCTGCCTACTTCATCTTGAAAGATATGAAATAATTAATTTTTTTGGATCTGCTCAGGCTGGCAGAAATATCATTAAGGCAACATTTCACATTAATTCCTTGGATTTAGCCTTTGGAAATTCCAAAGCATGAGCAATAATGCAGTAAAATTTGCTGATGGATTGGGAAATCCAGGTAATCTGCATGAAGAGGTGAAGGGATATGAGTTAAAGATATTCCTCCCAGGGTCTGCACATCTGTAGGTTTAACACACTTTCTTTTCTGTAATTAGGCGTGAATATCTAATTACAGCATGTTTCATAGATGCATGATCTTCATGAAATAATTTAGGGACTCTCAATTTTTCCCTTTTAGTGTCTTGTCTTGAACAGGAGTAAGAATTCACAAAAGTTCAGCAGTATTGCCTAATCTCTCATTTTCCTAAATGACCGGTATTTTGATGGCTTTAGGTTGTTTGGATATTAATCACATTTGTGATGTCACGTCATTTAACAGGAAATTATCCCATTAGTCTGTGGGTTTTTCACATGGCATCACTATACACCTTTCACGAGGAGGAGTCCAGAACAGGCGGTTTTATTGTGAACAATACAAGATCGCTGTTTAGTTACAAAGCGCTTGAAGGAATCTAGCTTAAAGATCGGTCTTCAAGCAATTCATTGTTCTGTGCATGTAAGAAGGACTTGAGGGGTTATATCACATCTTTTCTCCTTTAGCTGAACTAGTGCAGATGAAACCAAGCTGCATACTGAAAACATTATCGGCAATCTGCTTAAATATGGGTTAGCCGGGCATGTACAGAGCTTAAGAGCAGGTACAATTGGTTCCTGCCGAAAAGTGTGACTTCAGCTTATAATGCTTATGACTACTTAATTTCAGAATAATTGCAGACATGTTTTATTCTTTTTGCATTAATGAATCCCCAGCGTGTTTGCTCAGAAATGTTACTGAGAAGATACCAGAATCTCCTATAGGTTTTCCCACTTTCAAGAAAGTCTGTGATAGCATATCACAGGATGTCTTCAGGCTTTAGTGAGTAAATTCAGCATGCCTAAAATGATTATTTTTATTCCTGCTTTAGAGGGCAGAGTAAAAATAATCAATGAAATCTGTTTTCTATTTACATAGGCAATAGATTATCAGACATAGGAGTACTCTCACCAGTATAGGCTAATGAATTTATAAAAACACTTGGTTTTAAGCATACCACTGAGGAATTTTAAAGATAACGTTAATGTCAAGGACTTGTATAAACTTGTTTTAATGCTGATATGTGACTGCAAATCCATAAGATCTGGAACAAACTTAGTCAGCACTTGCCAACCATAATTATCAACAAGGTAGCTTACACAGGAGTGTAGTTAGTGAAGGTGGAAAGAAAACCTCTCACAGGTTATCTCTCCTTAACAGGTTTCACACTGTCTCAAATCGCCTTCTATTTGTTACTGTGTAGGGACGTATACATGGGCAGTCAGAGCAGAACTGCTGAAGTTTATCTGTGCCCTGAGGACCACAGAAAATGCACAATAAAGCTAAGAATAAAGCATCATTTCTCCACATTCAGTCCACCCTCCTATGTTGTTGTTTCTCCACATTCAGTCCACCCTCCTATGTTGTTTTTCTCCCTCAATTCCATTCCCTTAGCAAAAGAGACAAAGTAATAAATGTGATAAATCCATCAAAAGACACCCCCCAAACCCAAAACAACCTACCACCCACCCCCTTACCCCCCTGCACTCTCTGTTAATGCTGTTTGAGGACTGGCTGTCCATAAACCTAAAGTTCAAGCCACAGATGCTCAGTTCAACTCCTGGAGAAACCACAGCATTATTATTTTTTTTTTTTTTAAACGGTGAACTTCTTGTATAACATTAGAGTTTCATGCTATTTCTATTTGGCAGGATTAACTCTATGGGGTGGTTGTTTTCATGGTGTATTGTGTTTTCACATTCTTGTTAACCATTCAGATAGCCGCCTGTTTTATTGTGCTATCCCTCTTTCAAATATAAAAACATAAAACGTCCTCAACGAGTTGTGGTGGTGGTGGTGTGTGTGGGTTTTTTTTTTTCTTTTTTTTAAAAAAGGCAAAAAATCTTTAAAACATTAAAACTAGTCAGATTTGTCAAATACAGAGTATGTGCTTCCACTACAGTGAGTTGTGGACAGGTTACAAACAGCAAAGCAACTGAGTTGGTGTATCTTTATCTAATCTGAAATATGCTTATTAAGCACGGGAGAGGAGATAATAGTTGCCAGGGGGTCAGAAGGTCCTTAGAAGAGAAAGGGGCAACAGAGCTGTCAATAAAGGAAGAACGGTTCCAGTCTCTTGTCTTTGGGTAAACTCCTTTCCATGATGTCTGCGTACCATAGAAATGGAACCAAGAGTACCCAAATCAGTCCATTATGGTTAGAAAATGTCTAGCTTGTTTGCAATGTTTTTAATCACCAGGTGGAGATATTGGAAGGGAAACAATTTAGTATAAACATTGTTTGTGGTTTTTTTTTTTTAAAATTAAGCTTATATCATGCTTCAGATAGCAAAAATGAGTGTATTTACAATGAAACCCTAACTTCCTATTATTCCTTAATTGAGAAATCGATTGTGTTTTTGTGTTTGAAAACTTTACGTTCAGTATGGATTTCATAGCCAATGTCAATTAATATAATTGCACATATATCAAAAGCTCATGTAATTCTGATAAAACCATAATCCTCTTAATTTTAAGAAAAGCATTTGTTATATTTGTATTTAATTACAAAAGCCATATAAAAATCTTTCTAGGAGTTGTGTATAAAACATAATAAGTGACGTTAATGTTTTGTCTTGGAAAAGGGTTTTTTCACTTAATACCCTTAATTATTTGAAACAGGTATGTTATTCAGAGGTAGCAAACACATGTGGCTAAGTCCCTGCCCCAAAAATCTTACAAACCAAAGCCAGAGCCACCTCATGCCTCTGTGGAGCAGGGCAGCCAGAATCACAGCACCAGGGAGATACTCCCTCCTGTTTTTATTCTATTTTAATTGAGCTTAGAAGCTGAAAACCAAAAACCCAACCCCAGAAGACCAAAGCATTTTCAATAACCTCCAGAAAGGACTTTGAGGCCACTGGTGATTCACAGCCGTAGCTAAGAATGCCTGAGGAAAGGTACCTAGCAGTCATCATCCTTTTAAATTGTTTTCTGTGGCTTGATGGTAGTGTTTTGGGGTTTTTTTTTTGGTTGCCCCCCCCCCCGATATCTTTAGTAAAATTTGCAACAATGCTGTGCCCAGGTATCCACAACGAGCTTTCCTGGCCCTGAGCATCCTGTGCTCAGCGCACGTCAGAGAGGTGGTCTCTGTTGAGAAATGACTCATGCAATTTAGTTTAGCCTCAGCAGACTTTATTATGTTTTTACTCACCCCTTTCAGTTACAATTACTTTTTCCCTGTGAAGTACTATTATTTTTCATGCTTTTATAGCCCAAAGGCAGACTAGGTGCCTTGCATTAGAGGTAGAAAGGCAAGTAGTAAAATCCTAGAGCGCAAAACTACCTTTATGTTCAAAGTAACTAGGATTATCACACAAATTCCTATCCCCAAAGAACATACAGTCTGTTTCTGGGAAGAGAGAAGCAGCAAGGAAATATACTGCCGACCAAAATTTGAAAGTTATCAGAGTGGTCTAATTAGGATATATATTGTTTGTGTGCTCATGCAAATGATGAGAAATCTTGCAACACAAATCTGTAACAATTCCTTTTTGTGTATTTTGCTGATAAGGAAGCAGACCTTGAGGGGTGGAAGGAAAAGGGTATGTGCTGCATAGATGGAAGGTTAGAGAGAAAAAGGCCCTTGCTGGATTAAGTTTCCGATGGCTAACGTTTTTACATCCGGAGCCGGATTATCAAGTGAGATCTCCGTCCTGGGAGAGTTTCTGCCCACAAAGCCCACCCACTTGCAAGAACTGCTTCAAATGTAAAAGTCAACCAAAAATCTCTAACTGTTGCTGGTACACAAAGCAACCTGTAGGTCTTCCCATCATCTGTGATTTTAATTGGCGACGTAACATCAACCCTTCAGCTAAATTCATGCACTCAGGGTATCTCTTTATCTGACGCTGCTGTGCTATAGCATGAACAGAAGTTAAACAAGTCTGCAGGTTTTTTCACTGCTTTATCCATCTAGAAATAACAGACCATTATTTTGTTTTAAATACATAAACAGTACCCTGGACTTCTATCCATATTTGCAATAAAGTCAGAAATACTTTTCTGGAAAGAGCATGAAAAGTTTAATTTTAAGAGATTATAGGACAGCACTGGTCTTCTTCAAAAGACGGCAGAATAATAAACAGACATAACTCCTCTTTCACAATCACACTCCCTGACTATCATTTCTAAGCTCTGTTGCTGGAGCAAGTCCTATTCTATTTCCAGAATCCCAAAGAGCAATGACACACAGCACTCACTACAGTGCTCTTCGCATCAGGAATAAAAGGAACAAGAGCAAAATAAAAGTGAACATGGACAGAATTTCCATTACTCCCATTTTCTAAAGTAAATCATTTTTCTCTCTCATGATCTGCCCCTGCACATAGCTGATAGATGAACGCTTCCCTTAACTTTAGCTGAACCATCTGTGTTAGTAAGGTTTGCAAGAGAGAGCTCTATTCAGCAAATCAGAACTAGTACTGGCCAGAAAATACAAGCGGCTTTCACAAACTATTTTTTTTTTTTTTTAATTTCTCGATTTTCATTATTTTTTGGAGCATCGCATCTTTTACTTTAGGCTGTATAAACTATTCTGGCTCTATTGGCTCAAAAAATTATTGAAGGTGAATAGTCGAAGACCCAGCTTTGAACAAGCAGCTAGATTTTCAACATTTTTGAATTTCCTGTACTCTGCAGGGCTTCTGGAAGAATAGAAAATTTTATGGTAAAATTCCAAATATTCCTAGGCGTTACTATTTTACATTACATGTTTTCAGTGTACCCAGATTATATGCTGTGCTTTAGTGTGTGTTGTTTTTTCAAAAGAATGTAAAACTTGAGCATTAAGCTGATAATTAGAACGTTCCTTTTAGTGCACTAAACACATCTTTGTCTGGCATGCTTTACAGTGAGTCCACTATATATGACACTGTCTCAGTACAAGACTCACCCTGTCTTGTCTTCCTGATTAATTAGAAACAGACTGTAGCCAGAGTTTTGACTGGTGGAAAGTGATTGTTACACAGCCAGGGACAAATGATTTTCCCACAGAGACACTCCAGTATTCTAAAGCCAAGTTTAAAAATATCACGGCATTTTAATATTTACATTCATTGTTCAAAAAAAATGAACCCATGGAAGAATCTGTAAGATATGGTATTACAACAGCCATTGTTCATTTTATGGCACTGTACAGAAGCTGATCTAATTCTTTAGTTGTTACAGCTGGCAACCAACCAGTTTCAGGGCCAAATTCTTGCAGCATCTGTGTATAACCATCCAGTACAGAACTGGCAGTGAACTGCAGTTATACAGGCAGGAAACTGTTTATCCGCTGTTATTTTCTGTATGGTTTCCTATATAATGCTTGGGATCATAACTTTAGAAGCTCCTCTCAGAACCACACCGAGGGGGGGAAAAAAAATCCATCATCCCCACATCTGTCATATGTTTTTTTGTACACCCAGTGCCTCCCCAGGGGAAGAAAAGTTTGTAAGAGTGTTTCATTTTGGTTTTACTTCCTCTTGTTGTTATTTTCTCTGTTTATGTTTATTTATACTACAGAAGCAGACGCAAAAGAAATGTTCCAACCTGCCTTCTGTTCCTGGAGCCATCCTCCCTTCCTGGGAGCAGTTATCCTGCAGCCCAGGGTAGCTCCTTTTCTGAGCTTCTGAGCACACCGAGTTGCATGGAGACAAGGAGTAAAGCTATCCATTAGATCTTTCCTCCTGGAGTTTTAGGGTGAACTTGTAGATAGTTGGGGTTGTTCAGTCTGGAGAAGAGAAAGCTCTGAGGAGACCTTATTGTGGCCTTTCAATACTTAAAGGGGCTTTTTTTTAGTAGGGTCTGTAGTGATAGGACAGGGGGTAATGATTTTAAACTCAAAGAGGGTAGATTCAGACTACATATAAGGAAGACATTTTTCACTGTGAGGGTGGTAAAACACTGGCACAGGTTGCCCAGAGAGGTGGGAGATGCCCCGTCCCTGGAAACATTCCAGGTCAGGTTGGACGGGGCTCTGAGCAACCTGATCTGGTTGAAGATATCCCTGTTCATTGCAGGGGGGGTGGCTAGATGACCTTTAAAAGTCCCTTCCAACCAAAACCATTCTATGATATTCTGAGTATAGACCACAAAGGACCAAACTCTCTGAAACATGCCAGGCTACCAACGTGAGCATTATCATGTCTGTAGGCAGCATCTAACCTGCAGAACAGAGGTGCTCCATGTGTCCTGCTGTCTTGACTATCTGTTAACAGGGACATACAACTACATCTTGACTCCTTTCCCGGCCCGTGCAGGGAAAGCCGGGCACGCAGAGAGCAAAGCACACGCTGGAGTTGTCGTAACACAAAAGCAGGAGGCAAGCCAGCATCCAGAGGTAGAAAGGCCTGTGGGATCGTACAGGTTACATCCACCTGTAGAGGCCCTTGTTTATTTTTCTTTCACAAGAGAAAAGAAAGACAAATTTTCTAGCAATTTCCTCAAACTAAACTCAAATAGGTGTCCTGGCTCCTGGACACTATGGAGAATAGGCCTGTAATATAGATGTTCAGGGGGAATTTCTCCTTGGTTGCTTAGACCAGATTGAATGGCCTTTACAGCTCAAGTTAGGTACCGTAATCACTAAGGTATGTTTATTTTAAAATTTAGTTTATATGCCTATTGTGAATAAAATTCAGAATGTGAATCATCTCAGAATCTGCACCATTTTTACTGTAGCTACTTATGTTGAGGTTTTTTGAGCATCACAGAACACCTGTGACCAGTATTATATATTTTTTAAGAAATGGTAGAACTCTTCAGATTCCCATAAAAGGATAATTTATTAAATGAATCTGTAATTGTCTCCTTTTTTAACCCATTACCTAATATTAACTTAGCAAAAAGCTGATGTTATTTTTGGAAGACTTCTAAAGGTGCAGACACTTTCTTATTCTGTTATTCAGTAGCATCTAATACCCTGAAATCCGTGGGTATTAGTGTCTCTAAGAACTGTGTGACAGTTACATCTTCTGTGGATCAGTCACAAACATAACACAAACAGAACACTAACATTTTGTACAGCATAACATGAAAAAGATTCATACTCCTGAATTTCCTTATACACGTCTAAAATATCAAGTGAAGCATTTCTGGGGCAGCACGATTTTTTGGTGTTTATTTGCAATAACATTTTCCAGTGCAACTGAGAAATCTCTTCCTACATATAAAAATAATTCAAAATGTGTGTATAGGGCACTTAACAGAGGTATGTTTTGTTCTCTGTGTGTTTTAAAACAGCTTTGTTTAAATATGTTGCAGTTCTCTGGAGTGGATTCTTGTCAGCTAAATTAAAGTTATTTTGTAGCTGGCAGTTGTGTGCTGCAAACAAGCAGCTACAAAGAACAGTAAGTTTGCACGGCAATTGCTTGAAGTATTTGGGGAAGACTGCCTTTCTCCATCAGGTAACAGAAATGTCAAGTGAATTTAGGGGGGAAAAAAAGTCAAGAAATGAAGCTTATAAAGATATATTTCTGTGGCAAACACTTTCATCAAGTATTGGACCGAGTCCCTTAGCTGCACTCCTGGTGAAAAATTGCATCCTGTTATGTGATTTCCAAATCTCGAGTGCAGATGTGCCATTCCTTAGAAACATCACAAGTTATTTGCTCAAAGAGAGAATCAAATCTGTGTGAATTCATGAAGTCAAACGCAGGACTGTAAGTATGCCTGATGAACCATATGTTTGTCTAAAGGAGTGCTGAATCGAATGAATGAATGTTTACACAAATAAATAGATGTGTACAGAAGTGTCATATCACAGATATCATTAACAGATATTACATGTCCCTTCTAGAATCCAATCCATTTCTTTACCCATAGGCTGGGGAACAAACATAATTAAACTGTAGTAAGTTACTTTCCTCTGTGAAAATGATTTTTGAGTACTTCCTCTGGCTACAGCCACAGGTTTCCACAAAATGAGCACCAAACTGTCACATAACCCTTCGGTTAGGAAAAGTAAATACACATACACACCGAAACTAAAACAGACTTTGGTTTTTTTATAAGCTCTTATAGTCCCATCTGAAATACAGAAGCGACAGCTGGGAGTTTTAACATACGTCCTACTCACACTGCAAGTCTTCCACCCATCTGTAGAACAGATATTATCATGCTCATTAGGTTTTGTGAGATTCAATTTATATTTATATAACTCTTTGATATACCTAGTTATAAACTGAGAGTAAGGTAACCAGTTTTAATTGCTTCATCTTCTCTCATGGGTATCCTTCCATCTTATTAAGATACTTTCCCTCTATTCTGATGAGTATTTGAAATCTAAAAGGTTATGGTTCCAGCACCTGTGTGCAGGATACACTCTCTGCTTTCAGCTGACGTTACAAATGTATCACACTCATTAAGCTGAAAATGTGCCCAGTTTTACTTTAAAAGAGCAGATGTTTAAGAATCGGGACTTTCCAAGCCCCATGTGGCATTAGCCCAACAGTAAATTCTTTTTCTACAACTGTGAAATCATCATGTTCCTGGAAGAAGTTAGAGGACAATGGAAGTCTGTGGAACGAAGCCTGAGATGGAAAGATGCAAAAATAATCAGATGTGTAAGTAAATCATATATATTTGCAAACTGGAAGCAAATATACCTCCTACGTAAAGTTCCACAACAACACATTTTAGGTTATACCTGCTAGTAGGTTCTGTGGTCATATTTTGTACAACTGTATGTGTTTTAGAGACTGGTTGTGTTAATATTCAGGTTATCACTAAATGCAGGAACATGAGAGCAGCTGCATTAGGTCAGATCAAAGTTCCATATCTGTTTCGCACTGCCTAGAGAAAGCAAATGTCTGGAAAATAACATCAGACAGGGCAAGCATATAGGATACTTCCCTCTGAGAGCCTCTAGCCACTTGCAATTCTGAACCAGACATCATTTCTATCTGTTTAGTAATCCTCAATGGACTTTTTCTTTTTTTCTGTTTTCCCTTTCATTAACTTGTCCAGTCCCTTTCAACCCATATAAAATATTTCCTTCTACATCAGAGGCTGCAGAGAGCTAACTACTGTCCCACTCTGCCAAGTGGGACGCTGGGTTGCTTTAGTAGTTGAGAGAAACTTTAAATTACCGTAAGAAAGCAATTATCTCTGTTTCTATATCAAAGGTCATAAAATAATTACTCCCATGCATAATTTACTGATGTTAACAGGAAATGTGCAAATAGATTTACAGTTGGATTTCATCCTTAGAATAGATATATTATTTTGATTAGTAGGCTTCTGTCATCTGTGTGATATACTGTATGCACTGGAAGTTGGTCATGTATTACCGTAATAGCAACAGATAATGTCAATGATGTATACCTGCTATGCAAAGTAACAACATTAGCACAGCTCTAAACTTTGTGCATCAGTTATGCACCATCCCCACGGACTGAAGTTCCATACCAATGTAGAAAAAGTATAGTAACAGCATTATGTGACCCGGGAGGGGATGGTGACCAGGCAGCTGGAATGACAAGGTAGCAGACCTGCTGGAGATGTGAGAAGGATGGCAAGGATTAATGAATGTAAAGACATCTCAAGAAGATAAAAAAAAAAAAAAAAAAAAAGTGACAGCAAAAGAGCAAAATTAATGCTTTTGCATTGGTGGTTATGAGAAAAGGAGCTGGAAGAAGTTCTGACCACAGGAGGATATGTCTGAGGAGTTGTCAGATTGCAGTGTCCATAGAACTGCTTTGAGAAGAAAATAACAAGAGGAATAGTAATAAATCCTGACAATCAGGGAGACCTAATAAAGTTGTCTGGCAGAAGACCCAAAATAGACAAAAGAAAGACTGTTTATCACAACATGTAATTTAGCTTTGGAACTGATTGTCACCCAGTTAATAAATACAAATGTATTGATGGTTCATAATGTAATTAATACAGTGATGAAAAAAGACCCAT
>NW_009647420.1:266555-296776 GCF_000708025.1 Charadrius vociferus | reverse complement strand
CCCCCCCCCCCCCCCCCGAAACTTGTTGGCTGAGATAAAGGCAGTTTAATAGAACAATATTGGAAAAGGAAAATAATAATAATAGTAAAAGAATATACAAGACACAAGTCATTCTCACTGCCTGGTGAATTGGTTGCCCAGCCTGACCCGAGAAGAGATCATGGATACTCCCCCCTCTCCTCCAGCCAGCCTGCATTTATATACTGAGTATGACTTCTATGGTATGGAGTATTCCGTTGTTCTGTCTGTGCTCCTTCTCATTTTCTGTGGGAAGCTGAAAAGAGTACTTGAAAAGTATAAACATCGCTTAGCAACAACGAAAACAATATGCATTGTTGCCATTCCTGTCACAGCAATCACTAGAAAGAAAGTTAACTCTTCCCCAGCCGAAACCAGGATACCATCAAAGGCTTTTAAGCAGAGTTATACTGATGCAACCTCAAATCCAGGAAGTCTCTAAACCACAGATATATGAAAGTCAGGAGTATACTGCAAGAATTGTCACACTACAGTTGCATCACTTCCTAAGCCTCTGTAGTGACCACTACTAAAGACAAGATTGCGTGTTAGGTAGATCTTTGGTCTGATCCATCTCAGCTGCTCTTGTGTTCCAGGTACTCCAGAAAATGGTAGAGGGTACCTACCATCTTTTTTGCAAATACAAACATAGGCTCTTTATAATAAAGCAAGAAAGGCTTTTTGTATTTTTGACTGCAAAACAAACCGTTGCAAGTAAGAATCTTCACATAATTAATAATAGATGTACTTTTTCACTCTGGTGGGCTTTCATATTGTCATCAGCTCTTTTAAGGATAAAGAATGTACTGTACGTATAGAAAGAAAAAGACAATTAAGAGAGTGATTATTTCTGTTTGCACAGTAGTTAAAAATTGCTGTACAAATATTATTTGTGATCCTCGCTCATACTGTGCTGGAATGATACAGCTGTTTCAACAGAGCAGATAAGTATGTAGTGAAATAGGAAACAGACTTGCTGGGAAAAAAGTAAAAATCTATATTATGTAAACTGCATGCTCTGAGGAGAAAAGCTTCTTTCTTCTTCTCCGCTCTGTTTCATTTTATAAGGTTTTTTTTTTCAGTATCTATAGTCAAAGGATGACTCTTTTTTTTTGTGCAATTAGTATGTTTTCCAGTATGCAAGATGCACAAATATTGGGCTGGTGTACATGAATATAGGAGACATTTGTGAATTCTGCATTAATGTGCAAAACATTGAAATGTTTCTGCTAAGACTTTGAAGGCAGAATCCAATTGGTGACAGGGTTTTTTCACCTGTAGTCTATTAAAGAAAACACTGATTTAATTTTAAGTCCTAAAAAGCAATGCTAGTTTGATTAAATTTTAAATTGACTTTTTGCTCAGCAGCAATGAACAAGTAATAGGACAGCAAACCTGTAGTTTCTGTGATTCTCCTTTTTGCTCTTCTTGAACGTGAGTGACATCTCTCTTTACCCAGTCACTAGGGATCTTCTTGACTGCCACAACCTGTCAAAGATGACAGAAAGTCACTCTGTGATGATGGCAGCCAGCTCCCTCAGCACCTTGGATGTGTCCTACCCAGTCCCGTAGACTTGTGTTATGTTCATTTTGCTTAAGGGGGTCTACAACTCAATTTTTGTTTACTGTGCATAGTAACTAATCCTCTGGACTCTGCCACAAGCCAGTTAGAGCTGGAAGGTCTGATAAGCTGCACGCCCAGTGTATCTTTCTGTACTCCTCCTGGGTATATGTCCCCATGTATGCTCCCTATATGCTTCCTTTTGGGTTGGAGCCCTATCAGGAGTTCCTTTGTCTCTCCTGCCAGGCGTTCTCAGCTTCCTGCCCACCTGGACACTCTGTTCTGCTCTGAAGCTGTTGTCCTTAAAGATCAACCAGATGTTCTGGGCCCTTCGCCCTTCACGTAGCCTCCTGAGGGATCTTGTCTACCAGTTCCCTGACCAAATCCTAAACTAACCGAACTTTAGGTCCTACCTAAAGAGCCTGTGTCTTTCCACCACAGTGCTGCATCCCTCTGATTCCAGAAATACTGAGCTACGCAGCTGTGCACAGGCTTCTAACTCCTGTTTGTTTCTCACACTGTGGGCGTGTGTATACTGGCACTTGAAAATGATCCCCACTGACGGTTCTTTCTCAAGGGATGTGTGACAACCTCCCCCACTGGCTGGTCCCCTGCTCACCCTTTCTTGTCCCTTTTTCTCCATTTCTCTTCAGACTTAGATCTCCATCCCCAAAAGACTGGTTTAAAGCCATGTTCGTTAGGATAGTAAGCCTATTGGAAACAATGGGTTTGCCCCATTTTGTCAGACAGGTCCCACCTAACATATTTTCTAGCTTCAAGGCTGATAAATAAAGGATGCAGATAAATCATTTTTCTAATCTTGACCTTCGACCATTTAAACCTCAGTCTGTCCATTTCATTCTTGATCCTTGCAGCTAGGATCTATATTTAAAAAATACAATTAACAAAATGACATCAGGATGCAAAAGAGTTCTGTGTTTGCCCTCTCTTTTTCTTCAACTCTGAGGTTCTATTGGTCAAACAGCCAGCACTATATTTTTTGGTTTATCTTTTAGATTTGCCTTCCTAGCTATGTAGCCTCTACTTTCCATAGCCTGCCTCAACCTATTTTATTCTTCCCACATCTTTTCTCCTTTCATATGCAATCTGGATCCAAATAAATGGTTATTTTGTCTTCAAATGTTATAGTTCATTATTTTAAATGTACCTCATTTTTGATGGTGGTCCTTATATTTTCTGCTGGGGGAAATATAACTGTATAGCACTAACAACGTACTAGTGCAGTGGGTTTTGTTTAAAAATTGCCTTCCTGTTGTTTCTGATGTAATTTATTTTCATGATAGGTTCTATATTTAAATATGAGTGAGGAAAAAGTTCTCTCTCAAAATAACCATAACCTTTTTGTTTATTGTCAGAAACTGTCATTTACCATGAGGTTATCGCTTTTTCCATCCTCCTGGGCATACATTATGGTACAAGTAAATTGCTGCAGCACATTGATTCTAAACTGGTGAATTACTGGTGTCTATCACAGTATTCAAATGGGTCTCCCAGAGAAATATTTTTTCCATTGCTGAGCACTCTAAAGTAAAAGTAGATTAATAATTTACGTTTCAAACTTGCTCCCAGTGTCCTCAGTGGCAAAGCTCTTACTGCTTTAGGGAGAGCAGGGTCCTGCTTCCTACATGGGCTGTGGGGAGACGCTGGCGTGGACATAGCTGAATGAATTAAAAGTTCCCATCAATATACCAATCCATGTGTGACAGCATTGTGAAGAAAGCACTCCTTTATTCAGTGAATGACAGTAACTGGACTTATTCAGTTGAGAACATTTAACAAGAATGCAATTGGACAGATCTTCCGTCATTCTGACCAAGGCTAAATTTAAGCAGAAGCACCAGAAAATATAGGTCACTGATTAATTCACTGAGATTCTGCATTCTTGCTCTGCAATAATCACTTAATGACAAGTTACAGCAAATGCTTCGATGTGATAATTAATTCTGGTTACACATTATTAAGGTCAGATGAACTAACAGGTTCACTAATGATTTCTATTTTAGAACATGGGACATTTCAATCAAGAGTATATAAAATAGTAAATGTAAGGGAAATTAACAGTATTTACTGGCTTAGTACATGATTAAACATTGACTCCTGCTCAGCATGTAGAGGTATTAAATGCTGCCATTCTATCAGAGGGGAGATCCAACATTTATGCTGAAATAAGCACTTCCAAAACTTTTTATTCTGCTTAATTATAATTTAACAAAAAATTCTGCACATAGTTAATACAGTAGCAGACAGAAAAACAGTTCTGACCTCTCCTATGTGGCAATAACCTACAATATGTATAGACAAAAATGTGTTGTATCTCTAGGCAAGAGAACAAAGCAGGGGAAAAAGTCTAACCTTCATAATTCGCTGTCATCTGATGCCTGCTGGAGCCTGGGGACACACGAAGGTTCACAGTTCACTCACCTAGAAAAGCTCCCTTCTCAACTCCTCGCGCCCACCAGAGCTGCCTGGCAATCTAGGTGGATGGGACTATAATGTTAAGGTTACCTGAGGTACCCACCATACAAGGAGGCTCCAGAGAAACCTGTATTCAGAGATCCAAACCACTGGGGAACCAACAAGGCTTTATACATTATTGACATTGTTTTTCCTCCCTAGGATTTGTAGCAAACCCATCCGCTTCTTCCCTGTTCTTGCTCTTCCTCTTCAAAATGTGCAGACATATTAGAGAAGGGTTTTCATAGATTCAGAAGAAACGAGAACAAGCTGGACTTATTGAATATCCCTCTGCTAAAGATTTAGACACTCTCAATGAGTAGGAGAAGGGAAACTTATATCTCTTGGTACTTTATTTGGTTCTTCCTTTACACTGCTGTTAAAGTTATTGGAAGTTTTTCTAAGCCAAAAGCTTAGGAGACAGTCCTGAAAAATAACCATTTACTATGAATGTGTTAGTCCTACCACACCAGTAGGTTGTCTACCTGATTAATAATAATATAGACTGAAAACTAGCATCAGCCCCATTGATATCTGTCATACTTAGCTCTAAATGACAATATGAAATGTTTATTATTCTCATTGAACTGCTTATTCATCTCACTGACAGCACTTCCAAACCGTATATGCTTATTTATCACCCTAATCCCAATAAGCTGAGCTCTCTCAATTTGAAGATGTTGGTGGGAGGTGACAGCACTCCTACCTTACTCTTCCCTCTCTCCTTCAGGTCCAAAATGAAGCTCTGACCTAATGATGAATGGAATGATGAGTCTGCAAAGAAGATCCCTGGTTTTGACTGCCTCCAACTCACCCCAGCATGGCTGTAACATCTTCAAGTGTGGTCTGAAACCTCCTCACTTTGAAGCATAATAAACAATATGGTAGAACAGCAATAACAGATTATATGGAGAGATTGCAGTTCTGCCCATGAAAGAATTAAAAAAAAAAAAAAAAAAAAGAAATAATTACTTCTTGCTTCCCTGGGAAAAATAGAACTTTAGATGGGGTTTTGGGAGGAGAAATGTGGATCATCTCTTTCTATTTTAGTTTTGTTTCTGGATGGTATGATGCCTTATGTGTTCCTCCAGTCTGTTTCCCTAAACAACTTTGCAATATGGCCGATTTCAAACAAATTTAAGGTAAGGATAAAATTTTCAGACATATAAAGTTTCTGTAAGTTTTGTGAAAACTGGGTAGACACTACGTTGGAAGGACACTTGGGTTAGTACCTCCACATAGGTAAAGCACGTAGTGCGAGGCTCAACATCGTTCTGTTTTGTTTGGCGCGTACCAGTGAGGCAAAAAACTGGCTGATCACTCAGAAACTGCTGTGGCATAAATTGCTTCTTGTGGAGCTGGGAGTCAAGGAAGGAGCTGAGAGCTGGGCTGCTTCCAAAGAGATGGTGGATATTGCAGAGGGTGATGCCATAGCAGAAATGATAAGGTGTCATTGGGAAGGTCAGGAAGTGTAACCTAAAGGGCAGAAAGTTCTAAAGAAGATGGGTTTCGCTAGGTCCACTGCTTACAAAAACCTTGGTAAATTCAAGATACTTGTGTGAATGTACATGCTCCTTAATCTCATCCTTATTCATTGTCTGAACTTCTGGACTGTATTCAGGTATTTGCAAGTTATAGAGACCAAACAGCCTCTAGTCCTACTGGCTAACTTCCAAAAGTGCTTAAATCACTTAGGCAATATAATTCAGGTAACGAAGGGTAGTTTAGAAAATTTAACTTATAGGGCATGAAAGAAATATCCAAAATTACTGTCTGGCAGAAAACAGTTCATTAAAATGAACTGAAAAAAAGTCTGTCTTTGGCTTTCCAAATTTTTCCAAATTTTTAGCCAGAAGTTTTTGAATCCTGTAGTCTTACCCTCTTCTCCATTTGCAATCTGGGTGGGTTTGAATTAATAAAAAGCTAAACAAATCACCTGGTTTATCATCTGTTCTGGTGCTTAATCAGAAGGTAAGTTCAGACTTGCATGTCATCAATCAACTTTAAAAGTTAATAGAGAAATATATTATTTAAGGAGCTGTTTGGAAGTTTCAGACGTAAAGGTACAGTGATCAGCCTTTGCAGGCGTTTTCAAAAGATCTGTCTTTATTGTCAAATCCCACATAAAGCAAAGCTGAAGGAGATTAAACCTCATGTTTTACCATCTCCTCCCCTCTGACATCTGGTAACAAGATTCCATATGCAACGATTCATACATGGGCTGTTTTTAACACTCAGAAAAGATGTTAACGTGATCCCTTTTTTGTGGCCCATTTTTATAGGCACTGGATCTGTTACAGAATCTCCTGTATTACCACTTTGCATGCAAAAATCTACTTTTCTTTGCAATTTCTCCTTTCATCTTGTCCTCTTTGTCATTGCTCTGGTCCAAATTACCCATCCGGCTTTCTCACAGAGGTGACCATTAAAGGGATTATCACGAGAAGAGAATTAAATCATCTCTTCTGACTCCAGAACTAGTAAAATCAAACAGCAAGTGCAACAAACCCCCAGTGGGAAACCATGCACATAAATTTCAGATTTTTTTTGGTTTTTATTTTAGTTCGTGAATGAGGCTGCAAGAATAAAATAAAATTATTTTTTCATATTATTGAAAACTGTCCTGTTATACAAACTTACAAATTCTATAGCAATTTTTGGCTGTGTTTGACTTTTGAAAGTTTCTATTTGTATCACCATATAAAAGCTATGGTGTCCTTTAACAAAATATTTTTTTTAAATAGATCTGACCATAAAATTAAGTTTGACTGTACTTACATTGCATCCACAATGAGGGTTTCTCTCCTGAATGAGAATGGATAACCTGAATAATAAAGACTATTTCTAAATGGAGATTTAAAATCTGCTCGTGAAAACGTTATTACTCTTTGAAAGGGGTTCCGTGGTCTTAATTTAGAATGACCAGTCAAATGAGCATTTAGAAATGAAATGTTCATGCAATAAACCTTTATAGTGCCCTCAAGAGTGCCTGGAGAAAGCTGTAGAAGGGTGAAAGCTTTTCTCCTTAGCGCCGCTCTGACTCTGCAAATCAATATGGATGTGAAAGAAAGCCACGACTCTGACTTTGTCCAGTTACTCTTGTGACCTATGACACCTCTAACGTACTTGTGATGAAGGATTATTTATCTCCTCGCATGTGTTCAGGAAGGACACATAGACTAAGGCCAGGCTGGTATCTCTGCTTACAAGAAATGGACATAAGGTTATTTGAACCCTTTTCCTTCAGCTTGTTGTAACTCAATATAGTCATAAATATTTACTGTCAAAGGCATCTGCTGTCTCAGCTAATGAAAGTCAATCTCTGCCATTCTCAGTTAATGATTCATAAAATACTGCCATTTCCTATGAATGCGTATCTTTTGTTACTAAGACATTGATTTCAAAAGAAAAAAATCTGAGAAAAGGAGACATCAACTGAGGTCTCATTAGGGAAATGGTGGCATCTTGGATACCCAGGCAGAAAGCTGCATTTCTATCCTAACAACCAAATTAGCCTTGTAACTTCTGGTTAGGTGAAAAAAGGAACTGCAAATTTCCCCAGTGAGGGGTAAGTGCTAGAGACAGAATCTTGCCTGACAATTTACTTTTTCTCAGGTCTTCCTATCTCCAAGGAAGTGGCATTTTTGCATTACCATAGCTGTGTTGTAGTTCCCATAAAAATAAAAAGGGGGATGTTTAAAATGTATAAGCAAGTTTCTTGGATTACCATGCGAGCCCTCCAGAACAAGCAGAGAAGGTATCCTCTGAGATTTATCACATTTTATCTCAGGAAAAGAAGTCTAATCTGTGTTGATGCACGGTTAAAAATACATATCTTGTTTATTTTTTCAACAATATCAAAGATTAAAATAGGCAGAAGACCGTTTCCTGCAGCTCAGTATCAGCTCTTATGTTCTTGATTTGCTCAATCTATTAAGACATGAAGTAACCAGATCTGATCAAACTTGTGATTATGAGTTGATACAAAAATAATAAAAGTAATCTAAGGTAATGATATTTTAACATGTGTTTCACCATTTTTTCTTACGATCTCAGGACCTAACTCAGTCTTATCTCAGCACTTTCAGAGTCCACAATTTCAAACCTCACTCTGCTCAGATCAGGACAAGGCACTACTGTTAAAATGAGAGTTGAGACTCTCACGTATTCACAGGACACCAGAGACCAAGTTCTCAAACAAAATTACATATGATTACACCACAGCTAAACCACAAGTTGCAACTGTTGCAATAAAATTCTTTGCTGGATGGCTATCTTGGCTTTCTCCTATATGACATCCACTCTTTAGATTTATTTTCATGTACAGAAGGACATCCACATCCTCTGCCCCTTGGAAGCCAGTTTCCTCAGTAAATGCAAAATGACTGTTTTGCCCTTTGTGGCACGTAGTCATTAATAACAGCAGTTTATATGGGATTGTAAGAGCCATGATATTTTCCAAATCAGTGGTGATGGTGTCATTCAGTTGCCATTTACCTAGAATGAATATTACCCATTGCTGCATTTAATTGTATTGCTGATATATAGAGATTGATTTTTCTCTTAAAAATTGGCACAGGTTCCCAACGTAAAAAGTACCCAGGATTTGTGTACATAGGGAAAACTCAGCTGTATGTAATAGGACCCTCCAGGTACCAGGGCTGTGCTGTGTTCAAGGAAAGCTTTGCTTTCACGCTCTGTGTTGTCCTTTGGCTTCCTGACAGCAAGTAACACCTAAGTTCATTTTCCAGCTGCCACTTCCCTGGTAACATGAGAAGGATTGTTGATAAACAGTAAATTATAAGACTAATCAGTAAATTCTTCACTCTGACAAGTGCCCTGGCTATTGCTTTCTTGAGGACCAACATTGTTTTTGCTCAGCAAGCTGGTGTTAGCCCTCAAAATTTCTTATCTCTGTTGCAACATGCTTCACATAGACATTACTGAAAACACTGTTGGAAACGGCTCCAGGAGCTGGCTGCGGGCTGTTTGTCAGAGATCAGGAGACCCAAATGGCCTCTGGAAGCCTGGTTGCTATTGACACCCCTCCAGCCTCTCACTTGCTAACGGTGAGACTTTTTGTGGAAGTTTCTCATTGAGTTTTTTAAAAAATGACAGCAAAGCACAGCATTAAAATAATAAACTGTGTAGGTAGAGAGGTGTAAGAAACCATTACCTACCCATTATACTGCATATTCCTTGAGAATATTGTTATAATATCATTTCAGAAATCTTCCAAGAAGTGGTTCTCCATCCATTATTTAACTTTTTTCTTCTTTTTCTCTCTCTCCATTACATTCAACTATGTTCAACTGCATTTCATTCAGCTGGAGAACTGGTGAGGAGATACTGTCTCTGATGGATCTAACGTCATAGCAGATGTCACAGACACATCGATCAGGTAATAGGGATCAGACAAAGAGATACATAAGTAGAGTATAGAAGAAAATTTGACATCTTCTCAAAAAACACTGAGGTAACATAAGTTTTATAAGTTTTAAAGCCAAATTTTTGGGCTTTTTTTTTGGTTTTTTTTTTTTTTTTTGAGCCATCATTTGTGGTTTATTGCACTTAGTATGCTGTCTTTTAAATCCAAAATTCAGAGGTAGGAAGCTTCCATTTTGTGTTCAGTTTGTATGTCATCTATTACTCCAGGTGAATCATGCCCTCTCTCAAACAAGCTTCCCTCTTCTGAGTATCAATCTGAAAAGTATATGCAAAAGTGATTAACAAAAATCCATGCAAAAATAAAATACCTCTTTCAGCAGAGGGCACCTGCAGACAGGTATCCAAAGTGACATTACTCAATGTTTAATTAAAATGTCAGCTTCTGGACTTAACGAATGTTCTCAGTCATAATCCGCAACAGATTTGACTTTGAAAATATCTAATAAACTGAGGTTAGGAAAGGGAAAACAGTACTAAACAAAAACTTACAGCGTTTTTGTGGACATCCCAGATGATAGCTAAACCACTTTTTTTTTTTTTTTTCATTACTTAAATCAATCTGGTAGAGAAACACATGGAGAAATTTCAGACATGAATCAACAGTAAAATAAGGAAAAATAAGTAATCATAACAGACAGCTAGGTTTATCAACTCAAAAATCCACTCACAGAGGCCTTGTAACACAGGATACAAGGGGGATAAGCTGTCAACGCTGATGCCATTTGGGTCATTGTGATTATGTGGAGTTGAGAGTTCAGCATCAAAACATGCCTTTTGAAAGCCGTGGTGTCATAAATGTCAAACTAATGAAACCATTTAAGTCAGTGAGTGATGGAGGGAGCCAGCCTCCGTTGCAGAAATGAACATTAACCAGTGAACACCACCAATGAATCATCTGGTGTTTTCTTCAAAATATCCCCTTCCACTCCATGTATTCTTTTTCTTTTTTCTTCTCCCCCCACCCCTTCTCGTAGCCACTTTCTTTTTGTCCTGCACTCATAAGAAAAACTCCTAGTTGCTTCAGTATAGATGAGCAAGGGTTCTTGGTAAGTGAAGCATCTCATTTACTGTCTCTATCTGGCATGAATACAAACTTAAAACAAACAAACAAAAAGAACAAAATACAACAATCTCCTGGTTGCAACTAATTTATTTTGATCTAAATAATCCCTCATCTCTAAAAAATATAAGAGATTTTTTATCTCAATCATGAATATTTTGATGGAATAACCATGGATTTTGTGAAAAACACATTTCAGGTGATTAGAAGGTACAGGAATACTTCTGTACTGCTGGAAACTTGTGAAGAATTCGTCTACCGCATTGTTACACTTCTGCTTTGTTCATTAGATGCCTAATGTTATTCATACAATCAGAAAGTACCTAAGCAAAAAAAAAAAAAAAGCTAAAAAGAAATCAATTTGGGTAACTGGATTGATTTTTTTTTTTTTTTAGAATTTGTTTAAAATGAACTTTTTCATGGTAAAGGTGTGCAGCATGGTTCCTGAAATGCCATTCGTATTCATGGTTTATAGGCTCCTAGAAAGTTGGGAGAAAGTGTAAAACCTGGGGTATATAAATTATATGACAGAAAAACCACACAAATAAATGGAGTAAAGGATAAACATTCTAGCTTGGAGGGCATGGCTAAATATTTGTTCTTAAATTATTAAGCCATTCTGTCAAGCTGAGAAGTTATCCATTACTACTATGTAATTTTTTCAAGGTGGCTATAAAACTATTAGCGGTAATGAAGCATAAGTAAAATGATTGATTTTGCCAATCACTGGGAATGTGCCAGACCTTGTGTTATGTAACATGCATTGTGGGTCATCTGTGGGCTTCATTAATCATATACAACCCATTCATTCACGAGGGAAAATGATGAATTAGAGTCTGTGGAAGCCTAACATTAACCTCACTAATTCCATGGCAGTGCGGGGTATATTGTAAGCTTTTTTCCCCACTTTAAACATGTCAGAGGCTGTAATCTGTAATCCTGCACGACACTTTAATCCATGTAAGCAGATATTTACATCCCATGGAGCCCCACTGATTTCAGTGGCTGATGCCTGCTCATGTCTAATCACAGTATAGTTTTCCTACTGCTGATATGATGATAAAACTGTGTATATATAAGTAAGGGAGTAGGGACTTCATTTCACCCCATTTCAGCCAACTAAAATCTGGGTCAATAATCAAACCACAAAAAGCTCAGGGAAGGCATTTTCCTTTGGGTTATTAAATATAGGCAACCGAACTGCTACAGAAGTCATGTTATATAAAATGGATTGAACACAATCTTAAAAATAATTAGTTCAGGCTCCAACGAACCTTCTTTTGGGAAGCTATTCCAGAATTTTTCTTCACTCATGGCTACAGACTGCCCACCAACACTGCAACTATTTATTCCTATACTAACAGTGTCTAATATTGTAAAACTCTCCCCTCTCTTCTAGCGTTTACCCACAATATATTTACAGACAGCAATACTACCCCCCACGTTTTATTTGGCAAAACAAAGATCTAAATCGTTTAATCTATGCTCATGAAATGGGATCTTTTTCCCTTGATTATCCTCAGGATAATCTTAAACACTGGTGACAAGAAATTTTCACAAGTTCCAGAGGAGGTCTCACAAAAGGCTTATGCACCTCTGTTTCTACCTTAAAGTACCATAGCTGACACGTCATTTGCTGCTTGTCTTAAAAAAAATAGGCACTTGAAAATAATTATGCTGTTGGTGTCCTGAAACAACCACCTTATAGTGCTGAGTTGTCTTGTTGTCCTTGTACTTTATGTCTTTCTGCTTCACTGCTTTTAACTTTTTTGCTTGTCTCTTTTCTTCTACTTAAGACTGTTGCGCTTTGGTTAAAGTTTTTGTGTGTGTGTGTGTGTGTTTTTACAATGATTACCACAAAATGGTTATGCTTACTCAGGCCTGTGCTGATGGTTATGGCAATAATAACAGCAACCTGAACATATGCATTTTCGTCCACTCGAGATAAGCCGTAATAGTGTCAACTTTTTTTTTTTTTTCTCCATCTAATGGCACTGTGGAGTTATCACAAGCAATAGCTGTGAGTCATTACAATTACATGCTCTCCTAACCCCCGTGGTACTTAACTCACACTTTAAAGGACATTTCATTTTCCATAGACTCTAGATAACAAATCCATTCCAGTCTCGTCTGCAATCAGAACACACTGCAAAAAATATCTGCATTCTGAAAGACACGCAGCCCCTTTTTTAGCAAATTAAAGATAAATGTGATTTCACTGGCATGTGTTTTAGGGTCATTTCTTAATATGAACAAACCCACTCTCGTTGCGAGGACTGGAAAAGAGCTTCCTCTCTTTGCTTTTCTGAAATGTACACATGCTCTGAGATCATTAGTTTCCCCATGTAAATAAAAGGGCGCTCTGTCTCCAGACCTACATGTGTAAGTATTAGCTTTATCTTATCATCATAACCATTTTTAGATTGATGGTGAAAGGTATTGCCTCTGGTGATTGCTCATGCAGCAGAATGCACATTATATTGCCAACTGACATTTAACAGCATCTAATATGTATTCAGCCACTACTGGAAAATTTTTATGTAACGCTTTCTAGATTTTGCTTTAATGTACAGATTACAGAAGAGATATGCAGCGTACTGAACAGTAATCCCCTCAGCAGTTACATTCACTTTGGAGAGAAAACAGTGACATTTGCTTACATCCTTGAGCAGAAGAAATGATCACAGCTAAGATAACAGCTGAACCTACAGTGCCATCTTTCAACCTTGTCTTTAGCTTGAATTGTAGAAAACTGAAGGAAATGGATGATATTAAAACTGGAAGTAGTTCCATACAGCTTTAGTAACCATCATAGGGAATGACAATTGCCATCTAAAATTATTTCAAGTTTAATGTTCTAGAAACTTTTGAATATCTGATTCACACAACGACCCACTGCCAAAATTAAAATGAATAAGAATCCCAGGGGGGAAAGCTTGAGAAGGTATTTATTTGTAATAAACCCAATACTCCTTTCTCAAGCAAACAGACCAACTCAATTAATAGATTCACCTGAGATTCAGCACACTTGGATTTTGAGCTGAGACTATTCAAAACACTCCAGGGGATTTAGATGCATATTGGTTATTGAAATTAAATCCCTTAGACTACTTTGAAAACTCTCAGCCTTGAATTCCTTCAGCCCACATGGGAGGCTGACTGGTTTCAATTACAAGAGGGCTCACGCACAAAGAGATGCAGGTGAAAGGAAGACTGCAGACTCCAAATAATCATTAATGATACTAATGCGTTAAGAGCTACCGGACCCATGGACCATATGACTAAGCTGGACAATTAGAAAGTGAAGACATAGCTGGATATGTAATGTTTGATCCTCCTTTCAATGAAAAATCTATCATAAGATTTCTTAGTTATATTGTGTTGCTTCCTTAAGGCTTTTGTTTAGGAAACTCTTTTTTTACTGTGGGTATTTTTTATCAGCTCTTACAATAGATTACAGAGAATTTTCTGTCTTTATGTTAGTTTCCTTCCTGGATTTATTGATCCAGTTAGAAACATTTAATCATCAAAACATATCAAGTAGTTTCAATTCTGTTTTCTCTTAAGCTACTAAAATTCAGTACTACAATCAATTAGAGGTAGTTTTAGACTGTATAATTTTACAGTTACATATCTTAGAGCTATGATAGAAAGCAGGAGCATTTAAAAGTTATTTAAAAAAAGGGCAAGATGACTTTAAAAAAGAATAGACATAGTCTGCAGATGCATAAGGAGCATACATGCATAAGGCTCCTATTATAAAGCACAAAACCATACACGTGACGGTAAGTTATCACACAACTGTAGTACTACACCCTTGCAATAAAAATAAGGTTTTAAAAGGTTTTAAATAATTATCTCCCTATATTCTGCAAAGCCTAATGCTTCTCTGTTGTTAACAACGACATCTTTATTCCTGCGTTATTGCCTGAGCTTGCTACAGTTGTGTGCTATAGAGAAGAACTGTAAGGTATTCCTCATTTTAGGAAATTAATCTCAGGTGCATTAGGCTGAAGTTTGATTTGGGGGCAGGGCAGGGAGCTTTTATTAGGAAAGTTATGCTGTGTAATGGTGACAGAGAATTTTACAACTCAAACTGTGAGTTTATTTTCTACATTTTTCCCCTTTATCCTGTTATATATATTCTATTATCTGATAATCTTTACATTCTGTTAGTTAATATCTGAAGAAAACAGTAGAACTATACGCAGGAAATAGTAGCAAACCAAAATATTTTCTGGAGTAAAACATTTCTTCTGCTGTCTCAGCATCGTTTTGTTTCCTATTGTTTCAACTTGATGTTACTAACTTCCTATTATCTTATATGAACATGTTTATTCTAAATTTGATAAGAAATATATGGAAGTAGGAAAGTGCACTTAGTGTTGTACCTACAATCTGAGAGAATAAGCTCTGAGATCTGTTTGTTTGATGTTTGATTCACATCTTTCTTTTTTTTGACAGGAAGTAAGTTACATGTAGGTTTTAATACCATAATAGTAAATTAAACACTGTATTTGATTCTTTGCTGATGGGAGGAAGTTTGACAGAAATTCCAGGAGGATAAGAAAAGAGTCTGTGAAATGTTTTATAACCATCCATGAAGAGTTAAATAAGGCAACTCCTTCTGCATTTTTGGTTTTGGAGGGGGGTGTTTTGTTTACTTTTTCCATAATTAGGGAAACTTTGACTCCTCTAGAAACCTTTTCCAGAAATATTTGTGTTAGAGATTTGAGGGAAGGCAGATGCAAAAGCCGTGTCTTGGAACTTGAAATTACAAATGTGGTGACACTCACGTAAACCTGCTCCAAATTCAAACCTTGTTGATGATTACTTTTTTTTCTCAAAAGGGAACAGGGCCAGCAAAAACAAACAGGAGTTTCCCCTTCCGTTAACGGTAGCATTTCTGAAGCATTTAAGAGTACTAATATAATGCTGTCACTATTACGAAGGCTTCTGAAGAGGGGTGGGTCTACAAGCAATGATGAGGAAGGGTGATACAGAAAGCTCAGGTCCAGAATAGTTAGGACCAGCGTTTCCTCAGAACTACCATTTCAGTGGCAGTTCTTCTTGAAGACCTTCTTGGCCAGCTGAATAGCAGGGAGAAGTACGTCCATGACAGAGCTGACTTTGTGATCAGCAGTAGCGTTCCCCACCTCGACCAGAGCTTCCCTCCTTTGAGGACAGGGCTGCCCTGACACCTCATTTTTACCAAAAATATTTCCACCTTCTCCTCCTTAAAGTAGTTTAACCAAATCTTCCCATCTGGTGCACTCAGTTGCATTTTTATTCCTACAATGACATGTGCAATAACTCCCAATGCAGTGATGTGTCTTACTCTAGTATGAGGGCCCAGAACCAGCTGAACCCAACACAGGTGTTGGACAAACAGTAGCAACTTAATCTCTGAAGTCTTGAAAAAAATGACAGGCATAAAATCTTTTCAAAGGGTTTAAGGTCTTTGGCACAAAAGAAAATATAGCGTTTCTTCTGATAATCCCAATTCCTTCTTTTGTCATCCAAGTAAATACCCTGACAGTGCTGGTAGCACTACATGCTTCTAATTTATCTGTTTCCTGGGTCAGTTTCTTTGCCTGTGCTGCTTCTTGCAGACCTTTTCTAGATCTCTTCTCTTGGGCTTTCTCTGACTCGGCTACAGACCATTTGGGGTCTTGCCACTGAGATGCTTCCAGGAATAGAGAAAAGGCTGACTTAGACTCTGAGAAGCAGTGGTAGAAAGTGAGGAGTACTTTTATGGCCATGTCATCTGCAGAGTTTCTAGAGAATAAATTTCTAGACTAAATGCTGATGAGACTAAAAAGCTAGTAACACTCTTCTCTTCCTGACTACTTTCTTCTTTCTCTTCTCCCAAGGTAAAGGTAGGTAATATTAAATGTAGCTCAGTTGGGCACCCTCACTTTTCTGACACACATAGTGCTGTTAATCTAACACCTAATGCAAAAATCCCCCGAACAGTTTTGCATTGGCAGTAGCGCAAATCTTTGGTCTCCATCTTCAAACTGGCTGGTTTATTTCATCGTTTTTTATGATCCTCATTGCCTTTGGGAGTCTATACTTGCTTAGCCTTTGGTTAAATGAATTCATCTATCAGTATCTCCTGAGATATTACTTCCTTCTGAATATAGAAATATTAACCATCTTTTTGACCTGTAGACGGCCTACCACTTATCTGAATTTACTTCTTGTCTTTAGTATCTCATAAATGATGTTATACTTATAAAGCTAAAATAAAACCTTCAAAGTAAAAGAGTAAATGGCTATTCACCACTTATTTTTCTGAACACGGGGTATTATGAACAAAAATAGTCTTGTACACTGCAACTGCTTGAGTGCACATCAGCTGCTTCTCAGTTTAGTCTTGTTTTCAATACTAAATCTGATTTCCTTCCTCTCCCCCACCCACCCATTCACATTCCTTTCTACTTCAGTTCTGGAATGTGTGGTCTGTGGCCAGCTGACAACTTTTTTTAAAAAAAAATAAATTTGAGGATATTTAAGCAAGGCATTTTAAAGATCTATGGGTCGTGAGCAGGGAGAGCTGCTGGAATGAGTAGACAGTCGCTTGAATGTTTGGATGATTTCACTTCCCCACCCTGCATTTCCCACCTATGTCTTAGTTAAGAAACTGTTGTTGACATTTCAAAGTGCTTTAACAACTTCAGCTAATCTGTAGTGCTACTGATGAATGCCAGGAGAGGTACATGCATAGAACAGAATCGTAGAATACCAGGTTGGAAGGGACCTCAAGGATCATCTGGTCCAACCACACATATCCTAGGAGACACACAGCTCCAATAATCTGTTTGCTTAGTTTTAGTCTATACTAATTTTTCAGATATTTTACACCTCCACCTTTAAGTTTTATTCTTCTGCTGCTTGGCTAATGCAAACTGAATTTATTTGTAAGCAGGCTTTATTTCTCATAAAGTCACAGTTTTTATCATTGAGGATCAAAAAGGACCAATGTGGCTATAACACAGAAGGAAAACGGTGGCTCCCAGGCAGACATCATTTCCAAATGCGCCAGGATTTCCATCAGAATATAATGCATACACTGGATCAAAATTAAGTAACGTAATGCTGTTTGTGCAGTATAGGACAAGTTGTAGTTTGTACGACAGGTCTTGCAACCAATTACTGGATGATAGAATAAAGCCCGAGAAAGTAAGGGAACAGCTAAAAGAAAGCACTATTGCCTGCTTCTGAAGTCACTTAATACACTTTAAAATAAGTTTGGGTTAGCTGGCAGGCAACATATATAACAGCAGTTTTCAGAAAGCTAAAGGGCAGTAGTTTTGCTACCCCTACAGGTGGTAGAGGTGAACCTGTGAATCTGTCCATCTTCCACAGATAGAGCAATGGGTTAAAGAAACCCTAACGCACAACAAAACAAATCCAAACAAAATACCCCCATACATTAGCCTCAATCATACAACTCATGTAGAAAGACCCATTGACAAATATCGATCTGGCCTACCTCAAGCCTGCTGGAAACTTTTAGCTCAGCATCAGAAAAATCCTAAGCTTCGGAAATTGTTGCCAGAAGTCTTGATCCTGCTTCTGCTGAGATCAGTGAGAACCTTGGCATGCAAACTCGAAGAGGGATTAACATTAAAATCACTAAGTATGTAATAGAAATAATAACTCTTTGATATCTTTTTGCTAGTAAATGGCAAAGCACTTAATAAAAACAATGATCTGTAGGGGAACTAAATCATAGATATGGAAGGCTGTGTGGCAAGATTTCCCAGTAAGCCAGGGATAGATTGCAGCTCTTTCAAGTCCTGCTGTGGTGCTTTAATACCTTCAACTGTAAAATACCTGAATGTGTGTCCCTCAAAGTAATTTTCTGCAAAGAATTAACAAAGCAAAGCAATTCTGTCTTTTGTGCTACATTTCTTTAAGAAGTGTCTTAACCTTTTTCAAGAAGGGTTTAGTGTGGAAGTTCACACATCTAAATGAGTCCATTATTTATTGGTGAAGTATTTTCACTGTGATATCCTAGAGCAGAATATCACCTCTCTACAGCTAGTGTATTTACAGTGTTATAATTCCTGAGTTTATGATATTTTATGCGTTAGTGTTAATAGTCTGCTTTGGAAAATGGACAGTGGTCTGATACAATTGTGTATACGTCCTGTAGGTGATACAGAAAGTAGGGGACAAGCTGGAGAAGACAGCTTAGCGACAGTGGTCTGATACAATTGTGTATACATCCTGTAGGTGATACAGACAAGCTGGAGAAGACAGCTTAGTCTGACCATTTTGGATTTCCCAATTATTCTGCAACTTTATGAGCTGCAGCTGATCAGCAGTCCTACATTTCTTTTGGAATAAAATTTATTTTCTTACACTAAGAGTTAACTACTTTTAGGTGGTAGCACAAAGCTTTCAGGTGGTACCAAAAAGCTCTCCCTTTTAATGTCCTGCACAAATTCAAGGAAGCCTAATGCTAGTAGATGTAATAGGGAAGGGTAATGTGAACTGAAATGACAATGGCTAGATTTTGATCTTGCTGCTGTTTTGGAAGAGTTTCTTTAAAAGATAAAAAATTGGATCCTCTAAAATAACTGTTTTTAATGTAATCTTCTCTAAGATGATGATCTTTGAGTGACTAGTGGACTTAGGAAGCTACTTACCAGTAGAGTAAAGCAAGGGTAAGGAGTCTCATAATGTTTGCATTAGTAAATAAAGGGGACGGGGGCAGCAGGAACCTGCCTTGTCTGACCTGGCGCAGTACTGATGAACTCTCTGGATTTTAGTATGGGAGACCACGTGTGTCACAGTTACAGTGCATTTATGATTTATATGTTTAAGTGTTCCATAATCCTGTTTTATTATAAACACCCCATGCATTATAAATATCTTCTGTCTTCAGACCAATCTAGATACTTGGAAATAATTCATTTTGATGAGAAGGAGCAAATAAGTAAAAAAATGGGTAAAGGACAAGCTTTTCTTTCCGATTTACTTACAGAGCCTTATTCCTTGTTGTAAGAGGAGTGACATGGAGCATTTATTTTAATTCCCATTGAGGGCCCTGTGAGCACGCACTTCCATTTGCTTCTCTGTCTTTCACGGAGTAGACTTTTTTTTCTTCTGTTCTCTAAAAGAAATTTCTGGTAATCGGCAGAACACCAGGCTGCCTTAGGACATTTAGACAGATAGGAACTTAACAAAATTGTTGACTGAATCTTAAATGTGCTAGGGCTGACTGGGCTTCTCTGAGTTAGTTCCTGGGTAGTCCTGTGAAGAAATTCTTATGAACAGGAGCATCGGATGTCTCCAGCTTCCATAACCATCCTGCAGAGTTTGGATACTTGAAAGCAAAGGCTCAGCTATACTGATGACTGTTGCAAGTGTTTTTTTGATATACACCTGTCGTACACAAGGCCATTATTTTAAAATAACATAAAACCAAATTTTATTCAACTCATGTGAAATAGGTAAAAACTGATTGTTCATGTCATGTAGGCTGAAGGGAAAAAGCCTTTATTTTTGCTATGGCTCATTTCTTCCAAATGATCCCGGAAAACATAGAAGGGAGAAGTAATGCTTAATCACCACTCTTGATGGTTTTACTCTATTTATTTTATTATTGAACTTTTAAAACATATACCTCCTATTTTATTTCATTGACTACTAAATTGAGTACTGAATTCATTTAAACTCTACTCTCTAATCTTTTCCTAACTGATATGGGGAAATACACTTATGACCTTCTGTGAAAGGGTATTAATTTTTGATCTTCCCTTTGTAGACTTGGAGGAAATTCTTAGATATGCTGAATGTTTTGGTTCACATTGAACCAAATAGGCTGAAAATGGACCCGGAGGACAACTGCATAGTACTGTCGCACAGTCTGCATCGGAGTGTGACTCTGCTGAAGCACGGGCAGCCCCACTGGGGCCATGCTGCCTTTGCCTGCGCAGACCCTACCTTTCAACCTAACGCTCCTTGAAGACATTCTCCTGCTTTGGAGTTCATCCCACATCAGGTTATTGGTATAGAAGGAAAATCACCATTGTTTTGATCACTGAGGGGAAAAAGAAAAGTGGTTGTGGGGAAGGAAAGAAGCAAAGAGGGCAAGCTTTTCTCTACTTTTAAAAGTGACCGGATGACTCTGATGTCCTGTGGGAAGACACATCAGACTCTTTCGTGCTCCTCCTGCAAAGATGTGTTCAACTTAAGTTGGGCATTACCACGAAATATTGAAATGTACGGCAGGAAAGGATGGTGGGGTGACTGAAACTGTTAGTGATGGAGCTACCCAGACAAAAGTTTTAATCTGAGGGACAGTGCTTTGGCAAGGTTTCTAGTTCTTCAGTAGGAATGCCCATTGTGCAAGAGGAGAAACAGTACATTGAATCTGTACCCTTTAAAAGTGTAGACTTTTTTTTCCGTATGAAAATAAAGACAAGAAAACTGGCTTCAAAACACATTCCTAATGCTTAAACCACTCTCTGGCATATATAAGTATTTAGACTGAGGGGAGAAATGGAGACTAGATGAAGAGATTATTAAAAAAAAAGTATTATTTTTAAGGTCGACTGCTATTGTAACAGCCCAGTCATACAGCCATCTAAAAGTTTTATCACCTGTGACAATATCTGAACTTATTCATGATCAGTATTCACAGCCAACCATTAGTTTATATAGGTATCCAATAATTTTAAATGTTAAACAAATTTGTTCTTTATCTAGCATGGACGGATAAGAAAATATTGTTTACTTACTTCATTCAGAGCCGGTTGGATCACTTGGCTTATTTTAGAGCATACTTTACTGTACCACACTGAAAGGGTGGCCAGGAGAATCAACCCTTTGAATGAAGTTAGGTCCAAATATTGACGACAGTAACATGCCTTCAAATACCTGTTTGAAATGTGAAAGGTTACACCTTCACAGAGAAGGAACTGAAGACTGCAGCAAAGCTGTAAAATTGTGACTGTATCTTGGTCCAGCAGCTCCAACTGAGATGAGCTTATCTGACACTCTTGCAGTGGCAGTGTACTTGTCTCTAAAATTGAAAATACAAGAAAGCTGTCATCTGACTGTCATGTTTCTGTATAATGTCTTTTTCAAACTTTATCTGAAGCTTCCAGATTAGGCCTCAGCTAAGAAAAAAAAATTTTTTTTCCTGGCACCTGACTTCTGACAAAAGATAATTCTGATATTTTTCGGAGGCATGTGGTGGGTTGTGGTTTGGTATTGGGTTTTGTTTTTTGTTTTTTGTTTAGTTATGTGGGGTGGTGTTTTGGGTGGTGTGGGGGGAGCGTTTGTGGTTTGTTCTTGGTTTTTTTTAAAATTTTAAAGAACCTCTCATTACAAGTTCACACGACATCATAAGGGGTCATCACATGGACTGAGTTCACCTACATGCAGGGTTACTTATACTGTGGTACCTCTTGGAATGACATCATGAAACAGTTACTGAAAACCATTTGGTACCACTTGCATGACCTATGCTGAAAAAGAAACAAGGGGGTGATCCTTCTAATGAGCCATAATATAGTTGTGCATCTTCAGCAAAAGATAGCTAGAAGGTTTCTTTACTGTAATGGAAGAAAACATTGACTACTACTACTATGATTTTCTTTTACTTAAAGTGGAGTAAAGGATTAGATCAATTTGGCAGCCATGCTAAGGATTTGCTGTGTGTTGTGGTAACAACTTAAAAAATTCAGGCTGTAAAATATCATTAAAATTGGGATTAATCCGGATTAACACACATTGGGGGGTGGGGAATGCATTATTAAATCTCCTTGTCACCTTCACAGATTTCAGGACTGTGTTTTCACAAGAAAATAAGTCATGGATTCCTCTAAGTTTCAATAAGTGTATTTTTATTGATCCATTATAGACATCCTCTTTACAAGAACAGAATTTAAAACAAGTTTATATTTACCAAAGGCGTACATCCTTGGGTTATTTTGGGTTTGTTTTTAATTTGCTTGTCCCCTGACCCGCTTGCTTGTTTCCTCTGGCAATAGCTATTCCTAACCTATAAATGTGCTCTGAACACAGAGGTACTCTGCCGTTAACTATGATTTCACAAGTGTAAATCTATGATAATAAATATCCTTAAGTCAAGAAAGACTAGATGTTAAGCTTTTTTTCTCATGGCTAGCAGTAATAGCAGTTTGATATAATATATACAAACTAGAGGAATTTTTTTTTTTGGTAAATATTCTTTTTTGCTTTTCCTGTTTCCTAGTGACACAGTTGGAAGCAGGAAACTCTTTCTGAGTTTTGAGCTGCAGTAGTCCAAAGGATATCCTTGTCTCTCTCCACCTCTATAAATAAAGTGGGGGAACTTTTACCCTGCCTCTAAAAATCAGTATGTGTAACTTCTAGGTTGTTTACAAGAAGAGTCAGAGCAGTTTGTAACTATTTGATTTGTTTGCGACTAACGAGAATTAAAGTATTATACACCCAATATTACGTTGTGGGGCTTCTGACAAGTATTAGTTTCCCCCCGTAACCACCCCCCCTCCCCCCCAGACTGGGCACCAAATTATTTACTTCAGGTATAAGTCTACCTGCAAGGGCAGTATCATGAGAAGATCAGATTTTGGTTAAAAAGGGAAAACTTATTTGGTTGTTGAACAATTTTTGGGTCTCTTTCTTTCCTCTTCCACTTGGTAAGTTTTCCAGGATACATCATACCTTAATGTAACCCGATATTTGTATTGATAGGATGAGCTGAAACAACACTTGCCTACCTTGTTCAGTAAAGCACAATGAAGTGCCTTTGCAATAGTCTAATTTTGGTTTAAGATTTCGGAGTTTTTTTAGAGAGATTTATTTCTAGAACATCTGCTCAATCACTCAAGCCAGTTTGCTACAAGCCTGCACCAAAGCTAGCAGAAATGTGTGGTTTTGAGGAGGAGCAGTATCAGCCTGTGTGTAACTGCCTGAATATCATGTTCCCAGTTCCAAAAGGAAAATGTTGGAATGGTCAGACAGGAATCACAAGAATGACAAGAGGATGTAAAACTTCATATAAAAACCCGAGAAGTTGAATCCATTTACTTTATCATCTCCAGGCTCAAGGTATTTTTTTCCAATCTATAACAAATAGGGTGTTGAAAATAGATACATCTCCTATTGATTAATTAAAAAGTAGAACAAAAGTCAATGTCAGCAGTTAGAAGCTAAGCACATTTTCATAGAGACAAAGTGCAGATTATGTAGAAATGGCAGCATTTAACCTTTATGCTGATTTTAGTAGAGACAACAGTAGGTTTTCCATTACCGGAAATCCATAAATCAAAGTTGGATATCTTTTTTTTTTTTTTTTTTTCTGAATAGTTATTTCTATTTGATTTCTATTTAGGACATAATTCAGGAAACTCCTAGAGTTTGTCTTATGCAGGAGATCAGGCTGTCAGAGCATCAGTGGAATCCCTGATTACTAACTGTTCTGCTATTTGGCAAGATTTAGTGGGTGAAAGCCTGGCTATGTTGAGTTAAGTGGAAATACTGTCAGTAATTTAAGTTATACCATAATTTTGCAATATTTTATTTGCCTGGGGGATCTAAATACCCAGTAGTAATTCTGGATTATGAACTGGGATTATGAATTATTATTTTTGAAATGATGGTATAGTCAGGAGGTGAAAGCAGGGTTTACTCCTCGGCAAACAGGGAAGCACCAGGCTGCATTCAGCTGTGCTGCTGGCCACAGTTCACAAGCTGTTCGTGATCCAGAACATCCACTTGGTGCTTTTGAGACAGGAATTGTGAACAGCAGCTTCAGCAGATGGAGGTGTCTGAGTTTTGTAGTTTTGCTGAAAAGTCAGAGCTTGTCTATTACCACAACACAGCAGCAGTTCTCAAGCTCAGTGGTACTGAGGGTGCCATGGGCTGGAAATCTCTGCAGTCAAATTTCCCATCACTCTCCCTCTTGAGGAGTGATTTTACCTTTCCAGCCAGGATAGGCAAAGCTGGGTCCACCAACACTGTGTAACTGCTGTCCCAGGAGGGAATAAGGCTCACGCTGGTACTTTGGCATTGTACCACCCGCTGTATGGCCACCTGCTGAGATAAGATGGAGGAACGAATCTCTGAAATGTGGATCACTAATTTAGATCACGGACTTTGACTTTCTTGCTTGCATGAAAGGTTGATTTCGCTTACTACTGTCATCAAGATCTAGCTAAAGACAGTTGGAGAAGGAGAGAAAAGATCAGAAATTCCACTTGCAACCTCTTGTATGAAGGGATCTAACATAGAGAGCAGAAAAGGAGCAAGAAAATAAATGAATATATCCGGACACAATGGAATTTGTGTTCACAGGCAGACTAGTAATCATCCAAACAAAACAAAACTGAGGAAAGAAACAACATCTAATCGCTTTGCCTTTAACTGCTCTCTCTCCCTGTTTTCTACCTGCCCCCCAGACATGTCAGGAGGAATCCAAAAAACTTCCATCCACCTCTTCTTTGAACACCCCCACTGCTGCAGACAGACACATACAGTCACTTAATTTTTACTAAGGGTTGAGAATATTTTCCCCCCTCTTTGTCTGAGAAGAAAGGGAGTAATCTTTCCAGAGAAAATGCATGTAGCAGCCTTACTCCTGTGATCTTCTTTCCATCAGGACTGTACTGCTTCACCATCTGACAGGCTGTCTCCAAAAATCCCAGTCATATGTCAGTTTTTCCTTCACTTGGTACTTTCACTAGGGAGGTTTTACCTCACCATGCAGTTGAAAGGCAGGAGAAGGAGGATCTGGGAACCCTCACAGGGATGGAGAATTAGGGTCACATACAACCTTTGTCCCCCTTCTTTTCTTTTTTATTTTTTATTTTTTTCCCCAAAGATGAGAGAGTTCTTCTTTGTGGTCCTTTGTTTTCCGCTTCAGAGCATGTTATGTGATGCTGTTCCCATCCTGCTTTGCAAAAACTGCACCTGCTGAAGGGCACCAGCTCTGTTTGAGGTCCCTTGTGCCAGGCAGTGTACAAAGACCTACTAAGGAATAGCTTTGCCTAAGGACATTTAATTTAAAAAAGGCAAATGGAAGAATAATGGAAGAAAGGAAAACTGAGACACATAGTATGATCTACTCCCATTCACATTGGGAACCTGATTCAGCCTAGTGGCTTCTGTAAAACATTGTCATTACTATTGACTAAGAAATAAAGTAGAAGCCTACTTCAGAAAGGGAGGTATGTCAGGTATCAAAAAAGTCTGGTACTTACTGCTTCTGGTAGTTACACCAAGAAATGTAGGTAAAACTGCTGGAGATTTAGGAGTACCTTTAATTAGCGCATTTCCATCCCATTCACGAGCATATGGGCTAAGAGGCTTAGGCTCTGCAATGCTATTAGAGTGGCGAACGTCACGCAGTAAAATCCATCATGCCAAAGCGGCATCCCAGTTCCCTGAAAATGGCTTTGCACCCCAAAATCAGGTTTACAGAAAAGGCTGATCTGAGTGATGAACCGCAAAAGCCAGCTGATCAGAAAGACTGAAAAAAAGTTGTGGTTTAACTTTTCCCTGGTATTTTGTACCCATTTTGCTTAGGTTTGGAATCACATTCTTAAACCCATGAAAAAAAATAAAATAATCAGAATGAAAGTGTCTGTTTCCAAAGACAAAACCAGAAATGATGAATAGAAGGTGGAAAGGGTTGTGACATTCTCATCATTTATTCTAGTTGTTAACGCAACTCATTGTTGATGCAGAAGGCTTTTGCTCTGCCTGGGGAAACAAAAACCCACCTTGCACTGAACAGTCTGGCTATTTGTTTATATGGAAAATGAAGACGGCCTCTCACGTGGAGTCTGTGCTGCTGGGAAGAAAGAGCTCGGTTTGGCTGGGGTAAAGGCAGGAGAACAAGTCAGTGCTCATTTCTGCCCCCTCAGCTGAAGACAGATCCTGGGAATGGGGAGACCTGTATTAAAGGGGACTGAGAGATGGTAGTTTGCTTTGTTTCCAGACTGCTGAATATAAAACTATTCTGATAATATGTATACAACTTCCTTCTAGTCCTCTTTCTTCTCGCAGCAGAATTAGCTGTATCACAAGCAAAAACAATGTTTCATCCTGTCAGACTTGGGTGGAAAGGGGAGGGGAGGCTAAAACATGAAAACAATTAAAAATGTTTATTTTTAATAGTGTCTGGCAGTAGTCAGAGTTTTTAAAACTATAAATAAACAAAGGTCACAGTCAACGATGAGAAACACATGCTGTACACATGTTTTTGAAAATGTAGATAAAGCAAACAGATAATGAATAGTATTATGTAGATGGCTCTTTACAGCAGGCTCATCAAAACTACCATTACGATTTCCAATAGTATCAGAAAGCAGCTGCATCCCTTGGCCCAGTGCAGAATGTAAAGTGGAGGTGTCTGCGTCCTGTTCCTTGGGTTACCACTGTCCTGCTGCATTTTGTCTCCTTTTCCCCTTTTAGGGGACAGGACAGGACTCGCTGTGCCTGGAGAAGATGTGTACAGCACAGTGGGCCCAGACCTTTGTACCAGCCTGTAGCTGCTGCCGTAACAAGCGCAGGGTTTAAAAAAATCTGCTCCTATGTGGGAAGTGGGAAGCTATGTTCAGTGGCAAACCAATGCTAAAGCTCTGGCAGAGGACAAAACCTAAATTTCTGGTGTTTGAAAGAAGACGAGGGCAACTTAATGATCAGCCCAGAGCAGGAAGCTAATATGAAGCACGGTGCGTGGTCAGCAGCCCCTCTCTGTTGCTGGGGATGGGCGCAGGAATACAGCTCCAATTATCTGAGCTATTTATGCCCACTTGCTTTTGGCAATCTTGCTTCGGAATGCTGTTTGTAAAAGGTTTCATACTTTTCTATTAAGCTTCTTAAAGGGCCATTATGCATTCACAAAAATCCATATCCATCTGGTGAGGAATGTTTCCTGACTCAATTAACGCCGCATGCATACCAATTGCTGCCATTCTGGAGTGTGATTCAGTATTCCAAATGCACTTGCATATTAAGAGAGGACGTTAGGAAGCAGAGTGGGAAAATGGTACATTTTACAAGAAAAGAATAAAGAATAATAGCTTTATAGTGATTCTTAGGACCTAGAAGTCTTCATTTAAAAAGCAGCCCTCACCAGCTTGTTTTGCGGTTGGCTTAGTGTCTGACACTGGTCAATACCTGTACGACACAGAGCTTTACAAATGAGAAGCAGAAATAATTTCAGTGATCTCTGCCAGTTATTTTATTTTCCTGAATATTATTCTTACTCAAGTAGTGTATTGATGGGTCCTGATACCATAAGATTCAGATGTAGGTGGAGTCCTTTAAAAGCAATAACGTTTTCCGGAATTATCTGTGCTATGCTTCACAGCAATTAAGATTTGTAAATACATATGCTTTTTATTCCATCCTTCTAATACTAATTATTTTAAGTGGGGTTTTTTTTGGTTGATACTTGCTGCTGTTTCTGTACATAGAACTATAGATACACAGTACTTTGATTTAACCCTGAAGGTTTTCCTTTCTAAAAGTACCAAGCTGAATGATATAAAAGGGCATAATGCTTCTTAAAAACAGGACGAGGAGCAAAATATTATGGAGGGGATGGGTTATTCTTGATGTTTTTGTGTGAAGAGACCAAGGCAACATTTCTCTTCAAGAATGCATAGAAAGTGTAAAAGCAAACCCAAGAATTACTGACAAATCTAAAAGACATTGGAAACAGAGGGAAGAAAGAATCCCTCTGACAGAAGAGGAGGTCAGTGTGTAAACCACCTTTAAGCTGAGGAAGAGAATCGTTTGAGGAAAGCATGAGCTCTCTAAAGGAACTTTTAAGAAATAGTATGTAATAGTGACTGGCACAATTTCAAGTGGCTTGAAGTGGGAAATGAAATGAAAGTGGGAATACGCTGACAGAAAACAATACATGCGACTTTCCGCTTGTAAGGCAACAGGGGCAGAAATTTGCTCTGACAGCAGAAATGTAGAGGAAGATGGAAGCGTGTTAGAATTTAGTTGGACTGAGGGATTATTAATATTAGCAGAATTGTTGCACAGCTGTTAGCGGTAATTGGATTTGTTGCCTTTTCATGTTAGGACTTCTATCAATGGACTTTCTAACTTGGCCACGAAATATGAATCTACTTAAATCCTCTACAAAATTAGTTCAAGCCATGGTGTAGTTTACTTTTTAAAACTCTGTTCATGTATAAATAAAAGTTCTCATTTAGTCTTTGTAATTTGTTTTCCCTATGTTTTCAATTGGCCATTTAAAAGCAAATAAATTAGCTATTAGAAGCGCGAGCTATGCATGAAATCTCTATAATGCTACTGTCAGCATTCAGATAGGATTCCACATAACTGAGTGGCAAGAACAAAACGTAACAGGCAATGCAACATTTGTCTATCTTAAGCATTTATTGTATAATGAGATTCTTATTTAATCATTGCCTTTCAGATTATAACCTGTTATTTTCCCTTTTCTGCTACAAGTGAATAAACCAGCAAGCCGTGCAATACAGGTTAGGTTAATAAGACTTTTTAAATTCACTGGATGCATGATAGCAAGTAACCCAGAAATTTGCTGAATACCCTTGCCATTAAGTTGACTAAGAAGGGAAATAATAGAATAATAACCACTTTTATTTTGCACCATTCATACATTGTCGCAGGATGGTACAGTCATACAAAAGAGACATCGATAAACCGGCTTTAATTCTTGGGAGGGTCAGTGAGATTGGTGGGGGGCTGGAGCACCTGGCACATAAGGGACAGAGCAGGGTTTGTTCTGTCTGGAGAAGCGGAGGCAAAGGGAGGATCTTAATGCTGTCTTCAATTATCCAATGGGTAGTTAAAAAGTAGATGGCAGCTAGACATTTTTTTTTTTCCCAGAGGTACACAGCAAAATTAAAAAAGGGAATAGATAGAATCTGCAGCAAGGGAAATTATTGTAAGAGCTAAAGAAAAAAAAATTTCTTTGCAGCAAGGATGGCCAAACATTGGAGCGGGACCCAGAGGCTGTGAAATTCCCATCTGTGTAGTGGGTGAAAATGTCTCTGGACAAGCCCTGAGCAATGAAACGGTTTTTTGAAGCTGGCACTCTTTTAACCGGGGACTCGGACCAGGTGATGTCCAGAGCTCCCTTCTGACATAAATCGTTCCAGCATTCTCTGACTGTGCTTCAAACCCAAACTCCACTAACAACTACAGACTGTATTTAAAGCCCACTAATGAACTTGCACAAATAACTGTTGCTTTTGCTATTTATGTCTATGACTCTTGTCATCTTCCTGACCTCAGCATACCCACTTACCATTTTATGTCTCTTCTGCAATGAAGAGAGTCCCTAACTGGCCACCTCTAGAAGCACAAAGGAAGGTATCGTGAGATCTTCAAAATTCAGGAAGGTGTGGAAAAGACTGATTTGACCTTCTTTATGCAGGGAGATGGCAGAGAGAAGATGCATTTCTGTATGACAGGAAAATGAACCTTGAAACAGCTCTCTACCCAAAAAATACTGTTTTCAGGGTACTAGGTTTTTCTGTGTTTTTCTCTCCTTTTTTCTCTGATACCAGGCATGCTGGTAAGTCAGTCAGAATTCTCACGTGTCTTAGGAATGAACTACACTGAGAAGCACTGGCATGTACATCAACATCCAAAAATATATCCTCCCAGTGCATCTTAACC
>NW_009647420.1:260942-266510 GCF_000708025.1 Charadrius vociferus | reverse complement strand
AAGCCCGGGACTGTGGGACAGAAGGCGGCTGCCGTCCCCACTGTACTTTCTGCTCTGCTTTACGCAGGACAGGGTTTCAATTTTCAATACAGTTTTGCAGTATGAACCTTTCCCCATGTGAGACCTCAGAAGGTACAAAGTTTAAAAAAAACAAAACCTTGTTCTCTTTTGGCTGACCATGCAAAAGAGTCATTCTTCTGCTACTGTGCAAGTAAATAAAACAGCATGAAGAGATAAAGGCTAGAATGTTAAAAAATATGTGCCATTAATAGCATTTCTGAACAATTTCAATCTGTTCTCTGAGGCAGCTGAGGGACTTGGTAACAGTTGGGGTTGCATTTGGTGGTCATCAGAAATTTACACTGATGTATACTCCCATGTAGCGATGACTTCTGTTGGGGCAGGGGTGGGTTTTTTTATGTTATTTGGCAATAGCTCGGAAGTATTCATTGGAAAAAAACTTGGCTCAACTTTGAGGCACGGCTAACGCTCTAGTCTCTTTCCTCCAAATATTATTTATTTATTTCATTGTTGATAGTTTTGTGATAATTATTCCTCTCCCCACTGAGAGTTTATCACTATTTGTGTATAACTTCAAAGCTACAGTCTCGGTTTCTAACAGAATTTTGCATTAGTCTCCACTCTGCTACAGACCGAATAAAGCCATATATTTTTTTTAACACGAGGTCTCTAACTTCAAGGACCTCCTTATTTCAATGAAAAGTTCAATGCAACTTTTTTGCAAACCTGTCAGTCTGCAAGGACAGAATTGATCAAAATCATTTTGACTTCAGATAGAATACTACATTTATAACTTTAAATATGATGTGAAATGTAAGTGGAGTGAAAACAATGCAACGGTATTTGAGAGTTTCTTACATTATAATTTCTTAACATAAAACCAATCCATGGGTGTCACTGATTGTGCTGATGCAGAATAGCAGCAATGGAAATCCTGTTTTGTCAGTTCTTTCTAATGCAGCATTGTTCCCCTGGTACATGATTCCCTGTTCTGATTACCCAGTTCTGAATGACTCAGTTTCCGCCTTTCCTTAAAAGATTACTCAGTCTGTTAAATAGGTTCAGGAGTCAAGAGTCTGTTTCCACACTCTGTTTTATCCAATTAAGTCTAGTGATTACTAACAATTCTGAACAATTTTGCTTTTATTATTTTTGTTTTGAAATCGTCAATGCCAAAGATGAGCTCCTTATGGAACAGGACTATCCTACCTCTAATGCCAATGTATTGGTTCACTATGTGTGAAGCTAAAAATCTCTGAGTCCTTGCTGTGTGAATGTTGTACTGTGTGCAAAATCCATTCTGCTTTTTTCCTCTCATCACCTTTCAGATAACGTCTTGTCACAGAATTTCACGTGTCCCAGCAGTGGAAACCTGCCCTGGATTGTTTTTTCTCCCAGTTATTTTACCTATCCTTTTTCTAGGCCAAATCTCTTCCAGGCTTGGCTTTTTTTTTGTTTTGTTTTGTTTTTTTTTAATCATTTCATGGTGAAGGCTTACAGCCATAATGTAGTGCTAAGCTGGTGTAACACATCGTGTGATACAGTCATGATAATGGTGTAGGGATACTGAGGCGCTGGAGGAAATGGGGTGAATGATTCATTGTTCAACTACTGTCAATAAAGGGTCAATGCTCAAGGAATTAGAGGGCTGATAGAGTGCCAACTTCTGGATAAGACATAAAACAAAAGCCCTGATGGTTTGTGGTTATTAAAGTTTCCATGGCTCTCTTCCAATACTAACATACAATTTTGAAATCCTGACAAAATTCAAATCGACTTATTTACATTCTGCCTCCCCATATTTCCTATTATTGTATAACACATTCTTGTTACTTAATTGCTGTGTAAAGTCCTGTGATGTTAAGCAGGTGCTGCTGCTGTTTTGTGCTTGGGAATATGATATAAATGTAATGTAAATCTCCAGTTTAATGAATCACCTGTACCTCTAACCTCTAATTCCTTTTTTTTATTGTTCGTCTTCATTCACGTGCTCTTGCCACACCACCAAAGTGGCAGAAGTCAAAAGCAGGGACAGGGAGAATGAAGAACCTCCCACTGTAGGAGATGATCAGGTTTGACACCATCTAAGTAACATGAAGGTGCACAAATCTGTTGGACCTGATGAAATGCATCTGCAGGTCCTGAAGGAACTGGCAGATGAAGTTGCCAAGCCACTATCCATCATATTTGTGAAGTCCTTGCAGTCCGGTGAAGTTCTTGCTGACTGGAAAAGGGGAAACATAATCCCCATTTTCAAAAAGGGAAAAACCAAAGACCTGGGGAACTACACGCCAGTCAGTCTCGCCTCTGTTCCCAGCAAGATCATGGAGAAGATCCTCCTGGAAAATCTGATAAGGCACATGGAAAGTAAGGAGGTGATCGGTGACAGCCAACATGGCTTCACTAAGGGCAAATAGTCCTTTTCAAATTTGGAGGCCTTGTACAACAAGGTTACAGTGTTGGTGGATAAGGGGAGAACTACAGCTGTCATCTACCTGGACTTGTGCAAGGCATTTGACACTGTCCCACATGAAATCTTTGTGTCTAAATTGGACAGATGTGGATTTTACAGATGGATCACTTGGTGGATAAGGAATTGACTGGATGACCATACTCAAAGGGTTGCGGTCAATGGCTCGATGTCCAAGTGGTGACCAGTTATGAGTGGCACTCCTCAAGGGTTGGTACTGGGACTGATGCTGTTTAATATCTTTGTTGGCGACATGGACACTGGGATTTAGTGCACCCTCTGCAAGTTTGCTGATGACACCAAGCTGTGTGCAGTAGTTGACGTGCTGGAGGGAAGGGATGCCATCTAGAGGCACCTGGACAGGCTTGAGAGGTGAGCCTGTGCAAACCTCATGAAGTTCAACAAGGCCAAGTGCAGAGTCCTGCACCTGGGTCAGGGCAACCCCAAGCACAAATGCAGGCTGGGCAGAGAATGGATTGAGATTCTGGCCAATACCATTTTAGGATTACCTTCCTAAATGTATTTACCTTCCTTTTTAACACTTACACACTCAGGCAGAGGATAAAATTTCCCTCTCAAGTACTGTTATAGGGTCATGGTGTACCAACGCATTCTAGGACTCCTTAAGCATTTCTTAAGTTCTCCCGGTTGGCTCTATGAGCAAAAGGAGACCAGCACACACGACATTCTCATCGCTGACCAAACCAAGAGAGAAAACTGTAAGGAGAGATATCCTAAAGCGTGTTCCTTCTAATACACATGTGCAATAACCTTGGGCTAGATTTAAAAAGATTTAAGAGAAATCCAAGAGTCCAAGGTCAACTATAAATTAAAAAATCTTCACTTGGTTCTATTTAACAGCACAGACACCTGAATTCTCCAAGTGTCTTTGACTTTAAGATACGTTAAAAACTCATAATTCTCATTTTGCACACACCAAAACCCAGCTGAGGAGCTCATGCCCTATCACATGCTACCTGCTGTGTAAGTGTCCAAAGGCACCCACACTGCAGGCACATTGTTTATCTAACACTGGCAGTTTTGGAACCCATAGTGTGATGCTGGCCGCTCTTCAATTTGCAGTGCCACATTTTTTTTTTCTTCCCATTTTACAAGGGAATTCGGGATTATACCACCTTCCCTTGACATGAAAAATTCAGTTGTTTGCATATCCTGAGCATGTTGAAGATGTATCTTGCAAAGTCTGGGTTGGCTACCAGCAACACCAAATGCCCTGCTGTGCTGGCTGGTCACAACTGAAACAGTATGGAGCTTTGTAGGTGCCCAAGTCTTTTTTTCAATTGGACCTGTTTAGACTGTGAGATCTCAGGGCAAGAACCATCATCTATGCTTTTAAATCATCGTAAAAATTGTACTTTCTTCATATTTGAAGATGACAGTGAAGGAGGGGGAAGATGCCCGACACTTTTGTTTATTTATTTGTAATAAAGCAAGAAAAAAAAAGATCCACTGCACTGGGAACTGAAGAGGAAACTCTCCTTATTCTTCACCTCTAATGTTAGGAATAACAACTTTTCTACCTTTACTGTAGGATTTGATAGATGGCTTCCATGTGACTGTAAACCTTCGTGTTCCTTAAAAAAAAAAAATTCTTCAAAAACTTTCAGGATTAGTGAGTTAGAAAAAATGTTCAAATTCTGCTAGCATGTGTTTAGGGCTGAGTTTGAAAAATTCCATTCCTTCTCAGCAAGGTTAACACTGAATGAAATCCATGCTACGTCTCAATAAATGTATATTTTCCACTCGTGCTTTCAAAACCAGTATGGATCAGGCAGATTTTTTCAAAGCTAAAAAAGCATTTGCAAATTTAAATGCCACATAGGGTTTCTTTACGATAAAGGACAGCATGCAACCAGCACAACATTGAGTGGTCTCACGTAACACAGTCCATTTTGCTGTCTGCCAGTCAGCCTTACACAACTTTGCTTTTAAAAATAAAGGAAGAGGGATTGTAATATTTATGATTCTTTAAATCAACAACTGTACAGAAAAAGATTGTTCCTGAGAAAGTTTCTATTAGCTTGGAATTTCACAAGGGCACTAACCCTTCTATCACTTATTAATAAACTTAGTGCCTCAAGGCTCCAATTAGGTATTAGAACGCAGTGATAACAGGCATTGTAAATGTGCAAGACGAATCTTCCCTAAGGGACTATAATGCAATATTGTTTTTTAAAAAGTAGCAATTTCTTAAAATAGCTTTACAGCCATGGCAGGCTATTACTAACTTTGGCCTAGATCTTGCAATGAAAATGTGTGTTGTGAGTCTCCATTGAGTAAGAGAAGGCAAGGAACGCGCTCGTTTTGTAAAAGCCCATTAAAAATGTAAGTCCTTGTTACAAATTGTGGGGTTTTTTTCACTTTCAGGAAAAAAAAATCAAACCAACAGAGTAGCTTGCGGTTGATGCTGAAAATCTGCCCTAAGAGTTACCAATCATATCACATAAAATACTACTGAGAACACTCCAAAGCCAAAGCCATAGAGTGCCATAAATGACATACAAATACAAGTGGAAAAGAAAGACCTCTGCTTGTTGACCTGGGTGATGAAGCAGTCTTTGACTGCAGATCAAACCTTTGATTTAGGTCATGTCCACAGCATCAGCTGAGATGTCTGAAGGCAGCTAACTGCCCGCACCCTCCCCGGCAGCAGTGGCTGCTCTGCACAGAGCTGTCTGGAGGACTGTCCTGTCTCTTGGTCTACGCTAACCTTTGCCGGTGGCCTGAAACTCCTTTCCCACCACCGTAGGTGCGAACAGCGCTTGGCACGCACATTCCTCAAGAGCAGTAGGAAAGATGGCTATTTGCAAAACTAGATTCCCAACCTGTATCATTTTTCCAGCTCCCGGTTTTCCAACTTGTGCCCAGGCTGGTGGCACCCGTTTTCCAGTGCCGCTCGTCCTTGGAGCATCTGTGTGTGTCCCCGGTTCCTCCCCCCCCTAATTACCGGACACCCGAGGCGGGCTGAAAGCACCGCGGTCCAGCGCAGGTAGCAGCCGCGCAGGCACCTCACCGGGGCTGCGGCTGGCCGCGGGGGGGCGGGGAGGGGGTCGCGC
>NW_009647420.1:259424-260164 GCF_000708025.1 Charadrius vociferus | reverse complement strand
GGTAGGCACAACCGCTCGGCGCAGATTAGAAGCCCGGCCCGGCTTTTAAAAAGTATGTGAGAGTTTGGGGTAGTTCTTTTTTTTTTTTTTTTTTTTTTTTTTTGTTTTCCCTCAGTTTGGAAACTCTTGCTGGCGTTTTGGTCGGGCTTGGGGAAGCTGGGCTTAGCCTGCTGGAAATTGCATGCTGCTGTGGAGGGTGGTTTGGAAAACGTCAGTGGTAGCAGAACTGATGGAGATCGCTGGTGCACCTCTCCGCCGGCCCCGGCGTGGGCTCGGACTGTCCCGGCAATAAATGAATGGTACCGATAATGGTAAACTGCCTTCCCGAGGTCTGTGAAATTAACCGGTTTTCCCCTTCTCTCTCGTCTCTTCTAAATAAAGCTTGAAATCTGATGTCTCTCCTTTTTTTTTTTTTTTTTTAACAAGAATTTGTGTACAACCATTTGAAACGACCCAATCTCCCATATCGTTCTGACTTGTCTCGTCATTGAAAATGATTCACGGTTTGGTGTTTTGTCCCCTGTTCCCCCCCCCCGCCAAGTGACTTGGAAATAGGTTATGATGTTTTGTTGCCTGTTGCACATAGCTAAACTTGAATAAACAGTGTGTATTGTAAGTAAAGCAGTAAAACTTTTTGTAACTGTATCATCAAGTATGGGTGAAAGTAATGTCCCCGTAATGGACCCAAGCAGTAATAGCTCTGTGACATTTACCCTTTAGATCATGCACATATCAACAGA
>NW_009647420.1:184786-259381 GCF_000708025.1 Charadrius vociferus | reverse complement strand
CACTGTTCACTGCACTTTCTTTAAGTCAACACTTTTAGGAGACAACTGGTAAAGATAGTAATTTATAACATCTGGGCAGCTTGTGCTTGTAAACTTACAGATGTGCTGCGTATGCTTCAGTTCAGTTTTAGCTCTAACTGTTGAGTGACTTGATGCTGATTAGCTGGATGCTGATTATTCATTTGGGAAACTTTTGCTTGTTAATATACAACAACTACACTTCCTGCTAAATTTTAATAGGCTGGTTTAGAATAAAATTATTATGTTAACTTACGTTTTAACCTAGGTGATAAATTCACTGCTAGTTTTGTAGTTTATATAATTGACTGTATAGTTATAGTTTGCACTCCCCCAAAAGTACAAAATGTTGGCATCTCGGGCAGGCAGAATTTTTTTTTTTCCACTGGTTAAAGATCTGTAGAAACTCTCACGCACAGCATGTCTGCAAAGGTTTTTCTCCTTAAGCATTGATTTACAGAGTCTTATTTAGTTGTTTGTTTTTTGTTTTTTTTTTCAAAGAAACTTTTCTTTGAATGAGGTAAGTACCAGTAGATGAATCCAGCTGACCATAAGATCAATAGAAGTATGTATTCACTGTCATGAAAAGAAATTGAATTGGAAACAGAAGTGAGAAAAGATGAACAGGGGAGGTGGTTCATTTGAAGTGGTAGGTGGGAGAATTTGCTCACTCGTACATACGATTTAAGGCACCAGTAGCAAACTTGATATTTTACCCTAAAGATGCACATTTCAAGTAACACTTGCTAGTACTCATTGGAAAGATACTTTTTAAACTTAATTACAAGTAGCCATTGACCTGAGAGGTCATTAGCTATCCTTAGTTGATATAAAACATACAAACCATTGTTTTTTGTTGTATTTCACGTAGACAAATACAGTACCGTGTATCACCTAAACTTATCCCTTTCCTCTTACAGTCTGTCTTCTCAGGTTTTTTTCTTCTCAATAAGTAAATTTAAGGCTAAATCTTGAAGGTAAAAAGGAAAAAAAGTTTAAAATCTTTTTTAGGGGTGTAATAATTTTCCAGTAGCTGGAACATACAGATGACAATTTGATTGAATGTGTCGAAGATTTTCCAGTGGAAACTGTTTTTGATGATTTAAATTACACTTGTGAGATTTGGCCAGCTGCAGAAAATAATGATAAAAAGCTCAAACACTACCACTCTTACATTTGTTTTTGTAGCTGCATGGAAGACTTGGGCAAAAGAGAATATTCTAGTAGATGCTGCCTGATTCCGTTCGGTTTTATGGGCCCACAGAGAGAAAGAGAGTTTTAACATATGGAAAGTAACCTTGCAGATTGCTTTATCAATTAAGAAAAATAGAGGTGAATAAAGGAATGTATATTCAGATGCAGTAGCACTGTAATGAAACAATGTAACAAACAGTTTGGGGGATTTGGGGTAGATTAAGTAATCTTCTAGTGTATATATATTTATGATACAGGGATGCTGCTTCCCTGATGCTATTTTCTTTTGGAAGGGAAGATTGAAGCCAAACTCTTTTTAACTGTTCTGCAGAGATGACAGAGGACTTACCTCTGCTCTATCTCTTCATCCATTAAGAGATGAAGCTGTGGATGTGTAACATTTCCTTTACATGCTACGTAATGTTGCTTATCAGCAAATTTAAGAAGTGACAGTTTGTTAGTTCAATGTTTTTTTTTCACCTAAGTGACCATGGACCTTGGCTGAGTTTGATGATTTAGGCTCTTTATGGCATGTATTTATTACAACTATTGCTACTGAAAATACTTCTGACTCAGTTACACATAGTGACTGCAAACTAGTGTGAAGTCACTGAAGAAATCCTTATTCTTGACAGGTTGAGACCAACTATTTCCAGCTTATGAGGTGGGGAAGTTTGCATAGTTTCTTTGAAATCATATGAACACTAGAGCTGTTCAGTACTGGCTGAATGCTCCCAATAATAAACAATCGCACTAGAAATAAAATCAAAATATAAACCGATTAAAGCAACTATACCCCCCTCTTTATTTTATATTTAAAAAAAAAAGCAACAACCTCCCCCTTGTTCTGGACTCTGTTTCACTGTCTTTAGTTAGTGTTTTACTGCTTTGGAAATGGGATTCAAGTGCTCGACTGGATCATAACAAAAAAACCTAGCTGTAGCTTCACAAAGATATTTGCATGTATCTTGTTAAAAGGAATTCTAGTCCATATTGATTTGCAACATGTATTTCTGTGCCTTGTGTATTGAATCACAAATTTATGGGCTCCGCTCTCCCCACTTCGCTCTTGGTAGGCGTGGAAGCATAGACCCCACAAGGAGGAGTCATATCCCTTTAGAATAATATAATTTTCTCAGTTTAGAATTTATGGCTGAATACTTGGAAATTCTTATATTGAATCAATGTTTTATAGGTTGTTTTTTTTTTTTTTTCAATCAAGTGATTGGATTGTTAAAGTGTAACTCTAGAGAAAAAGATTATTTGCAGTTTTGCTTCTCTTCTATGCTAACAGAAATTTTAGTTGATAAACTTTTGACTGACCTGCTGAAATTTGGGCTACACGGAGTACAACAGTAAAAATTGTGTTGCTGCTTTTTGCAATATGGAAGTTCTACAATTTGAAATTTTATGAATTAGCAAATTGGATTCTTTTCTGACTTATTCCATATGAAATGGACAGTATATTGGTAGGTTACTTACTTTCTGAAAATTTGTTTGGTTTTTTTTTTTTTTTCCATCAAGTGGTGTTAAAAAGTTTATCCTTTTAGTATTAGAAGTTCTCAGTTCAATACGTGTCTTGATATCACTGGGCAGAATATACTTTAAAGTTACAAATGCCATCAGTTCTGATAGTAGCATCACTTTTTTTTTTTCCCCCTCACTCAATTCAAGTCCAACATTTATCCCGAAGATTGTTATTTTTACAAATTTTACCCATGTATACACCTATGGAAATCTGCTGGTTTAACTGTCATGATAGAAACGAAGAAAGTTTAAGGTAGTGTGTGGCTCATAGCAACTCCATATCATATAGGACTCTTCATATTTTATTATATCTATGCATTTCTTCTGACTTTGAATTGGAGATTGTCTTGAGTTCCTCAGATTCTCAATTTCACAGTAAGGCTACACGATTCCAGTGGTAATCCATAGCCATAATACATACGTAGGGGTTTTCATCTTCAAAGCACTTTACAAACGTTAAGTTGTCTTCTGAAAGCAGCATTGACGCGCTTTTCTCTGTCCCAAAATTACTTTTGTGTCACATCCATTTATATCATGTCTACTGGAATTTATTCAAAGTTATTGTATTAATATATTTGTTTCATTTCCAGTCTTGTCTTTTACACTCCTATGTTCTGTTTAGGATATATCAATATGGTTTATTTAATATAAGCATCTTGCTGTAAAAATAGATCACAAAAATGTTCTTTATGTCCCAAAGAGCTTAGAGCTTAAGCTAGCCAAAGCAAACAAAGCAAGAACTGAGGAAAGGATGACCAAAAAAAATATTATTCAATAGTTTCATTTCCCCATCTTAAAACTCACATATTCTTATTTATTGATATGAGATCTCACATAGCATTGCTAATTTGCATTATTAAAGAAGGTAGGCTAATTGTCATGATAAGGGTTTTTCACAAACATTTTCACCTTGGTTAGCTTCCTGTGTTCACTCAAAGTGGCAGAAAAAAAGAATAAACCCAGGGTTCCTGTTCCATTATGTATGTGTGTATACATATTTATACATGCTTTCTCCAAAACTCTTAAAAAAAAAAAAAAAAAAAGAGAGAGAGAGAGGAAAAAGAGAAAAAAAAAAAAAAAAAGCACCAGTGTTGTAGTGAAAGAAACTCCTAACATAAAGCAAACTGACATAAAATACACATAAGACTTGGATGGTCTGGGACAGATGGTTGGGGAGAACAAAATAAAGAGATGAGAAAACCACTAGAGATGAAAAGTCTTTAGATATTAGTCTAAATTTGCTTGATATTTCATGTTATAGGTTCAAGTAAAGTGGCCATAAAATACCATAACTGAAAAGATTTTATTTTTCTTTATGTTATTTCTGACCAGTAAATACCTGCGTCTGAATTCTCTTTTCTACTTGTCAATAGTTGGAAGTACTCTGACTGCTTCCAAACTATGGCTTTCTTCGAATGAAACTAATGCATTGGCATTACTGGAAATTTTGACAGGAAAGGAGGGTGAAAAGATTCTGTTAAGGAAAATAGAACTCTCTTTGCAAATGAAGTCCAAAATAAAATAAAGGGTGCTTGAATAGTTACCAGATTAACTTCTTAAAATTATACAAATCATGCTGAAGTTTATTTCACTCTTTATTATTAATCTCTAAATGTTGTAAGTTAAAACAGTGCCATATATCCTCCTGGTGCTTTTAAGTCCTCAGTGTAACTTGCTTTGAGGAAAGCAGTTACTGCAAGAGAATGGGATGAGAATCTTTGGAAACAGATAACATTATTTTACAGTATTGAACATTCCATTAATTTGGTAATTTCATGTAGAAACAAAGTCCTTTTTTTGCTGCATACTGGGAAATTTGCAGTATTGTGATCTTACGCTTATATTCATTCTAGAGGTAAAAATAAACTGGTGAGGATAGGCAGGAGGATAGTAATGTGTGTGGGAAGGGAGTTTTATCTAAGTGTATATCTGATACCTATTGGGAAGTCCTAAAAGAAGTTGGGGTTTTGTGATATGGTGTAATTTGTCAGTTGGTGGCTGCTGACCTTGTTTGCCTTTAAGCAGGAAGCGATTTAGTATGTATCACTTGCTTTTCTTTTCTTTTTTTTTTTGTATGTTGGCTGAATACTCATAAAATCTATTTAATTTTAACTATCGGAAGATACGTGCAACAGAAATTTGTTTCTGAATTGTAGGTATTCTCATCTGTTGCAGTGCAGTAGTGGCCGGGGAGAAGGCGATTTATGTATGTGGAATTTGCCTCTATAGGAAGCTGCATGAGTTGCTGCCCCTCGGGACCAAAGTACTGTCAGCCCTTAAAATGGACTGTTCTTTAAAGATTTGAAAATTTGGCTTTTTTTTTTTTTTTTTTTTTTTTGAGAAGGCATACTGAAACCTTTTCTCAAAATACTTTTTTCTTTTCTTGTCCCCTTCTAAATATCCCAACGGCATTATGAGATGTGAGGTGAGGTGAAGAGGGGGGAGTGATGGAGTGGTGGGGAGAGAGGTGAAGCCGGGTCTGAATAGCCAGGAGGAAAGGGTCTGAAGAATGTTATTAAAATGAAGTTCTGAAGGTTTAATATTATATATAGTCTCCTTTTTCTCTGTCTTCAGGGCTTTAAAATCACAAATCTTAAATTGTTTGATGCTGTCCCACAACAGGGTCATATTAACCCCTGTGTCTCTGGAAGCCCGTTTATTCCTGTGCCATTAGCACAGACCCTGAAGCTTTCTGGGCAGAAATAGGCAGAGTAACGCTGCTCTCTTGTGTGAAGTTTCTCCCTATTTGGGACCCGCTGTCAACCCAAATTTTGCAGCTGTTGGATCCAACCATGTTCCATCCCTACTTTCCTCGCTGCTGTCTTTTGTCCTGTTTTTATACCACAGAGCTGGCAGGAATGTGAAAGGTAAAGGGCAGAGCAGCTGTACAGAGGCAGAGGTTCTGCTCTAACCCCCCATAGGAAACATACATTCATCTATAGGAACCTTCCACACTTCCTTCGTGCACAGCTGAGAGTCAGAGCTTTGTGCCTGCTTGGTTTTTACTACTTAATAATATTTGTGCATGTTTTCAAGAATCACTGTTTATGCTATTTGACTTAGATTTTTTGAGGAAAAATTGCCTATTGATTTCTAAACTTCCTCCCTTTCCATCTTCCTGATAGAATATCCAAACCCTCACAGCAGTAAAAGTGTACAAAACATGAAAAGCTTTGGTGTGTGCTTCTCTAATCAATTATGATTAACTTTGATCAATCACAAGTTTGCTGTCTAGTTCTAGACTTTGCAAATATAATTTGGCCAAAACCTCTGTATTATTTATAATATTAACATTTTTTCCATCTACTTTGGCAGTTACGTAATGCAGGGAACACACAGTTCAGGCTTGGTTCTTATTTTTGTGGCAACATGCCATTCTTCACCCTTCTCTTAAAATCGGTTCCAACTGTGTTTTCATGCCTGGGACTGATTTGGGAGTACTCTAAAGGTATGGTTAGTCATTAGAAAACTCTGCTTTTGCAGTTTCTATTATAGTCTCACAGACTTGTTGACAGTTTCTTTTCTGTAGTTTGTTGCATATAATCTTATCTGGACACCAGCATGTCACATGTATAAATTGTTCTACCAATAAAGTAAGCACACAGTGGTTATGGGGTATTATGCTCAGAGACCTATAAATCTTTGCAAAAACCTGAGATTTTGTAGAATTTAGATTTGCTGATAGCTATGCATAAGTAAGCAAATTCTTTTAAACTTGTATTTTAAGCTTTCCTTTGGTGTGTGGCTGTCTTCTGAAATGGCTATTCATCAAAACTCAAGAAGGTATAAAGGCACTGACACGCATTTTCAGCATATATACTGTAGGCTTTGTATAGCACAAAATTAAGTTTAGTGGATTTTCTATGTTATTAAGGTCTCATTATGGTTTTTGAGTAAACTGATAAGTCAAGGCCTCCAAGTTCCAAATTATGGACATTTATGATTCTCCTTTTCTATTGAAGAATTACTGTGATTTTTTTTTTTCCTTCTAATAGCAATCAAGACAATGTTTCCCCATAAAACCCTTCTCTTTATGTTATGGGATAGATTGTCCCAGAGAGTGTGTGGTTTATAGACAAAAGTACAAGTTGGGAGGGTAAAGGTTTTATGTGTACTGTAACACGAGGAAAGAAAAACTACATCGTAGAATGGAAAATAATGTTAAAACTAGTAGTAAAAATCAGGCTTGGAAAATTTGGAAAAAAGCATAGATTTAAGGAAAGATTTGAACACAACATTACTATGTATTAGAAGTTCTTTGGCAACAGTTATTTTGATATCTGAATTACAAATTAATATGCACGGTATTGATTTCTTTGAGAGCAGAGAGGTGGAAGAAGAGCGTAACCTGCTTGGGAGCAACTTTATTAATACAGTAGGCTTTATAGAGATTTCAGAGGAAGCACACTGATGTGTTAGGAAAGGTTCCTCTAAGGGAATGTGCTAACAACCTGGCACAAGAGGAAGCCTACCAGCATTTGGGAGAGGGATAAGAAAAACAGAACTTATTACCAATTTTGAGAAATCAAATTTACCAGCACTCCTAAGGAACTGAATTTTTACACATTAACATGTGTCCTCTCAGGGAAGCTTTGCATGCTAAGAAAAATGCTTAATTCTCTTTGTCTTCCATGGGCTGTCCTCTGTGCTTGGACCCATCTGCCGTTATTCTCAGAACCTTTTCAATTCTGCGCTTTCTTTTTTATTGTTATTACAGTTGTTATTACATTGATACTTCTCCCCATTTTTTTCTTCTTATCTTCATCTTGGTTTTGTTCGCTGCTGGCGTGTATTGCGCACTTTACTGCAATTGTGTTTTTTAAAAAGGAAAAAAACCTATCTCCCTCCTCATCAGCTCTGCTCTTGGTCCTCTGGCACGCTCCGCTTCTTGGCCAGCCTCTGCACTTTCACTGCTGTGTGCTGCAGCCTCTGCTTTCAACTCACGGTCTCCACCACTTCTTTCATCTTACATGAATTCCCAGTTCCTTCTCCTTTTCTGAAACCCTCCATTACGTCTTCCCTCATCACCTTTGATCCTTGACTCATTTTATCCTTCTCTTCTGAAGTTGCTGAGTGGAACTGAAATGAGTGAGGATATGGGTCCTCAGAGAGATCCGCATTAAGTCCTGGAGTTCAGCGGTGCCTGGAATTGGGGCCAGGCAGATGGAGTTGATCCTATTACACAACTTACAAACAAGAAAAACGTTTGAATCTCCAGCTCTGCCTCCTCGCAGAGTTTATCATTAAAAACTGCAGCCAGCGGAGTAGAGAAGTCTCAATGTGGTTGGGTCAAGCGGTAATTTTATATTGACCCACCAAACATGTTGCTGATAATCAGAGGGAACAGTCACAATGAGCAGATTTGTTTTCTGTTCCCAGCACTGTCTATTTTTCAGAAGGGAAGAGGAAAAGCTTGATTTCCATTTTTTTTCTACACCTTTGTGAATACATTCAAACAATAGTGCAACCGTCCTTCCAAAACTGCGAAGTGTGTATAAAGCGAATAATTATAGTGCTAAAGGTGAAATCTTAATGTGTGCTGTTGTTCTCATTGCAGTTCTTGAGGCAGGAAACTAAACCTTTCAATAAGTAGGCAAATCTAAGCGTAAGGAACTGCATTCCTTTCTCCTGTGATATAGCTAGTAATATTAATATTTGAAGTTTATCATACAGATCTATCTTAAACTATATCAAGTTAATGAACTGTTTTCAGCTATGGCTGTAGCAGTTGGCAAATCTATACTAATTTTGCAAAAGCCACGATTTTCCATCCATACTACATGTGGATTGCAGGAAAGGAAACACAGTTAAAATGCACAAAACAAAGCATGCTTTCTATTGGAAAATATGTTATTCCCTCGGCAATGAATGTCATCATTATAAGGCTTTTGTGTCGGGCACGCGTTTTGTGAATCGTATTGTACCAACATTTTCATCATTAGACTTACTTATTACTTGAGTCCCTGATGGAGTCATACATCATCTCATCTATAGCAAGGTAATTATCTGTAGAGGGAGAGTGGCAAAATTTTGTTGTATTATGCTTCAGGAAACTCTTCAAAGTATGATATCATGATTGTTTAAAAGAATTTGGCTTACACGGTGCTCAGAACACAGAGTCAAGCTGTGGGAGTTACGACACCAGATATTCAGGTAGCTGTTAAACTACTGGTGCGTGTGAAAATAGTATCTGTAGCTCCTTTCTTTATGAGGAGTTTTTCCTCCGTGTTTGGTAACACCAGGCTCTCAGAAAGTTAATCTGCTCTTTCCCCTGTTTATATCATACAGGAGTCTTGTGGAGAGAAGTTCCATGCTTTTTTCCTTTAGTGTTGGGAGACTTTGGGTAAGAATATAAATCCATCCAGTGCGAGCAGGAAGACATCTTTAAGGTTGGGTTTTTTTCTGCTGGTTGTGCTTTCCTTTGCGTTCCTTTCCTTTCTTTAGCAACAGTGCTGACTGATAGGGTCACATTAACTTCTTAGGATTTGAGGACCTGCTTTCTGTAGACCCAAAGTATACCCGAGGAAGAGCAGAGGTTGAGATATGAACATCAGAAAATGATGTGATGTCAGTCATAGATGTTTGGTATTTATCTATTTGTGTGATTTCACATGTGTATTAAATGAATGTCAGCTGCTGTTCATGTTAAAGAATTACATGGCATATTAATGTACTTGCTAGTCCTCATGGAGCTATCGCAGATATTCTAGTGCTAATGTCTTTAGTTTAAACAGAAAAAGAAACAATGAGATTTGCAGGAAAAGGGAAAGTAATTTTTCTAACGCTTTTCTTTGTCTTTCCCTTTAGTTCTATAATAAAAGGATGAATAATGAAAATTCTAACACTTAAAATGGGGGAAAACCCCCTACATTGATGGTCATTTATTGTTGTACTATTAATAATTCTCTCCATGCACAATTACATGTTATAAATAACACTGTAAAGAGTCAACAATATAGATTGAAGAACCAAAAAATAATCATAAGAGCTAAATAAATGTAATAATAAATTCTAATCTTCAGCATTTAGAGCAAATGAAGTTACCACTTTAAAGTACTTCATGCTTATTGATTGTCTTTATAAGCCTGTTTCCAATAAACTATTATTTCTGAAACAATTCTCATAAATTAATTAGTCCTTATGTTTAATAACTAGTCCATTAGAGAATTAGTCCATAAAATGGTCTTCATAACAATTTTACGCAGTTAAACAGTAAATTGCTGACTAGGATGCCATCTTATTTTTGAATAAATAATACAGCAGTATTGCTAATTGGACAAAATTACTTAAACAGGGAGACTATTTTCATTTATTTTCATGTATTGTTACTAAGAAGATGGGAGTTTGTTGATCGAATCTCCCTGTAATTAAATGCTGTCGAAGTATTTGTTAAGTGTATGTTTAAGCTACTTTCTGTAGGTACCTCTGAAGAACTCAGGTCAACTATTTGGTATTGTTATTATGGCCACTTTACAAATGGAATACTTGGTTACCAAGCTATTTGGTAATGAAGAGGGATTAGATGCCAAACCCCAGTTTGGACTAGATTAGAGCAAATAATTTTTTAATGCTAGCTTTCCAGAGTACTGCTTTAGCTGAGGCAGAGTGATTGTTTTAAACGAATAAAATCCCTCAAGTAATCATTTATAAAATAGCACTAAAGTCAAGTTGGGGTTTGTTTTGTTTGGGTGTTTTTTGTTTGTTTTTTTCTTTCTCGGAAAGTAGCTGTCAAAATGGCGGTATTGAATTATATGTTGAACCAGTGGTTCCGTATGATTAGTTAGTCTATAAGCCTTTTCGGTTGGCTGGTGTTTCCTTTTTGAAATTGGAATGGCTCATAAAGCTTCGGCTTTGGCTAAAGCTTCAGCTTTAGGCTGAAGATCCGGGGCAGACGGGTTTCCCGTCTGTTTTTACATGCCGCTTTGCTATTTTGTATGAATTTTCAGTTACTAATATTGTTTTGGAATCTGTAAAAATACAATATGTGGACTTTAAAAATGTTTATGATTACACAGCTTTTCATTTTCTGCAGTCTGGACTGTCAATAAAAATACGAGCGGCTGTCCTGGACCAGACCAAACGGCCATGATGTAGCCCAGTACCACGTCTCCAGTTCAGAAGCGTTTAAAAGCAGGTGGCCAGGGTAGAGTAGCAGTGTGATATTTCTCACAAGGATTTTGTAGTCTCCATCCCAACTCAGAGTTGTAGTTCCTGTGCATTTCATTTACCAAAATGGATTGTTTTTCCAGAGCCCAGTCCGTCCCGCCCTGGATCCCATGCCAGCTCCCTGCATTGGGAGCATCCCATGGCAAGAAGTACCTACCACAGTTCAACTGTGTGCTGGCAAGGGAACATCCTCCTCTTGTTTATCTCTGAGCTTTGAGAGTTCAAAACTCTTTCTAATTTTCTAATTTTCTGATGTGGTTATCAAAGTCAGGAAAATGGACCAGGTTCTGTCTTCAGTGGGGAATCCATCTCTCTGCTTTTTTCTTGTTATCAATAGTATGCTTTCTTGTATGTAATCAGTGTTGTGTTTAACTTTATGAAAAAAGAGCAGCGATAAAACATTTTTTATAAACAAAATCATTACATTTCACTCAATCCATGGGATGTATTGGTCTTCTAGGAAAAAAAAAAAAAAGGAAGGTCTGATCCTGCTTTTAACATTTTTGATGAATGAAAAATGAATAAAAACTTGAAGTCAGCTTTCTGATTGGTTGGCCCAGTTTTCTGGTGGCAGATTGATAGATTTTCCTGCTTCCCACTGTATTCCTGAACAATAAGTGCATCTTCAATTTTCCTTGTGTGTTGAGGCCAATATTTTGTGCTTTGTTTAGTTGTTGGCACTGTGGAAAGGAGAGAGAAAGAAGGTATGACCAAGAATAAGAAAAAAACCCCACTATTAAATTGCAATAACAACATGCCAGTGAAAAAAGGTTTTGGATAAGGTAAATGGCTTTAAAAGGTAGAGAGTGCTGGTTGACCGGTCCTTTTTGTTTTTTTTTTTTTTTTAATCTGTTAAGAATAATTTTGGTTGGTATTGATGCTGGCAATGTATTTGTTCAGAAAGACTGCAGCATGGCTCTGCTGATCGATAGCCCCTTTCCTTCAGTAAAGCTTCAGTTTTGTCTTTCTGTGTATTCTTCAGTTCACAGCTCTAAGACTTATAACATGCTAATAATAGTTTAGTAGGTTTTGTTACTTATGGAGTATGGGTCACCACTCTCTTCATCTGAGACTGGAAGGAAATGGGTAAAAGAAACTAGAAGTGGAAAAAATTGCAGTTTGAGCTTGAATTTTTTGAATTGGGGGAAACAAATGTAAAAATATTGACAATATTTTAAACTGGATTACTTTTCTTAGCTGATATAGAAGTCGTCTTTTTGTAATGCTCCCTCCTTGAGATAGTCTCTCCACATTATCTCTGCGGGACATGCATGAGGCTGATGCTCTCTGAACATCTACTGTTTTGTGTAGGCTGGCCACAAACCCCACGTTTCATCCCTGTCCCTGGGCTTAGGGCAGGCCACTATACCCTTTGCTTTTATTTATTATTTTGTTCTGCACCATTTTCCTGATTTCCTGCCATGCTGCTGATTGCTTCTTTTTAATGTGTTTTGTTTTTTTTTTTGGGGGGGGGGGGGGGGGTGTTTGGGGGGGGTTTTTTTTTTTTTGTTTTTTTTTTTTAACCTGTAAATTGTGGGAGCCACCTTCCAGCAACTGACCAGCAGGGAAGTCCTCTCCTTGAGCCTTTGGTAGGAAAGCCTTTGCCGCTTTTGGCCATTCAGGGTGCCTAATGTCTGCCAGATTGACCCTGAAAGAGGAGATGAGTAGAGACAGAGTTATAAGATCCTAGTTATAAGGTACTTACACCCCATCAACTGGATTGGTACTTCTTACAGTAGGGCAAAGTGCTTAAAATTCAGATCACCTCTTCCTTGTACTGATCTGTGTGCATGGTTTGAGGATTTACAGACCTGGCAGAGGAGATCCTGCCCGGTCAGCAGAGACAGATCTGCTCTGCCAAGCACTTTCTATGTGTCTGGAGAAATGTGTCCATCACTGACAGTGAGCCTGAGTTGAAAGCTGTCCTGCAGCTGCAGAGGATGCTGTGGGATGCTGATGGGTTCCCCAGCCCTGAATGAGGATGTGGTTATAGGGAAATCGCTGCTCACTTTCAACTTGCAAGTGTCAGCTTCAGATAGTATTTTTTTTCTGTTTTGCACTGTATTGTAGTAGAAGTTATTCTGCAGAAAATTATACATATTTATCACCAAACAAATAATATTTTATTAATGTTAGTTTGCCAGTGCTTAAAAGAATAATGAAGGGAGGGCAGAGGTGAGAATATGAGTTGATGTCCTGAACTTAATGAATACTACGTTGGCTGTCCTAGTGATTTCTTCCTCTACTCTTCTGTAAGTTTCTGTGATTTAGAAGATTCCTATAAAGTCAAGATAAAATTCAGTATTCATAAATGCCGAGTGAGAAAGGGTGCATGGAACATTTTAACTTATGCATTGATTGACTCTGAACTACGCGCTTGTTATCTGCAGGAGTGATACTCCGGAGGTATGGTACACCCTGTGAAAATGACAGCTCAGCAGCAGTCAACACGAGTAACAGAATGAAACATCTTGTTCCCAGTGTGTAAGCCCACACTGGTGCGTCTGCATCTTGGACACTGTGTACAGTTCCGGTTCTTCCACATTAAAAAGGGCATAACAGGACAAGAAAAGGTACAGAAATGTGCAGAGTTTTAGAAAAGCTTGTGTGTGAGGAATGATGAACAGCTGAGGGAGTTTTATGCTGAAAACCTCCATGTTATTGTGAAAGTGAATAGGGAAGGTTATTCACTGTTTTCCGCACTATAGGACTGAGGAAGCAACAAATTATTGGATTGCAATTTCATAAGAAATAAGAAGTTGGTTAGCTGCAGACCTTCTTGCTGTAGTTTTTATACTCATGTATCTTCCCTTGACCACTGTCAAAGACAGGACAGTGAGCTAAAGACTCCTGCCTGACCTGCTCCTGATGACTTGTTGCTGTTCAGTGTATTTATTTAGGATCCAGATGGCAAATATAAAGTTCTCGGAAGACCAGCGTCGGGGGGAATGATTACAGCCTGGGGCAGCTCTGTAGTGTAACCGGGATCACTTGGTGAGCTGGACATGATAGATCAACGTTCATTTTAACATGGCCAAGAACGTTGTCATATATCCAGAACAAAGAAAGTAGTTTGCACTTGCACGTTCCAGAAAACAGTTCCAAAATTGTGTCACTGAAAAGCAGTTAATTGTAATGGTGCATAATCAGTTAAACATCTGTTCCTGGTGTGATATTACTAAAAGTGCACTGATAATATCATCTTGGATCCAAAAGCAGGGAATAAAAAGCAGAATTAAGGACTAACTATTACTTTTGTTTGCTGCTACTGAGAAAAAGATGACTAGAAAAAAATTTATAAATATATTTTAAAATTTCAAGGATGATTTAAGGTCTAGAAAATATGTGCTGTATGCTTAAATGTGTTTTTATAAATATTTTTTACTTGTTTGAGGTTAAGAGGTTATTTGATCATGTCCCATAGGTGTGTACACAAAAAAAAAGATGCCTGATACCAAAGATAATTTAATTTGGAAAATAATGAGATACAGTCATTGAGAGCTCAAACCAAATGCATTCAGAATAAGAATGCCAGTGGAAATCTAAGTGAGAGTAATTAACCTTTGAAAGACATAGGAGCTTCTGAAATAATGGATACTTCATTCCTTCTTAAATTAAGACTGAATATTGTAAGAGTTCAACAAGAAGTTAGTGGCTTGATGTGGCTTTCACTGGGAGAGGTTCTTTGCATTATGTGACATGATCACATTGGTCTCATCTGAGCATTAAAATAAATGAACTGGTGAAAATCTACTTCTAGTATGTATTCACACATCTTTATATGAATACTACCAAAACCATGATTTAAGTGTTTTTGGGTATGGACGTAGAAATATCAAGAGAATCTATGCAATGTTTCTTTCTGTATGGGAGAAGCTGCCAATCTAGCATAATACTTGTAAAAATGTGACTTTTTTTTTTTTTTAATATAGAAGAAGAATCATGGTAGTATCAAAATAATTTTGTTGACTCTACGGTAGTACACTGTGTATTTGGAAATACTCAGCACTGGAGGGCTTCCAAGTGTCTTTTGGCTTGACACTGGCAAACGTGTTCACCAGGTGTACTTCATCTGTGAATAGTTCTTCTGCTTTGAATTCTGCCCAATATTCTGACTCTAATTTAACTCTTGAGTTGCCAAACCCAGTGATTTTAATGGTGTTTATTATTTGATGTTAGCCAACCCATTCCATTTCTCCTTCCAATTTAATCCTCACCACTTTACCTACAAAATATTGACAACAAAAAAGTTATTAGCATAAGAAGTTGCAGTTTAAAAATAGTCAGACTGTGTCTGCATGCTTCTTTAATGAACTGTATTTCTGTTTTCCCTGTCTGTTGCTGCCAGTAGGATTTTTATTGGGTGGTGGGTGTTGGTAAAAAGGATGCTACTAAAAACCAGTATAGCTCTAAGTCAGTGTATAGCAGCTTTATTGCAGAGATGAAAGTCATGAAGAGCTTTGTGATTTGAATGTTACCATCCTTTGATCTTTAAATTCCTCATTAAGTTTAATGTTTCAGTAGCTACTGTTTTTAAAGTCTTCCCCTGTACCCTGTATTTTAAATTTAAAAAAAAAAAAAAAGATTTCTGTAATTTGGCACTGTTTCTTTCCTGTACTAGGAAGTGCGACCTTTTAGCCATATTAAAAAGATTTCCTCTCGGTCTTTCTTGGTATTTTTTTAATAATTTATACAACAATGAAAGTAGTGTGTTATAGTTTATAAAGACGGGCTAAACAAGTTAGTTGTCTGCTCTTTTCACATGGTTTTCAATCAAGTTTACAGCCAGTTGGAGAACCTACAGCTACAGCTTGTGTGTGTGAAATTAGTATGTTTTACTTAACTGAAATGACAACTGTTTGAAAGAACATATTAATCACCCTGAGGATTCACTGGTAAAGTCTTATGTAATCTAGAATTATTTTTGTATTATTGATGGATAATCTCTTGTGTAACAGGTATAAGTATATACATTACATTATAGCAAAATTCTAAACCCAAAGGAGTAATCCAAGGTATTAGGGGAAAGGGGGAATCTTCATGCTGACAACTCTTTAATCACAAATGCGTTCTAGACAGTTAAATTACTGTTGCTTGAACTTGTAAAGTAAAGATATTTGGAGGGGTTTTCACAATGCAGCTAGTTTTCTGCTGTGTAAAACATCACCACTAATCATTTGAAAAGAAATTAGAATATGACGCATAGCTGCTGGGGGGGAGGGGTAATGCTTAAAAATAAAATAACCCTCTTTATAATAATAATAATAGTAATAATTACCACAGAATAACTAATAATAAATAAATAAAAAAAGCCCACTTAAAACACTTAAAACCAGCAAGCTTTTTTCGCCTCAGTAACTTAAAACTGCATGACAGCTTTCTAGACAATGTGTAAGCTATTATAAAAGTATTCAAGAGCAAAGTCCTTTGCCAGAATTCGGTAGCTGGATCTTGAAATGTTTTTATGGCATCCATGCTGCAGGCATTAAAGGAAGCCGCTGTTCCCTTGCTCTGTTCAGAGCCCTTCACTTCATCTTTAGCGTCTCCAGGTGCTATCCTGCTACTCCGCTGTTGGTAAAAGTGATTGCTGCCCTCTTCTGCAACAGGGAGCGTTTTCACAGAAAAACCCTGTGTAAGTCGCATCAGTTTAATGGCACCGTTAATGAGATCTGTATGTGACAGTTTAATGGTACAGCACGTATGATCAAAGATCATTAGTCTTATTTAATACAATATGTATTTGTACAGCATTTTGATGGAGTATATATCCAAATGTTATTGTCAATAAATCTTGACAACAGCCAAGCTGAGAAAACACAAGCTGACGATAAGAGCTGGCATGTGAGTAGCAGAATTTATACTCTAGGGATTTCTAATAATATAAAAATATATCGAATGACTTAAACCAAACTTTTTCTGAATTTAATTCTTCCCAGGACACATCAATTGTACAGTATTTTATTTAGGCATTTAAATTAAGAGCCTGGTGAGAGTGATAACTGCAGGTTTTGGGACTCATGTCAAGAACATGGACTACGGAACATGTTCTATGTTCTTTTAAGGTGAATAAAATCTTATTTTACTTTAATGAATATAGAAAGGGGAAACTTACTCATACCAGTCTGACAGAAATACATCAATAGATCCTTAGCACGAGATGATAGCATGGTACTTGATTCATTTTAATCATGTGTGTGAGAGAGATGAATTCCTATTTTTACATGGTGAGAAATCAGCTCTATGTAATTGGTCCCGCGTTCAAAGTCAAGATCTTTTTTTTTTTTTACTAATGTTCATTACTTTGCTATTTTTGGAGATACTCACAAATGTTAAGTTACTCAGAAAAAATGTTCTGCATAGTCTGTGACAAAAATGCAATATTATTGTATTTGTTTTCTGGTTTGAGTACCCTAGTTGACTTGATTTCAGCATTTACCAGAATCTGGAGTCTGATCTGAAACTTAATTTTGATCTGTTATATTTGCTGTTCTGGGTGTGTAGTTGAAAACAAGTGAAAATTTTGTTATGTTTGTGATACAAATGAATTGTGGAATCAAAGTTCATGTTGTGTTTTGATAGCTCAGTCTATCATTTTTGTGCTGGTAGGATACATGTTGAAGTTGTTCAGAAGTGAAATATAAAAACCCCACACCTTACTGAGTCAGGCTGATGGTCCTCCAGGCAAATACTAGGTCTGTAAATTCTGTCATTTGAAAAGTATGAATTTAGGTTGCAGGATTATTATTTTTGAAATTATAGGGAAAAAAAGAAAAATGAGAGGGAGCAGTGGTGATGCAGAGCTTGCGGGAAAACAGTAAACTGCAAAATATCATACAGATTCAGATGAATATTGTCAGGATATTGAAATACCATCCTTCAGGTAAATAATGGGTACTTCTTTAGTTGCAGAGAGAAGGCTTGGTGGTTCATCTGCACTTCCTTTCAGTCCTATTGCATTTTCACATCTACCTACCATGTTATTACCATTTGCTTCTATTATGGTAATACAAAGAAGAACTGTTATGCTGGATTTCTTGCACATGTTGTGAGGGAAATGGCCAAACAATTTATTCTTTTTATGTGTAAAAAGTCATGGATAACATGGTAAAATGGCAATAGCTCCTGATTATAAACAAAAGCATCACTGCATTTCTTTCCTAGGCCTGACCAAATGGACGGTCTCTAGGACTCATGGTGGAGATGTGAGAGGGAAGAGTTTGGGGGAGGTCAGTTGTGATGGGTTTTCAGTGTTTCCAAGAAGTTCCTGCCCAGCATGGATGCTCAGTAACATATAAGTAGATTAATTGAGCAGCTGCTGTGCTTTTGCCTGTATTTTCATCTGACATCCCTTGGCATGGGGTTGGTGGTGGCCAGAAGGAAGTATTTCCTTTCTCTTGCCACTATGTAAAACATAAAAGCTGCTGTGATGATGCGTGAGGGTGAGAAGGTACAGTGCCTTAATCTGCCTGGAAATTTTGTCTGAGATAAAGCTGGCTGTTTGCCGGGGATTTCCAGGTACCCGGCAGCTGGGTGGGCAGAGTGATGGTGAGCAGGTGCCTGGCAGCCCAGGAGGTTTGTGCAGGGCTCTAAGGCAGCGCTGTGGATCTGTGGGGTGAAAGAAGTGGTGGTAAGGACTGGATGTCCATCCTAGAGAGGTTTCAGTTGTAGCTTTGGAGTATTAAATGCTGCTGTACAACTCCATTATGCATATTCTGGGGACGAGGATGAGCGTGTGTTTGCATTTAATTTCAGACCAGCTCTAGTCTGGTCTCAGAGACTGAATGCTCCTCTCCTTCTGAAAGGCATTAGGTGCATTCCTGGAGCAGAGCCTGAACTTGATTTCACCCACAAGAAATCCCATCAGTGTGCTCAGAAGCTGTTTTGTGCTGCAAACGAAAGCACAGAAGTGGGGACGAGCAGGATTCCCTTCAAAGCAAGGAACAGCAAACCAAGAAACAGGTTAATTACGGCTGTTGTTTGAGACCTCCAACAACCTTCTGACTTTGGCGCAATGGATTCTTAGGACGGATTCATGTATATTAGCTTGCTTTACTACAGGGAATTTTAATTTGATCACCATGTTATATCAGATACAAGACACATGGAGTATTTGAACTGACACATATAGGTTAAACATCCTCCTGTTTAAAAAAAGAAATTACTGTAAGCAGCATTGTATCATCAGAGAATTCAAATTTTGTACTACCCCAGGTCAGAATCCAGTGGATTGGGATTGTGCTAGTTTGTGTTTAAGCCATTGTCAGGGTCTCAGACTTGTTTCGAAAGTCACTGTTGCCTCTGAACCAGCCCTGCAGGGCAGCTTTGAAATAGGCCCTTTACCTTTAGGGTTGCATGTTCTAAATGGATAATCTTTCAATAAATGCATTCATTTTCAAGTTGTTACAAGCTGCTTTTCTTGAGAAGTTTCATTAGCTGGCAAGGAGGAGCTGGTCTATTTCATTGTTCTCAAAAGAACTGTATTCACAGAAAATGGTAGGTAAGTACTTTTTTTTGGTTATAATTATTTTTCCCCCTCTATTCTCCTTTTCTGCTGGAGTGGTTTTTTGTTGAAACTTATCTTATACACTTCTGCTGGTGTTCTAGCTGTAGCTGTAGTCTGGCCTGCTATCTACAAGAAAGTAAGTCTAAAAGTAAAACTGCCAGCTGCAGGAGTACTTAGTAATTTTACCTTAGAAACTGTTTAACACGCTTAAAAATACTTGCATGCTGTTTTGTCTTTTGGAAAGTTCTTATCCAATTCACGTGTGTACTGGCCAGTTGTCCTCATCTTTTGAAGAAGCTGGGATCGCATCCCATTTCGGTAAGGTTTTGGGACCTCCTTGATCAGCTTTGAAGCCCATTCCTGGCTGTCTGAATCCAAACTGGAAAAAGTAGCTTCCTTCCATGGGGCCACTCTCTGCATCGAAGTGTTGATCTGGAGACAGACGTTCTGGCGAGAGAATAAGCCTAAGAGAAGTGACAGTGATGTCTTCAGATGATCAGTTATGCATTAAAAATAAGAGGTGCAGTCCTCAATGTCAGTTGAGGATAAGAATGTGATGGATGCGAACAAATATGCTGTGGTGATTCAACTGTTTCCGCATGAAAAATCATTATTATTGTTTATTTATAAAGTATCATGAAAATGTGCTGGATTTCATAAATAATCTGAGAAGTAGGAGGGCAGGCAAGGCTGCTAAAATAATCAAGGATTTTTAAGTGCTGGTTCAGTTCAGCGGTTGTTACTGAAGAACAAAGTCATACATTTTTTTGGTGTGGATTTATATATAATAGCTGCTGGATTGCTATATTGGATCAACACGGTTCTGAGATCGCCTCAGTCATTTTATACCATGAAGAAGTTGATTGGTACAAGGTATTTGGTAGACTTTGAAGGTAATGCAGGAATATCAAGTCCTCAAATAAATGTTAATTACAGTAATAATATTTTGAAAGTCTGGAGGACCAGAAAAAATGATTTCCCACAAGGAAGCCAACAGTTCCGATGAATTAACCTTCAAAGAAAAATTTCAAGCCTAAGTATAAAGAAATAAGAAACCTCTTGGATGCTGACATATCAAAATTATCTTGAATTTTATTATGATATAGTTGTAAGAACAAGGGTTTTGACTGTCGGTGTTAGAAGAGAAGAAAATGAAACCAAGGATGTATTTTAAAATACTTTAGTGGCAGGGCTGTTTCTTAACACACATGAGTCATTATCATCTGTCATATATTATTTTTAATGCTTTTATTAGATGTTTGTGTATTGAACCTAGAAAAAAAATTTTTTTTGTTTTTTTTTATTTATTTCTCAGGAGAGAAGAGATAGGGCCAAAACCTAGTAGTGTACTGGGAAAGAAATGTTATCCTTGGCCACCATAAGGATTGGCAGGATTTGGTCCACACTTGGCATTCTTGAACTGTTCACGTTTTGCACTTGTATCTACTGAGTGCTAATGAAAAATCAGTATTTGCCTGTTAGGCACTTTTGGATTAAACCCCTCCAATTTTTTACTTAATTTTTATATATATATACAAATTTTGGAATATAACAGTGTTTCTCTGCTTAAAAATGATAATAGGTCTCCATTTAAATAATTCTACTGAATCCATTAACTAGAAAAGACAAAGCTTCCATTTTTCCTTTTCTATGCTGGGATAATATTTAGGAGTTTGGACCAAAAAATCTCATCTGATAAATTTTTGCACTTGGACTGTGTAAAGTCTACTTATAGCTCTTCATACCTCTTTTTGACACAAAAGAAACTGGAAAAACTCAATACTCTGAACCTTGGAGAGTGACTAGAGACATAATCCCCAGTAAGCGAAGAGTGAGTAACAGGGATGCATCAGCATAAAGAGCAAACAAGTACATTGACAGGATATAGTGAGCACTAAATTTAAGATGGAGCTTTTAATGAAATTGGAGAGGAGGTGAAGTTAAGGAAGTAAAACTTAAGTATGGCACAAATTTTGCTTCTGAAAACAGCTTTACTTTAGAAAAAGTTTACCACTGCAGTATCAAAAAATTAGAAATAATTTAAATAGTCTGAGACAATGTTCTTTAATTGAAATAGAAATGCCTGAATGAAGTAGTAAATTTAGTGGATATGAAAAACAAATTTAAAATTGGTAAAGCCAACTAATACTTATATAAACTATATCTAAATGCAGGGGGTGAAACTGTCAAAGCAGGTAATCTAATGCTTTAAAAGGAAATTTGGAAAAGAAAATGTACAATTAGAAAAACTGTTTACACTGGAGTAGATTAAAAGGGCTGCAGGCATATATTAATTGATGTTATGGAGTTATAATCTTATTGAGGACAGACTGGGGTTTTTTGTCAGTGCGTTGAAGTGTGCAGGACCTCACATGGTCAGGAACAGTTGTCAATATACAATAAAATATATCCATCAGCAGATAATTCCTATATTTGTGTGTTGTTTACTACCAAAAGTGATCAGAAATGTATTTTAAATGTTAGGAAAATGCAAGGAAACCCTCATGAATGCCGATAAAAGTAATTAGCTTACACTACTGTTTTTGTTTTGATAATTTGCTAAGTGTTGACATATTAAAGAAAGTTTGTATCCTATTTTTATTTATGGGTCAATGTCAGCTGCTGTTTTAATATAACGGGTGCTCAGGACAATATATGCAGGGTAGTATTTATTTTGATTTTTTTGGCAGGTTCAGGTCGGCTGCACATTTTGTTATTTTACTTTTTCCTTCCCTCCACTTCCCTTAAGCCAGGAACCATGGCTTCCTGTAATGTGGTTTTCAGATATTCTCTAAGGAAATTGAATTTCTAGATTCAAAAGCTGCCCATCTCAGGTTCAAGAGCTCTTCTTTCTTCATGAAAACATATTTATGAAACTATATAGCTTAGGAAAATTTTAATCAGCCTTATGAAAATTCTTTCTCTTTAAACATAGTAGGAAAGCTGAAGGAATTTAAAGATAAAGGCACATTGTTGAAGGATAGAAAACTGTCTTGAAGGTTCATAATAACACCGTAGGATTTAGGAATTTAAATTCCTTCTATTATAGAATAAAACCAGCCCATAGCATATAAAATACTTTGCCTGGTTTACAGACTTAACATTCCAGAGCAGTATGGCCAAGAGCTCCACTTTTAATTTGAGCTTATGGAAGTATTAGGAGCTCGATAGCCTTCTCTGGGCAACACAGTGAATGTTGTAAGCTACCAAGTCCAGTTGGAAAGCAAACAGTCTATTTTTATTTTTTTTTAATGTTATGATGCATGTTAGAAAGTAAGATATTGGAATTTTCACTTCTTTAAGTGATAATTCATTTGGGAATGAATGAGGCTAGTGGTGGTTTGTAGTTGATTTTTGCTGCTGAGTCTTTCTGAAACTATGCAGCTACAAAATTATGCAGCATAAAATATGCAGCTAGGAATTGTACTCGTCTTACGAATGTTACATGCCTCGGGCTAATACAGCTTATAAAATCTTGTTGCAAGCTTAAAGAAATATAAATGAAATAATATCACATGTACTGTTTAAGCTTATTGATACAGACAGTGTCATTTAAGTCATACTTAAGCTAAATAAGAAAAGTGTTAATCTTATTCATGCATGCCTCTTAAAGCCCACAATAATTTTGTATATATTTTTTAAAAAATTATGTAATAAATTGCTACCTAAAATGTGTAACTGCTGACTAGTCAGTGGTTAGCTGATGATTTACAGATGGGAGTGAGATGATCCAGATTGTAGGCCAAGGAGCTTTTTATAGTTCTGGTATATCATTTGGATAAAATTACAACCATAGATGCTTTAGAAGGAGGGTGACCAAGTAGTTAGAGTGGGGTACCTCTTGTTAGGTTACTAAATCTGTTCTTTATTTGAGTATGGTGAATACAGGGAAACTTGCTGGGAAATTATTTGAAACTTCTAGCTCTCTGGCATCTCTGAAGAGAAAACTAAAATCTAAAAAGTGCGAGGAAGTGAATTCACTTTTATAATCTCATTTTATCCAGTTAAGTATTTGTCCCAGTCACCTCTGTCCTGGGTCTTCTCCCCCCTGCCCTCTTCTGGCTGTTGTCTGTAGATCAGGACCTCTCTTCCACATTTTACTGTAGGTGGAAAGATACTTCTCAGGTGCTGAGCTGAAGGGGGCAAGAGTTTATTCTGATGATGGTTTCTAAGGCACATATGTTGATAGTCTGCATTGGTAAAATGGATGCTCTCTGAGAATATTTTAGCTCCATCCAAAGAGTTTATTTTGGTGAGTAACTGCCTAGAAACGTGAAAGAGATTTATAAACTGACCTTCTAGATTTCAGTGAGATTTGCATAGCTAGTTGGTGATACTCAAAATCAGTAGGTGTGGCAGACTAAAGTCTTAAGTTGATATAATTCAACATGATGGAAAGTGGCAGGCTGAGGTATGAAGTCATTCTTGTGGAAGTTTTTTAGACCTCATGTAAAATGATTCTTTTCAATCTGTAAAGGTACAAAAGCAGAAATAATACCTAAGATAAAAAAGATGTCTTAACCAAAAAAAGTACAATGTACAGAGCATCCCTACCATTGTTGCTTTATAGTCACATGCAAGGACATGTTATAAGTTATATTGCTTGCTATTTAGTAATGTCAATACTTTTATACATATGTAATATGGCGACACGTTGAAGAAAAGGAACTCTCTCCAAGTTTGTCATTTTGAAAATCACTAATCTGGTGTAGACAGGATCAGTGGTGAAATCTATAAAATCTTGAAGATACGTGTATTGCTCAGTCAGGTCGTGCTAACTGCATTCAGGATAGTTTTTATATTTTGTTGACATTTTCCAAATGAGATTTGTATTTGATTGTCTTATTCAGTTGAACTCTAAGGTATTTCAGGAAGTTGTTATGTATTCATTTTGCTATTTTATCATTATTGCCCCCCCACCCCCTCTACCCTTCTCCCTTCTTGGTAGTTTAACTCCAACAGATGCTGTAGCTGTGAAGGTATCTGATTTCAGGCACCAGCACGAGCAGTAGGTCCATAAAGTTCTGAAATCAACTTTAGAAACAGTCTTTAAAGGATTTACAAGAGTAACCATCTTATTTTGGAATACAAGCCATAACTGCAAATGCAATTTCATCTATGTTTAAGATAAATTTGCAGTCACACAAACCATGGTAACGGTGATTTATCACAGCTGTAAAAGGTCGGTGCAAGCTCAAAACCTTATCCAACACTGAATGTTTTCATGAGACTTATTGCCAAGGTAGGCATAGAGGGAGTTTTTGTTTTTAATATCACAGATGATTTAGTTGATCAGAGTGAGAGCAGAGTGGCAATTTATAATTGACAGACTGAGTTAACAGTCTTTCTGTCAGACAGTATTAGGTATGGATGAAAGGTCAATGAATGCCACCATGGTTTTTCATTGCTTTTGGTCGCCAAGTATCTACATAAAAGTCAATGTTAGAATTTCACCAAGTGACAACTGATTTAACCCTTCCTGGGCCAATTCCAAATGCAGCCACTGTAGTGAGCTATGGCACGTATTAAATGAACGTACTTGTCAGTAGCTGGCTTCAGTTTTCATCTTAATCTACAAGAATGGCTGTAAATTTTCCAGCCTTGCGCTCTTCAAATATGTGTAGACATTATCTGTAAGAAATTTTAACAGTCAAAATCTTCCTTTCAAACCCAAGTACTTAAAGCACTCTGTAAAGATGCCATTGAGTCCAGCAATCTTTTTTATTTATTTCCTGCACTGAAGAGGGAGCTGAGAATACAGCAGACACCTGACACCTTGATGGAGTTCTGCAGATATGTCCTCATGTAGGATTTGTTTGCTCCTGCCTCTAAGTTTACAATGAACTGTGTAGATCAGCAGTCAGATTTTCTTGTACTGGTTTTTAGGTCTTTTGGTATACAACATCTGCTAAGTGGAAGAGATTTCAGGCTTTATGGCTTGACTTTGCAAAGTCAATACTTTTATGTGGTGTATTCTCATCCTTTTAATCTTGTATGCTCAAATTGTGTCAAGCTATCCCTGGATTTCTATCAAATCATACCAGTTCCAATTAGTGAAAGCCCCTTTAAAACTCAATTGAATATTCCTTAGGGTTTGGCGGCACAGAGAGGATACTGGTTTTCCAAAGAGGCCTGCAAAATGCTTGTTCTCTGGCATTAACAGAGATATGATCTGGCATGATACCTTGTGTATGACAGTTTTTAAGGTCACTGATGTAGCCTGTATGCAGCTTAATGCTGACAAAACTGGAAGTGACCCTTACCCCCTCTAGGATTGCAGATGCTTGCTGAAATGACGCTACCAGTTTTTATTGCGGCATGTTGTTCTCTGAGGTATATCACCTGAGCAATTCCCTAAGCACATCTCTTACAAAGGTAGTTAGTTAATTTTCATGTCAGATGGTGGTATACAGAGAAAACGAACTTGGTCTTTGCTTTGAGGTTTTCTGTCTCTCTGCTCAGAAGACTCCCTTCCCATCCATTGCCGGATGGGTGGGTGTCCCCAGGAGGAACCGCTGCTTTCACCGCCCTTCTGCTCAGAGAGGTTTCTTAGCTGAGCGTGATGTTTCAGCTGTTTCCCACTTAACAAGAAAGCACCAGGACAGCTTTCCCAGAGAGAAGACCTAGTGCTTTACTGAAACGTAACTGGTTTAATGGAATCTGTAAAATGAATATATGTATGTGTGTTGGTTTTTGTATGTAGTGGTTTAATAAGAAGTTCAGTCTTAGGGGTGAAATTAGCTTTGCCTAAACAAGTGCAGCTGGAGTTGTCTTAAGCTTTCCTAAGCTGACTCATGCATCGCAGCTAATTCTTGCTCACAATTTTTGCTCTCGTGGTAATTCTCAGCTATGTAATTCTCATTCAGCCCAATGCTCAGGTTGAAATCAGTGAAGTGGGAAGGAGAGTCGCTTGCTCAGAGTTGTAGCCTGAAATGCCGGAAATTTGATTTTCTTGCCAACTCAGCCACAAGTCCAAAACCGCAGAAATAATTCCCTTTCTGGTACTTTGATTCACTGTCTGTGAAATGATATTACTTAAATAAATGGGTGTAATTTTAAGAGTAAAAATACTCAGATGTGCTTTATAAAACAAAGCACAATACAGCTTCCAGTGGTAGGGTGCTAATGAAGATCATCTCTATTTTTTGCTTCTACTACATCATTCTGGATTTTACCTTCGATCATAAAGCCTGCATGAAAGTTTAAATGTATTTGTTTCCATTATTCCTTTGCTTGTGATCTAACTATTCTCTATATCTATGTTGCTATGCGCTGGAAGCAGGGGGAGCTTGAAGTCCTGTGTTTGTTCATGTCTTGTGTTCTTATCCAGATAGATTATGGCAAAGTAAAAACAGTCTTAGTTCCATTCTGCTAAAGCCAGTGAGAGAAGGCTTTGCAATGAAAAATAACCTTTGACATTCAGCATCACTCATAAGACAGTTTGCCATTTTAAACATCTGAAAATCTGTTCTCTTAAAGAAGGCTGTGAAAATTCTGTTGGCCAAGGAAAACACCTTTCAGAGTAAGGAATGATATGTTTATATATCCACTGGTATGCATATTGGAATAAGAAAAAAAGGACACAAGAAGATATGCTTTTCTACAGCTCCCTTTTGGTCCTGGTTATGTGAAGCCAGTTTAGTTTAGCACTTCAACATAGAAAAAAAATTCCAGTACACACAGCATGATAACGGTCTTCAGATGCACACGTATCACAATAGATAGCTGTTATGCCATTCATTACTGTAGATGTAAGAAACATCAAAACCAATTTAAAACTCCAGTTATCCTGGCTGTGCTGAATCCCGAGATAATGTCTGAATATCTACACAATAGTGGCTGAAAGGTAAAACATCCCCTCCTTAGGAGTGATTAGTCTGATAGAGGAACATTTCTGAGTTGCGCATCTCCAGCACGTATAACCCCAAAATGAAGTAAACTTAGAAATAGAGTCTTTGTAGAAAGAACTGTAAAAATAGCATCTAGGAAAACTGTTTTCTATTTATTTAGTATAGGAATTTAAAGTCAGGCCTGTATTGAGTGTTGGATTATTCAGCAGCAATTGTATAGCTTTTAGTTAAGATATGCTTCAGAGCCAACAGTCTGAATATTTTGCTTTGAGAAGGGCCCTCAGGGAGCCACGGGCACTCAAAATGAAACTGCTCGATGAGATTCCCATATTCTTAGTCTCCTCCTGCTACCTGGAGAAAGCTCCGGGTGAGCGTGAACCTCCCGTTGGTGTGGGCTCAGTCAGCAGCAGCTCCCTGACCCTTTTCCAATCCTACGCTCGCGGGGGCTGTGCCGAGTCCCGCTGCCACTGCTCTCCCGCTCCGGGAGCCCGGACTGCCTTCCCTCTGCAAAAGAGTTGGCAATCCTGAAAGTTTGCTGTGGGCTCCAGAGGAAAGGGATGGAGTATAGTGCAGAGGTGACTGCCTGCGGCAGGGCAGTACGCAGCTCCCTGCTCCTTCAGGGAAACGACTATGTTTCAGGATTGCAGGGTCTGATACAGTTAGTGCTTATAGTGTTAGACTTTGAAGCAGGGGGAAGGAAGCATTGCTGTCAAGTTTATGTGCTCAGAAGTCATAAGTCAGAGGAAAAAAAGGTGGTTTTTTTTTTCTAAGGATTCCCCTAGTGTACCTACCTGGTACACTTGGGTCAGCTTTACTTTTTTTTTTTTTTTTTGTATCCGCAATATCTGGAAACTGTTTTAACGAAAGTTGAGAACCAGACTTATCAGAGATGGAGATCTAAAAGAGTGCCAAATCCTTCAAAAACTAATTCCTTTCCAGAGCTGTTTGAAATAAGATCTATTTTGTATCTATAGAAACATATTTGAAAATGAATGGAGAAGAAAATCAGAGCATGACACATCAGATAATATTGCTGTAGGTAGACAAGTGATGTGGTTAAGCTTGGTTTCAGGTGTATTTTTCGTATGTGAGTGTGTGATTATCTTGCTGTGAAACGCTTCAAGGTAATCTTCTATTACTCTACATAAATATTCAAGTTGGTTAACCAGAATCATATATAATTAAGACATTGAGCTATTCTTATTAATTCTTTTCCCTAGTCTATATTGAATATAACTGGTTTTGCTCAGGAGGAATTAGTTCATGATTGCTTGACTTCTGTGAAGGACTTGGAATGAGAATGTTTTTTACTTAGTCAAAAAAACACCCGATACAAAGATTATGATGAGTAGCCATTTTTGAAGTGTGTGTCAGGTCTTGTGTTACAACTTTGAGAGAGTCTGTTTTTGGAAATGAAACTCCTGCTTTTACCTAATCTTTAGTACCCATTGTTCAGAAAGCTTTGTAGAGGAGGACTTATGGTATCTTTTAACTATTCTGTGACACTGAAGCTAATTTGTGGCATCAAATCTTTCAATCTCTATAAGTGCTTTTCTGATCTTCTACAAGATCTTGGAGTCTGATGGAAGGTAAGTAAACAAATTTTAGAGAAAGGAGCCTAACTAGTAAAGAATACCAAAGTTAGCTAAATTCAATACAGGAAACACAGCAAAAATGGGTATTTAAATGAAGTTTGAATGAAAATTATCATATTTACTCTCTCTTTAGTCATTGCAATACCATAGCGTGAGGGGAAAACTGATTGAAATGCCATTAAAATATTCAGGTTTAATGTTACAAATGTTACTTGATAATCCAGAGAGTGTGTGTTACAGGCTTTTCCTTCTAATACAGAATAAAGTTTTCTATTTTTTTTTTTTTATCATCTGGCTGGCACTTGGCAGCCTTTAAGAAATATTACAAGGTTTCAATCTAAACCCAATAATGGGACTAAGTATCCGTAGTAGCAACCTGCTGCCTTAACTACCATAGGTTAGCCATTTCATATGCTAACAGAGTAAGCACAAAATGATGACCTGATAATTGTCACTTGTGTGAGTGATCAGTAAAGAAATAACTACTGTGTGTGTTGCATGTAGAACAGTTATAAAAGAGAAAATGGCATTTTAATGGAAGAGAAATGGATGGGTACCCATGCTGATTCTGGCTGTTACTAGAACTGCCTGTTGTGCTCTGTAGTCTTTTGTACCTTCATGTCTTTGATGGATGAGGCATCTTCCATATTGGTACACCCAACTGTCCATTACTCTAACACTGGCTTGCCCAAAGAATGAATGTTTGAGCTATTTATTTTAGAATTATTTGAAGATCTGCACTTTTTTTTTTTTTTTCAGTCATCCTACTTAACTTCATCAAGGTCACACTGCTTTCCTAAAGAAAACAATGTGTGAATCACGTGCGGACCAGTTTAATAAATAGCTTATTAACTCTATGTGTAACAGAAGAGACAATCTTTATCTTACTTTCCTTTACGTTTTTTACTTCATTGGTACTCATCACTATGCTCTCTTCCCCGTCACTGCTTTTTTTCTTTTGTGCCTTTTATTTCTTCTGTTTGTCCTGTAGACAGTCTCTGTTTTTTAAAAAAAATAAGTAAGTGCAACTGGTCGCACTTAAGCAAGCTCCTTTCGTGTCATTTCAGGCATCTGTGAAAGGTGCTATCACTCTTATTATTTATTCAAGGATCTGAAGACATTTCTGAAAAATGAATAAATTATTCTGTCATCATTACTTTTGGAAAACTTTAAAAACCGCTAAAAGAAATGATTTGGGAAACCATTAGGAATAACTGAGCTTCATTTAACTTAGCTGTGATAGCTTCAGGACATGATTCCTTACAAAAGCTTTGGAATTCCTTGTGGATATTGCTGCCAGAGTTTATTATTGTAAAAGCAATGCAGTCAGCTATGGTTATTGTACAGCTAAATGTTTTAGGAGCCATTTGGCAGAAATACATGCTGCGAGGTAAAGCTGAATATTCACAATCAAGCATCAAACAAAAGGTGGTTGAATGGTCTGAAGATTGACTGAAGTAAAAGAAACAAAGACAAAGCAAGGTAGGAAAAAGTTAATTCTGTGATGGAAGTTGGATCAAATGTTAGGTTTCTTTGCTTGTATTATTTATATCAGTGTTTTGAACAGTTGTGCTAAAAGCTTTATTTCAAAGAATGTGGATATAACTAAAATGGAAAGAACATCAAATATTGAACACATCCTTGGGAAGATAATTTTAAGTACCTGAGCTGATAGATAGCATTTGCAGCTAAGAGTAAAAAAAGACAAATCACAAGTGAGACCATCATTGACCATTTTAGCTTGGAAGCTGAGAGGCAGATGCACTTGGAGGTGATTGCTGCTGTGTTACATTCATTACATGGGATGAGAACCACCTTCCCAAATGTCTTATGAGAATCTTACCTTTTAGCCCATTTTCTTAAGGAAACCACATTGCCCTTCACCAGTGCAAAATGTCTTTGAGAGGTAAGACATAAGAACATAGCTTAGGCTCACAATTAGTACTTTGAACTAAGTGAACTGAGTCTTCTACCTGTCATAGTTAATTGTTAATTCTGTGTACTGATTTGGCGCACATTCATATATTTTCAAATTGGAAATAAAAAGCTGGCTGAAAGCTTAATTATTTCTAGAAGAATACATGAAATGTTCCTTTCTGTATACATATCCAGTAATAATATATTAACGTAGGGAACTTTTGAAGTAAACACTTTAATATTATTAATTAGTGCTAGAAACAATGGAAGTACTATACAGTTTATTTGCAATAAATATTGGATTTTAATAGTTTTCCAGTTTCACTTGGGTGGACAATATAGAACTGAGATTTGATATGACAGAGGTTGCTGTCATGGTCTCATTTGTAACATATTGATCCTGAAGAAGTTATTTAAAAGGAAAGCACAGTCACAGAAATAAAACACATCCAACCTGTAGGCGACACGTTGGTGATTTTGCTGTACAACCCTAGTACAAATATTCTTGATCCAGTTAGGGACCCATGTTGGGTAAAGCAGAAGGAGATTCAGGTAAAGCTTAAGGTCTCCATCCTCATGTTTAGAGTTCCTCAGTCTGATACTTGTTGTGACAATCTTGGTTTTTGCCATAAATGTCTGGTCTCTGCAGTAGGTATAGAGCAGAGTACCTTTGTGCTGTCTGGATTTAACTTTTGAATTTGAGTTTTTCAGGGATTGTTTAATCTCTTGTAGTCTATAAATAGTGCTGAAGGCCAAAATAATCCACAGCAGCTGTCTCCGTTACAAAAAAGTGTCCCCATTTCACCACTCTGAGCTGTGCTCCATTCTAACTGGATCTGCTTTGGCAGGAGGTGGGACTGGATGGCCTCTGGACGTCCCTTCCATTCTAGGTGATTTGGAGATTGTAAATTAGCTGTGGTCCTGCATTTTCTACCTCAGCTGGACGCTATCCCAAATCTCAGTTTTTTAACATTGTTTTCAAGCCTTGCAGCACCACCAAAACAACTGTAAACTGATATGCATTATGCGGGGGTCACTTGCTGTCTGAATTAAATATGAATAATCACCAACTGTTTCAAATTTCAGGATCTCATTCTGCCAGAGTGTATATCGGTAGTTGTTTGAAGTACTTTAGAAAAACTTTGTCACTCTCTATTAGCAGTGAAATCTCTGTTCCTCTCAGTCTTTGAAACCAAATGGAGAGCTAAGAGGAGTGTTCTGACATGCAGTCCTACTGGTTGAGGCAAAATAGAGCAAACAATTTAGATTTAATAACCTAGCTCTTTAAAATGTCTCCTTATAAGAAAAGAGTTTCTCTTCAAATTCAGCTGGGAATGATTTTATGTTGTCAGACCAGTCTTTTTTTTCAGGCTTTTAGTTTTCAGATATATTACCCAAAGGATCCAGAAAGAGTTTTGTATTTTATTGAATTATCAGTTGATATATAGCATTATTTTAAAAAATACTATCACTTTTGAAAAACACAATTACAGTCCCAGCAGAACCTATGAGTTAAGCTATAATCATTATAAAACCAACCTAATTTGGAGGGAAATCAAAATAAATTACTACAGTGAAAAATTTTCCCTGTTTTTCTGGATTTATATTCAGCAATTGTTACTGCATATCTGATGTAGTAGCTGAGACACATGAGTATTTTGAAGACAATTCTGAGCATGTTTTTCAGAAATAATATGGAAACTTTACAATGGTGTTTTAGAAATACATACAAAATTAGCAAAACTGGGAAAAGCAGAACAGATGTTTCATGGTTTAAAAGAAGCACAGTGGCCTGAATAAGAGTCATGCTGAAAATACCTCTGAAGGAAATAAAAGGTTATAAAAAAAGTGTAATAAACAAGGAATGGTGACTCAGGAATTGTTAATTCTTTTCCAAATTGACTAAGAAGAAAGAAAGGTGTAGTAAAATCCAAATTAGGAAAGGTGAATTTTCCCTTAAAAAACTTTGACCAAATAGTTTATTAAAATTTAATTAATGTTACTAAATTTCTTCAATTTAAGCAAGAATTCAGAATTTGTTTGTAGAATGAAGCCACCTGAATGTATTGTAGGTAATGTAAACAACACGTTTGGCCCACCTGTGAGAGCTGCAAGGCAGGTTGGGATGCTGATGATTATTTGGCTGAGCAGTAGAGTGTAAGCCCAGGAGGAAGGAAGGGGTATGCTGTTATCTTGACCTTGCCATGACTCACCATGACAAATTACTTGCGGTAACCATTTCGAAATGGAGAACCTGTACGAACTCCTCAGTCCCACTGAAATCAGTGTAAAAATTCCTGTCCTACAGGATAAAGATGTTTTTCAGCTCTTGTCTGTCTAATTGGTGCCAAACACACTGAAATGTTCAAATCTGCCCATTGTTCTTGTGCCATGTTCACTCAGCTGCTCTGCTGGTATTGTTTGCACCATAGCTATTGGTGAATTGTATAAAAGTTTGAATGAGAAACAAATATAAGAATGTAATTTCCTCGTAATGTCAGCTGAGTTGAATGACAAGCAGATAAAAAGCTAATTTTCCTATAAACAATCACTTAATTAAATCCTTTTGCATATTACACCAGCTTACTGAGTGAAGAGGTATTTGTTATTTTTTTATATTCTGTATCAGTCTCATTTTTCTCACTAAAAATGCATTTTAAATATATATTAATTGAATGAAGGCTGCGCAGTGAGTCAAAGGCAACACCAGGAACAACAAGGCGTGCAGACCCATGCTGTCACCAATTGCCTACTTACGCTTTTAGAAATGGTGTTTTATTGAAAGTTCAGAGGTAAGGATTTCCTTCTCATTGTAGAGAGAGCTTTGAACAATTCCTCCCTTTCTCCAAAGAAAATGTTGACAATAGAATCTTTGATATTCAAGAACTAATGCACATGATAAATTTAATTCATGTAAATAATTCTGCTAGACTCAGTAGGACCCATCACAGACCGTTAAACACACATAACTGTCTCTCAGCTAAAGACTAAGCACATGGTAAGTATAGTGGCAGAGTCCAAAAGTTCGCAGATAAAATTATCTTGTTTTCAAAAGATGCAATGAAAATGCTGTCTTATCAAAAGATCATGTGTTAGTTTTTTTAATTACATTTGAAAAAGTTATCTACACTCAAGTTCAAAACTTCTAAAAGCAAGATTTATCTAGACAGTTTCATGATGTTATAAATCCATGTACATGTTGTAGTAAAATAGTAATGATTCATCACATTTTTATGTCCTCAGCACTTCAATATTCTATGATTTCAGGAAATAGCACTGCAAAATTTTATTCTATGTACTGTTTATATTGTCAAACCTTTTTCTACAGCCGTCCACAGTCATCCGCTCATGACATAAGTTTTCCAGGTGTTGACTTTATTGAATACAATTGATTAGACTTTGAGCATAGAATCGCGTGTGATACTTTGGGCCTTCTATAGATATAACCTTTACATCTTAAAGTTCATGTGGAAAAAAACATTTTGCCTAAGAGGATCATCTAATTCAGAAATTTGCTGGTGCTTGACAAAAGTGATAAAATATACAACCGCATTTCATAGAATTGTTTAGGTTGGAAAAGGCCTTTAAGATCAAGTCCAACTGTTAACCTAGCAGTGCCAAGTCCACCACTAAACCATGTCCCTCAGCACCACATCTACACATCTTTTAAATACGTCCAGGGATGGTGGCAAAACCACTTCCCTGGGCAGCCTGTTCCAATGCTTGACAACACTTTTCTGTGAAGAAATTTTCCCCAATATCCAATCTAAACCTCCCCTGGTGCAATTTGAGGCCATTTTCTTTTGTCCTTTCACTTCTTACTTGGGGGAAGAGACAAATCCCCACCTCACTACAACCTCCTTTCAGGTAGTTGTAGAGAGCAGTAAGGTCTCTCCTGAGCCTCCTTTTCTCCAGGCTAATGCCCAGTTCCCTCAGCCACTCCTCATAAGACTTGTTCTCTAGACCCCTCACCAACTTTGTTGCCTTTCTTTGGACAAGCTGCACCTCAACGTCTTTCTTGTAGTGAGGGGCCCAAAATTGAAAACAGTATTTGAGATGCGGCCTGACCAGTGCCAAGTACAGGGGGACAATCACTTCCTTAGTTCTACTGGTCACACTATTCCTGATACGGGCAAGGATGCTGTTGGCCACCTTGGCCACCTGGGCACACTGCTGGCTCATATTCAGCTGGCTGTCGACCAACACCGTCAGGGCCTTTTCCACCAGGCAGCTTTACAGCCACTCTTCCCCAAGCCTGTACCGCTGCATGGTGGTGTTGTCAACCAATTGCAGGACCTGGCACTTGGCCTTGTTGAACCTCATACCATTGGCCTTGGCCCATTGGTCCAGCCTGTCCATATCCCTCTGTAGAGCCTTCCTTCCCTCAAGCAGATCAACGCTCCTGCCCAACTTGATGTTGTCTGCAAACTTACTGGGGATGCACTTGATCCCCTTGTCCAGATCACTGATAAATATATTAAAGAGAACCGTCCCCAATACTGAGCCCCGGGGAGCACCACTTGTGACAGGCTGCCAGCTGGATTTAGCTCCATTTACCACCACTCTTTGAACCTGGTCATCCAGCCAGTTTTTAACCCAGCGAAGTGTGCGCCCATCCAAGCCATGAGCAGCCAGTTTCTCCAGGAGAATGCTGTGAGAAATGGCGTGAAAGGCTTTGCTAAAGTCTGGGTAGGCAACATCCACAGCCTTTCCCTCATCCAGTAAGTGAGTCACCTTGTCATTGAAGACCAGGTTAGTCAAGCAGGACCTGCCTTTCATAAATCCATGCTGACTGGGCCTGATCACCTGCTTGTCCTGTATGTACCGTGTGATGGCACTCAGGATGATCTACTCCATAACCTTCCCTGGCACCGAGGTCAGACTGACAGGCCTGTAGTTCCCCAGGTCCTGCTTGCAGTCCTTCTTGTAGATGGGTGTCACATTGGCTAACCTCCAGTCAACTGGGACCTCCCTGGTTAACCAGGACTGTTGATAAATGATGGGAGTTGGTTTGGTGAGCACTTCTGCCAGCTCCGTCAGTACCCTGGGGTAGAGCCCATCCAGCCCCACAGATCTGTGTGTGCCTAAGTGGTGTAGCAAGTTGCTACTTCTTTTCTGAAGTACTCGCAGTCCTGATAGTAGTGCTTTGACTGCTGCTTCGTGTCCTGTTCAGTTAACGAATATCACCTTGTAGTGGAGGGGCCTTGTTTCAAAAGCCGGGAACTCTTTAACTCCCCCACTGTTGAGAAATTAATATATTAAGATCTCTACTTGAGAGTGATTTTGCTGCTTTCTTTTTTCAATACAATAATACTGCTGACCCAGTATTAGGGAAAGGGTGAGTTGTATGCCCTACTAGTGATGATAATATTTTGTTTTACTGTTTGAACTGTGATGATGCTTACACAAAAATGTTCTTGAATATGATTTTAATTAATTACATTGATTGGTGTGAGGTTTTATGCAAGAACTCTCTGGCTTTGTTATTTTGAATGTGACCTAACAGTTTCTTGTATCACCCAAGAGGACTGTTGATGAAAAGCCACACTTATGAACACCAAAGTAACAAAAATAAGAGTTCTGCCTTATATTTTGAATTACTGAAAGTGAGGCTATTGAACAGTGATTTTTCACAAAAGCAGTATTGTGTTTCTGTAACATGAGTGGTCAGCTGCAGTTTCTCCTACTTTTCATTAAATGTATGACAGACTGTTAGCATTTCTTTGCACTCATGGAAGGACCTTAATTTAAATAAATAATTACCTACAAGGAAATTTCTTGGTGCTTATAGTTTCATTGCTCCTTTTGCTATCATCAAATAGTGTCAAGATCTGGAAATATCTGTTCTGCTGGTACTGTTCTAATTAGAAGGATAATTAGTGCACTGTTACAGCTGCTTTGGCTATAGCTGTTTGGGGTTTTTCGCCACATGTAACACACTATCTACAATGGAAGGTCATTTTTGAGTATTTTTCTGTTTTCATTAATGCTTGGGATTGGTTATGCTACAGTCGAATGGTTTTAACAAAAGCTGGTATATACTGAAGATAATGATAAAACCAGCTGGAATTAAAGGTGCTAAGTGACTAGGTTTTATTGCTTTCTACAGGATTTTTGCATGAAATCTTTTAAGAATGTTGACAACACACTTTGTTTAGTTTGAAAAACCAATACAATGGATCAGAGAGGTGTCACTTGAGACCATTATATGCGTCTTTAGTATTCTGATAACTCATCTTTACGCTTTTTTAAGTTTTGATGTTCTCAAAGTCAGTCAGAGTACACAAATAGTGATATATAATGAACTGATAAATATTTCTCATATATTTACAAGTTTTTCCTTCTTTCTGTTGTGTTATCAAACTACGTAGGTGTCTGCCACACCCCATTCACCTAGTGAGCTGTCAATACTGTTTTCAGTCGTTTTTCTCTCTTCATTCGTTGAATCAGTTTTGTTATTGTTCTATAACTTCCCTCCCAGTTTATCTGTATAGTTCTGATATCTGTTGAAGCCCTAGGTAGTAGCTCAGCTGTGGTCTTCAGTTTGGAGGGGGAAAAAAGGTGCAATAACTACCTGTATTTTATGATAGCTCCATATGTCTTTACATATGTGGCACAAAAAGCAGGCATTCTTTTTTCCTTTATAGTCCTGCCATTTTTGTGGTTTAAGCTCCTTCTTAATTTGTTTTTATGGTGCAACACTCGATGAATTATGGATGTTGTGGGAATAAACAATATTCTGGTTTACCGAGAAGGATTTTAAAACCTTAAAAATAGTTTTTCATTGTATGCTGTAGCATTTCAATATAAATGATTCTAGTCTTATTCTGATATCATAAAGAAATTAAATACATTTTTTCCCACCACTGTGTCCAAGTATTTCATAGGATGTCTGCTCACACTCCTTTTGTATCTAACCACATACCATGTGCAAAGAGAACAAACAGCTTAAACTGCAAAATGTCAACTGTTATCAGGCTTCCATGTAAAATGATTAACTACTATTAGTACTTAAATTTTTATTTTAAAATAAAAGATATTGCTCTCTGCTTGAACTGAAATTAGGATATAAGAGAAACTGCAGAACTTGAAACACAGTTTTTTAACACAACCCCAACACAGAGGTCCCAGAAGTACAATCTTAATGGACTGAGCTTTCTATCTTTTATAGAATTATCTTGAATATCCCCCTAACACATCTTTTTACTTGGGAAGTGGAAAAACAAACAGGAATTAAGAGGAAGTGAGGAGCAGGGGCAGGTATGGTTGGTCTCCTGGTTGGTGTACTTCTACTACTCCTGTAGTACTTCAGTGTACCTTCAGCTGGTCTCCGTGAGTGGGCCTTAAAGAAAGGATTTCAGAGGTATTAATATTCTAGATATTGGTTGTTCTCTTACCTGTCAGCTAGATACAGGACTGGATCAAGTCTGGTCTGAACCAGTTTCTGGGCTGTGTAGCAGAAAATCAGGTGGAACTTGATATTTTAATGTTTTTTCATGAAGTTTTGGTGGGGTTTTTGTTTATTTTCCCCTGTGAACATTATCAGAGGAAATACATATTTTCAGTAATGGGTCACACTTCCTTCTATGTTCACTGTGCATTTGGGAATAGCAGTCTTCATCTAAACGTCTTGCCTGTCTTGGATTTGGTTATCTGAGACGTCTCACTGAAGAAGCCTCAGCTGTGGAATTTGTTTCCTCTGTAATGTCAAGTGAACCCAAGTCCACTGACTTTGAAGGCATGGTAAAAAGATTCTTTCTGACTGCTTGAGGGGTTGTAGGAAGTTGAAGTTTGTTTGCATTATGGTTGAGAGCTTCTTATTTGATACTTTTTAAAATACTATAGTAGATTCTCTTATACTGGGCGTTTTATACTTGAATGAGACTTTCTTGCACAGGTTTATGTCTTTTAGCACTTTTAATGGTTTCACAAAAGCAAAAATCATTGCATCAATTTTAGGAAACTGTGATTTGTGGCTTGTTTAGTTCAAATGGAAGAACCAGAAAGAAAATCAGAGGCATGGCTTGTAGCCCATTAGAACAATTAATCCTTTTAGGTATGTCTATACTGCTAAAGAAAGAGGTCCAGGAGAGAGTGGAAGCAATGCCTCATTGACCACCTATGCTTCTCAGTTGTTAGTATGCTCCTTGGCATGATTTTGGTCCTTGTGCTCATGTGAGGTTGGTTGTTTTTTTCCAGCGTAGGATGAATGAAATAGTGTGCAGCCTGTGTTGCAGCCAACCAGAGAAGTATATTTGCATTGTGGGACTACTCGTACGGATTACATGCTTTAGGATGTCACTGTAGGTCGAGAGGGTGTTCGAAGGGTATCCCTCCAGAGTCTGCTGGAATAGTGCTGGAGGGCTTCACAGGTCCGGGAAAGGACAAACCTGGTGCAGAGTTAATGTCTTGTGAATGTGTCTCCCTGGGGTAAACTGTCCCCCAAAGTGCCTTGGGAGAAGGAGCAGTGGAGACATAAGATTTGAAAGGGTCAAAGAAGTGAGCAAACAGTTCACAGCGTGTCTGATCAGCGAAGTGGTGCGGGCTAGTGGATTGCTCACCAGCGCTGTTTTGGTTAGATGTATCCCGTGAGGGCTAGGGCTGAAAGTACCACCATTATAACTTTCAGTTACTTGGGGTTTGGATCATTATATATAGTGCAAAGACAGTTTGCAAAATGAACTTTAAAATAAACACCTTCTCAGAAGTTTTCTCCAGGAAAGTGGTTTTTTGGTTGGTTGGGTTTGTGGTTTTTGTTTGTTTGTTTGTTTGTTTTTTTAATGAAAGTAAAACTTTGAGTAGATTTTGGTTTTGGAAAATAATTTCACTGAAATAAAGTGTGCTCGTTTTCTTAGTGTTTCTCTCCTCAGAATAAAATATTGAAAATGTGGGATTCTTAGCACATGGCTAGAAACTGATAATTATTTAAACCAGCTGCCTATTTGCAATGTGTAGCAATATTGATTGCTGTGATTCACTAGCACACCAGGGAAAAAAAAAGTCAAAATGCTGTGAATAAATAAAATGTGAGAAATACTTAATCATAGTGGGCGCATGGTGGTGGTATGTTTTAAAAATCCAAACTATATTTAATCTTTTATTAAAATAAGTGACTCAGTTTCTGTTACATCTGAAAGTTATAATTATGTTATAAGCTATCCAAAAATCAAATAAATGAATAGCACCTTTTTCCATGTGTTTATCTACAAAACCCTTGCATCTGTGAGTACAAGAAAAGGATGCTCTTCATGTCTGTTTTCCTGCAAAATTTCTGCAGGTCTCTAATTACAAACATCTCCCTGTAAGCGGGTGACTGTATTGAAGGGAAAAGAGGTACTTAAGTATTTCATCCATATTTCATATGTTTTGTTTCCATTCTGTTACTTTTCTGAAGAAGTAATATACTAAATTATTGTGGGTAATTTCAGCATCAATTGACAAGATTTTTCATCATCTGTAGTGAAGTCTCATTTCTGAGTTAGTATATTGAACATTGTAACCAAAACTTTCCTCCTTTCTAGCCTCATTCCCACAGCAAATGTCCTCAGAAGGGAAGAATGTTATGAGTTGCATCAAAAGTTTAACAAGAGATTCATGACTGTATGAAAAATAATGTGATTTAAGTTTCCCGGTGAAGCTGTTCATTGTATTCACAGAATGTCTTCAGTGCAAACCTTCTTTATAACAACCCATTGCAAGCTCTTGGACATCACTAAAGCTAATTAAAAACAGGTGAATTCTTCCCATGTACATACCAGCCAGCTCAATGAAATGTAGATAACTTGGATTAATTGTTACAGATTTCCCCCTCCCCCCAGACCTTGTTGAAATGCTAGGATTCTCTAAAGCTGTGATTCCGAACAGAAAAAGGATCATATTTTAACTATAATACCCATATTACTTTGTTTATAAAACCTGAATTTTAGTTGGCACTGCCGAGAAGAAAAGGCCCTGAAGGAAACTTAATTTTTGAAACCTGATCTCTGTGTGAAAGTCTCAGAGTCTGGTACAAAGATTTGAAAGGTTTCATTTAGAAACTCAAATTTACAGAGTTAAGTTCTATAATATTATTTTTTTTTTTAATTTTGTGGTGTCTGTTATATTTTCCAAGACTCAGTTTATCTTTCAGAAAAATAACAGCGAATGACTAAATGAGATAGTAGTGTTGCAGAACATGCTGTGTTTACTAAGTGTTCCATTTATGAACTAAATGTTCTGCTTAATCTTGTGATTTATTACTATTCAGATAGTTTTCCTTAATTTCTAGGAGTTTGTTTTATGTAGATTAATGATAACTGGTTTCAGTCTACACGCTTAGGGCCATACAGAAGGAGACCCAGAGGTAGAGAGCAGGAGACCTGTGTGCTGCTGGTGTGTGCTGTGTTTTCATGGAGTTGCCAGTGAAGTTCAGACTGCCCTCTGTTTTCTGGGCAGAATGAGTAGAAGGCTGGAAAAACAAATTGGCACCATGAAAATTTTTCAAAACCAGAAATACTTATAGCTAATCCAGACATGAGTTCTGAAGCGAATGTATCTTTGAAAATCAGGCTCCGCAGAACAGTCCTAATATAGTATTTATATCTAATGTCATTGTGAGACACCTCAAAGGTGGTCTCTCTGTAACATTGCGTATAACCAAATGACCCAATATGAAGTGGAATTTATGATGTTAGTCTTTCCAAGCCTGGCCAATTTTAATTTTGGGACTTCATTTTTTTCTTGACTGACACAAGTTCTGTGCAGCCTCAGAAGAGAAGGTGAATAAAAGAACAGAATAATGTAATAGAATGTTTTATGTATTTACATTTTTTAGTTTAGATACTCAGAATTTTAAAACAATTTTCCAATTTAGTCACTGTAGGAGCACCTAAAAGGTTCAGAAAATCTGACAAATAAGGCAAATTGAAACAGTTTGCGGTCTTTCATCATGTCACTGCTGAAATGTATTTCAAAGATGGTTGTGAAGACTTGGTAGATTAGAGAAATATTTAATGTCATACGTAAGATTTTTAATCTGAGAAGTAGAAGGAAGATCTTGTGAGATGTGGAGTTTCTGAGTTGCTGGCAATAGACTGTGCGTATATTGGAGCATATTTAATTTTTGTCGTAAACATAGGCTTGTGTGGGCTTTCAGATGCCTGGGTGTAAGTGTTCATGATTGATGCCGAATTGCTGCTTGCGGGTTGTACTGACTGGTTCTGGGTGAGGAGTAATGTTGCTGCACGAGCGTATTCAGTAACAACATGGTGTAATAACATACAGATCAGCTCTGAAGTGCTCTGTTCTCCATGTTCTCTGACAGTGGGCCATAAAACCACATCAAAATATGTTTATTGATGAATTTATAACTTGCAAAAATCTCCAAATCTTACTAACATTACAGTATTTTAACTTCCCTACATCAATAATTAATTTCTTTTCACTACGGGTCAGTGTTATGCGTTGCCTTTTGCACCTAGACTTGAGATTTTATGTAACAGGTGTGTATGTGGGGGCAAAGCACTTACTGTTCATATACGATGGGAAATGCTAAGAGCGAGACAAGTTAAGATAGTCTAATGTAACCAATTGTTTTAAAATTTTACAAAAATAAAAAGGCAATTCGCAAAGTCTCAAGTTTACTACTTAAGAGCATAACATTTCCTTTGATTTTTTTTTTTTTGTTTTATTTCTATCTTTATCGCAATGGAATTTTGTGCACTAGAGAAGTATAAATTATTGTGAATGATACATTAAAACACCCATTTCTCAAGCAGTTGGAATTAGATTTTTTTCAGAGACAAATGTCTCTTTGTGCATTGAATAATTATTAGATCTGTTTAAAAAAACAATTTCTAGAGCTTCTAAAACAAATTACATTTCTTTTGTGTATTTTAAGGGTTTTAAGTGGTAACATCTTCAGAATGAGTGCGTGTTCATATTGTATTGCTTCTGAAATAGCTGGGAAAATATAGCGATGAAAAATCAGCGAACTAGAAAGAGCCACCTGTGACATCGACAGTAGTTTCACATGAAGAGGAAGAACAGGCACCTTTTTCTATAGCTTGCATGCAGGGCCAGTTTGCATGTGTACTTGGTGGTGGTGGTACTTGATGGGCCAGGCATAGCTTAGTTACTGAATTTCTACTACGCAGAGGTTGCAACAGGAAAACATTTTTGCACTAGTCTCTTTTTGTGGTAAAGAGGTGGGTTTTTGTTTGTCTCTCCTACAGAAAATCAAATACTTTCTCTGTATCAGCCATTTATGGTATCATTCTTTGTACATCCCTGCTATAGCAGCCACTGTAAAGGGACTGGATTGCCCTCTGATCTACTGGAGAAGTTTTTAACATGTCCCATTCTTCATCAGCCTTTTTGCTGATTGGGAAGCGCAACAAGTACCTTTGCCAATGGCAATTTAGAATCTGCTAGTGAAGTGTGGGCATTTATCAGTGCTACAATTTTCCAGTTAAAGCCAAAAGTAATTTGTTGACATATTTCTTGAATGTGCTTTTATTTAATAAAGAAGAAACTGTGCACTTCAGGAAATGGTAATCTTTATTTACTGCTATGATGGGAAAATGCAAATGAAGCAGAGAATTTTGTGATTAGTATTTTACAGAGTCAGTCATTTACTATAATTACATGTTTTTAATCAGTGGAATTATCACGTTCTATTAACCAGATTCTTTCCTGACTTCTTGTAGGATTCTGAGTAACAACAAGATCTTATGGTTGAAGAATGGCTCTTTCTTCGGACTGCGATCCCTGGAGAGACTGTGAGTAACTGATCAGCCTCGTTCCTCCTTCAATTCAAAAGTCTTTGTGTTTTAAATATAAAACCAAACATCAGATAATGAAGTTGAGGTGTTCTGAACTGTACTGCACTGCAAAGTTTCTAGGTGGTCATCAAGTTAGGAAACAGCATAAAAATGAGTGAATAGGGATGGACGTGGAAAATACAGGAAGGCACTGCTATCAATTTGGAACTAAAATAAACATCCAGTCAAAGGCTTGTACTACACTATGTACACTATCACAGTGAAGACTGGTGTATGTAATGGTAACACTAATGTACCTGACACATAGTTTGGGTTATTTAACTCATTGGTCTCCAATACTTCCATTTTAATTCTGTTCTAATTTTAATTCAATTCTATATTTTAATTGTACTCTACAGAAGTTGGACAACATTTATCATTATCACTATCGCTATTTTTTTACATCTATGGGAAAATTACTTTGCCAGTGCCTCTAAAATGAGTAATTACATCATGCCTATTTTAAAACATCTCCTGCAGCTTAAGCTAAATTATTTTTACATTGCTTTGTAAGAATACATTCATTATGTAGAGCTGTTGATTTAAAGTAGTTGCTACATTCTTGAATGCATGAATGTATTCTATGTTGTATGACTGTTTCCATATGGAAAACAAATTGCATATTAAAGTCAGCTTTAGCTAATATTTTACTATATATGTGTGTGATGTGCATACTGTTTATGGTTGTGTAATAGGTGGGTAAGTATATGATACTGAGATATTAGAATATTCTAACTGCAATTTAAAAATAAACAATGTATTTCAAGGTCTGGAGCTATCCCTTGAGCACCTTGAAGGGTTAGGACAAAAGCTAACTGTCTGAACAGTTATGTAAAGGAATACTAAATTTTCTCTGCATATAGTTTTAGATGTAACAAATACTTCTTTAATATTGGCAATATAAAATGGTATGGAATGAAGAGTAGGTGTATATTATTTGCTAGCTGGTTTAATGTTAGGTGTAATAATGATATGAGAGTTATAAAGAAGTTTACCAACATTTTAGACAAAGCAGTTTAGAGGATAGAATTACAAATTTATTGCAAGAAAGGAAATTAGTAAATTAAATTCTAGTGCACTGCAGGTAAAGCATTAGTGTTTAGAAACAGAGGAAAATATTTCTTTTTTTTTTTAGGTTTAGTTTACATTGGGGAATGATATTGAGGACGTACTTTTTAAAACTTTATTAGTTATCTAGCTAGAGAAATACTTCAACATGAAGAGACATTGCAAACAGGATTGAGAGCAGTGTGTATCCTCAAGTATCATCACCATCTAAACCTTCTTCATTTTATTGTATTGATTTTCCATAACATTACAGATAAAATCAGTGAGTATCATCTCCTCTGTATATGATTCTATTTGGCCGTGACATTAATACAAAATCCGTAAGTGGTCCTTGACGCCAGGACTAGAATTCAGGTGATTGATCTCATCAGATTTGGATGCTCTGTCTCTTGTTCTCTGGCCCCGTACAGTTCTTACCAATATCTGCAAAGGACCAGTTTCAGTTGGTGAGGTGAGAACAGCTGGAATAGTCTACTAAGAGGTGGACGCAGTGGGTGTGAATGAACTACCTCTGGATGAGTGCTCCTAACCCTAGGACAAAGGTTTCCCCAGCTTTGCCTTTTCCGCACAAGCCAATTCAATGCGGTATTTCAGATGCTTAAAATGGACAACTATGGCAGCAACTGCTGTCGATGTTCATGGCTCATCAAAATGGACTAAAAAGAACTTTTATTCCTTGCCAGAAAGGGGAGTTAGAGAATCTGATGAAGTACAGTAGCAGGAAAATCCAGCTTCCTTTAAGATAAGCGCTAAGAAATGCGGGTGTGCTGGACTTAAGGATTACTCATTTAATTTGGCTTTGCACTCCTTGTGGTCCTGCAGAACAAAAAAATTAGCAATGTGAATGCCATAGAGACAAGAATCATGTCTGTCTGTAATTCTTTTGCGGTTACCACGAGATCATGAGCCAGAAGAGTGTTAGCTTATGTGGAAAATGAAATAATTCAATGTCAAACTTGAAAACTTTAAAGGGGAGGTAAAGTTTCAGGTGGAACTGAGTGACTTGTATATTCTGGCTCTTTCCTACCCTGGAATGCTCAAAACCACTTTTTGGGCAGAGAACGGTTTGAAGCCCTGCTCCAATAAGATAGTGACAACTTTCCCCTTATTATTTTGTTTTTCAATGCATGTCACAACAGGAATTGGATTACAGAAGTGTCAGTCCTCCCAAGGTGATTTCTCAACAGTGTGTTACACAAGTGAGAGACCTCCCTGAGCAGTTGTCTCAAACTAGGACTCCTCATTTTATGCAACTTCAATCAAGCAGACCGAGAAACATAAGTTGTTTGCCCCTTAACTGTTCATTCTAAGAATAAGACAAATCAATTTCTCTAAAGCTAAGACGATTGTAGAACTCTTTACATTGTGCATGAAATGCAACTTTTTCAAAATATAGTTGAACCTGGTTTGTATTTGTTTCTGCAGACTGCTCAGAAAATTGCAATTTTTTTTTCAACCACAGCATGAGTATTACAAGGTTTCTATTTCAGATTGTCTTAAATTGTGTTACTGCTGTAAAAGGAAATCTGATATTAGGTTTTCAGGGGATACAACCAGCCAGCCAGGAAAAAACATGTTTGGGGACACAGTTATTTATTTCCCTTCTAGTAATAGAAAGAGAATCCTATGTTTACTAATACCCTATTAATATTAAAAATGAAACATTGAATAATGTCTGTAATAACAACTGTGTAAGTAACAGTGATCACAATTTATGAAATAATAGTATTTTTACTGGGCAGTTTGTAAAAATGCTTTGACAAACACTGTTTCACAAAAGGTGCTTTTTCTGTATTTTGTATGTGTGTGAACAGTGACTCACATGTGATCTGTAGAAATGGCACTCTCTGCACTTAGTTTGAGATTTCTGAAGGTAACAATTACTGCCTTGTGCTGGTTTGGAAAGGTTGACTCACAAATGTGTTATGGCCTCTGGGTCATGATGCACCTCTCTGCCACTGGGCTTACTTTGTAATACTAACAAGAGGCATTAGGAGGTGAGTATCATTCCTAAAATACCATGTGAAAACAAAAACTTTCTGTAAACTTAGGTTTTGTATGGTTCTCAGTTATATTGGTCTTGACTGGTCCCTTGATTTGGATGAAAATCAGAAGTGTAGGTAAGAAACTAAATAAACTTTTTTGAAGAACTGTTTCTTAAAATATGAAGAGCTTTACGGAATTTAAACGGAAGAGATCTACAGACCATAAATTCTACAGGTGAGAGCGAGTACTTCGCACCCATTTCTGTGATACACCTTGTGGGGATGGCTTCATATTCAGAAGGCTGAGAATTCAGTTTAGATTTGAAGCTTGAGGCAAAGACCTGACAGCTTGTAGTGGTTTCAGTTCCAGTGCCTTCCTGGACTGTAGTCAGTGTCTTATGTTCTTGGGAGATGCATTGATCTGAGCAGGGCAGCATTGGTTATGCTCTGGGTACCATAAAAGAAGGGCAAAGTGGGTCTTCAAAACCATGAAACAGTGGGATAGTCCTTTCAAGTAAGTTTCAGCAATCCAGAAGCTCTCGTTTAGTTAAAATAGTGATTTTGAAGACCTGAACAACTGGAAAATTAAGTCTGTATAATTTGGTGGCATAATTATTCCATAAATTAGAACAACATATTAAATGGAAACATCTATGGCTTACAGTTTGATTTTTTTTAATTATTATTTGTTTATTTATTTTTAACTTATGGGTGCTGGAGTTAACCATTGCTATTACCCAAGGAATCATGCGCTACATATGGTATGGACCCTGCTCCAAAGACATTGCAGTCAATGAACAGTGTGGAAAGTAATATTATTAGTAACGGATGTGGCAAGTCTTTTAATGCTTGAGAATATTTGGCCTCTAAATACCTCTTCTGGAAAACACCGTAGTCCACATGATGCTTTTGGGGACAAGAACAGAAGTTGCTGGCCCGGGTGTTCCAGCTGTCCTGGACCCAAAGTCAAAATCTAGAGTAGGAAACTAAGTCTTATTCCCTCGTCCTGATGTCAGCTGGCACAAAAGAGTATGTATTTGAGCTATTATCCACACTACTCGTTTTCTTACCCTCCACAACAACCACTGCATCACAATTGCCTGGATAGCCCCTCTCCCGCACTAACTCCCCACGTTGCCTCTAGCTGCGGGCAATCTGTTGTGGCTTCTTCTCCGCTGTGGGCTTCCTGGTATTTACACATTTTCTGAAGTGGGTGTGTGAAGTCTCTCTCTCTCTCTGTTGCATAACCAAATGTACTTTTTCATGAAGTTTATAGGAGCATAATTACCTCTGAGACTGCTGCTCCTTCGTCCCCTGTGGCTGAAACTCTTTGACAGGTTCAGAAGCTGTTTGGAGGGAACCAGCAAATAAAAATAAAGAAACATACACAAACAGCATGATTGCATAAGCAGTGTTTCCTTGGGAAATCGGGATGAAAGATCACTAAGCATGATTACACATATATTTCACAGTTGACCCAGAAGAAAAGCATGCCGGGCACTAATGCTTCAGCTGTGACTGTTTTGTAGAAACTTGCTGTTACCTTTTCCCAATATTCCTAGACATGTTTCTAGACAAAGAAAAATAATACTGAAGTATTTGTAAGAATTTAGCACTGGATTTATTTTTTTCTATTAATTTTATTTTTAGCTGTATAGATAAGTCTTTCTCAACCAGGTCTCACTTAGATTGTGTGTACTTTTATTGAGTGTTGTATCATAAAGTTACCAACTGTGTGGTAGTGCTATGCAGTCACATGTTGTCTTCAGTTATTATTTGATAAGATTGCATAAAACGTACTTTGAGTAGATTTCAGTATGACATTCTGCAACTATATATTGTGCTGTGCAATTGAAGTAATAACACATTAATTTGAGAGAATAAAAGGGCAGGAAAGGCAAGCAAAACAAATTAGACCATAGAAAAAAACCATGCTGTTAAACCACTGGTACAAAAATATGGTATTTAGATGTACTTTAACAAAACACAGTTGATGAAGGGGTAAAATATAAAGGTTTTACATTTTGATATACTGATGTCCTCCTTTAAACATGCAATTTATGTTCTTTAAATTACTGGCCACTTCATTTCTTTTCCTGCCTATACTTTTGAAGTGTGCGTGTACGCACGCACAGACACACACATGAAGAAACAGAGATGTTCTCCCTAGGCACTGGAAGGATTGAACATATGCTTAAAGAAATTGTTAAACAATTTTCTTTTCAACACATATGTATGACATCTTTAAAGTTAGAAACTTCATAAATTAAATTTGGAATTACTCGTTCTTTTTGGATTGTTTTAAAAATAGAAAAATACCAGTTATAATAAAATAATAATATTTCAGACTCCAATTGTACAACTTTTTTTTTTTTTTTCTGAAGTGCTTGCAACTAAGGAGTATGCCCCTAAATTCATGCAAGTACTTTTAACAGAAAATAGATTAATCATCTTGGAGACCTCAAATGACCACATTAATTCACCTCAAATGCCACATAGCCATGTTTAGAGAAATGCTATTTAGGGAAAGGGCAATTTTAAAATGTGTTTCTTGGAGCTGTCTGCTGTGTAACGAGTCATGGCATGATTGAAACTGTTCAGTTTTATCTTTTTTTTTTTTTATTTGGAGAAATATGGAAGAAGGAAAATCAGGACAAGTTCCTTTCAAGCATCTAAAGTTTTCTTGCTACTTTTTCTTGTATTTCAAATCCCACATGGATTTAGTAACTTCTCTAGATCTAGCTGCTAATGATAACAAATGAGTTCTTTGTTTAATTTCACCTTAGATATTCTCAAAGAAGAAAAATACAAATGCTCCAACCATTATTTTTCCTTGTCTAGTAATACGTCTAGGAGTCCTGGGGAAATCTGAGCAATTTTTCATGTTAAATTTCTTATTGTGTTGGCTTGTTGTAATCATTTACAAAAAAACTCATTATGCTGCATTACTCTTTGAAGTGGTTGAGGTGAGGAAGGATGGGAATAGCCATGGGGAATGATTTTTCTCCTGGAGTGAGACTGTCTACTTTGTGCGCATACTCTAAACTAGGTTGATAACAATTCATATTCCTCTTGGAGCTCATTGAACTTTGAGTTACCCTTTTGATTTCAGTGTCAGATTAAGAGATTGTCTTTCTGTTTACAATGATGCTAGGGTTTGCATGAAGCAGGATAGCTCCCTTTGTCACTTCTAGAAGCAGCTAATATAGCTGGAAGTTTTTTAATTGATGTTAAGTATGCTTCTCTGCAATATATTCAGTACTAAGGCAATTATAAATATTGATCTCAAAAAGGAAAGCTCTGAAAATTCATTAATTACTGAAGTTAAGGTAACTGTTCTTCCAGAGAGACATCCATTGTCTAAACAGAGACATCTGTTTAATATCTTACTCAACGACACAGTCAGTGGGATCAAGTGCACCCTCAGCAAATTTGCAAATGACACCAAGCTGAGCGGTGTGGCTGAGACGCCTGAGGGATGGGATCCCATCCAGAGAGACCTGGACAAGCTTGAGAAGTGGGCCTGTGTGAACCTCATGAGGTTCAACAAGGCCAAGTGCAGGGTCCTGCACATGGGTCGCGGCAAGCCCTGACATCAATACAGGCTGGGGGGTGAAGGGATTGAGAGCAGTCCTGCCAAGAAGGACGTGGGGGTACTGGTGGATGAAGGGCTGGACATGAGCTGACGCTGTGCGCTCGCAGCTCAAAAGGTGAACCATATCCTGGGCTGCATCAGAAGAAGCGTGGCCAGCAGGTTGAGGGAGGGGATTCTGCCCCTCTGCTTCGCACTGGTGAGACCCCACGTGGAGTACTGCGTCCAGCTCTGGAGCCCTCAGCACAGCGAAGTCATGGACCTGTTGGAGTGGGTCCAGAGGACGGCCACAAAAATGATCAGAGGGCTGGAGCACCTCTCCTGTGAGGACAAGCTGAGAGAGTTGGGGTTATTCAGCCTGGAGAAGAGAAGGCTCTGGGGAGACCTTATTGCAGCCTTTTGGTACTTAAAGTGGACTTACAAGAAACATGGGGACAAACTTTTTAGCAGGGCCTTTTGTGATAGAACAAGGGGTAATGGTTTTAAACTAAAAGAGGGTAGATTCAGACTAGATATAAGGAGGAAATTTTTTACAATGAAAGTGGTAAAACACTGGAACAGGTTGTCCAGAGAGGTGGTAGATGCCCCATCTCTGGAAACATTCAAGGTCAAGTTGGAAGGGGCTCTGAGCAACCTGATCTAGTTGAAGATGTCCCTGCTCATTGCAGAGGGCATTGGACTAGATGACCTTTAAAGGTCTCTTCCAACACAAACTATTCTATGTTTCTATGATTCTATTGCGAATAAAGATTTTTGCAAATACAGGAAAGGGAAAAAAGCTATGAACATATGTCAAGTGGCAGAAAGATCAGAAAGAAGGAAGGAAATATTTACCCAGATAATAATTATTTACCACTTCAAATTAGAATAGCTTTTTGTGAAATGAATGTTTTTTAAGGCTCATCCTGAAGCAGGGAGAGAACCAATTTCTACCAAGAAAATGAGAGGTAAGCTAGTAAATGGGACCATATTTTTCACAGCCTAATATGCACAGCTGCTTAAACATCTAATTTTTTCGTTGATCATGAATGCCATGGTCAGCCACTGAAAGATATTTTTATCTGGGCTTGCATAATAACCCTGGTTTAGGACCTGATTCCTTACCGATCCTGGGGCTCCTTCCACATCCTTTGCAGCAGTAACAGCCCAGGTGCTCTGGGTTTTTGCCTCCCTTTGGTGCTTGGTCCTCTGCCATTGTGGTAATTCTGGACATGTTGCTCAATAACACCAATGTCACATTTATTCTGATACAGACAGAATATAGAGATGTCTGCTTAAATGAATGTGTTCTTTAAATATCCAACTTCATGTATCTGCCAATGAAGTTTCTAACATTTAAAGGAATTATTGCTAAATAATAAATGCATGTCAGAAAGAAGTATTTTTTCCATAAAATCAATTTAGCTCCATAAAGTCCAATTTATATAAAATCATTTTAATATCTTACAATTTTAATGGCATGGATTGCTGAGATTGGTATGAGTCTGATATCAGACTGAAAGGAGATACAAAAATGATCCTTGTAGCACCATAATATCTTCTGTTCCTCACTTTGAAAGGTCTTTTTTAGCATCAAATAACGAGCATGTTCCTCATTAACATTTAAAATATTTGAATTTTATCTTGTAAATCATGCAAAAATACAGTTTATTATTTTTTACAATAATGTTGTAATGAGAAGTTGCCCTTATCTTACTGCCCCTTACTTAGCTGAAAGTGTCTTATTTGTAGTGGATAAATTTAGTGGATAAATTAAAGTTGGACAACTTTATTCCTTGACAGTATTTTTTTAATTGACGTTTCTTTTGTCATCATCTGATCCTGGAAGATACTATGTTTTAGGCATTGCATTCTATTAAAATTACAACTTTTTAGCTATTATGTTTTTTCTTAAAGGTAGTTAATCCTTCTTAATCATAAAGGTATTTGTGTAAATAGGGAATTTTATGCATGTTGTAGCAAATGCATAACAGTCAGGTTGCATAATATTATATACTGATATTAAATTAGTCTTTTGAAAGAAGAAAGTCTTTTGAAAGAAGAGGCTTTTATTTGAGGCAAATTATTGGAAATCAGGGAGGCTTCTCCTTTAAATTTGGCCATAAATTTTCATTCAAGTTTTGTGCCATCACTTGATCTCTCTCTACCTCTCAGTGTTTTTCATCTGCAAAATTGTTTTGCTTGCCTAATATCTCTAAATCTAATAATTCTAGAGGATCTCGATGCATTTTGAGAAAAGACATTGTAAGAAAAAAAGTACAACGATGATTGTGTAATACGAATTATTTTACATTTCTACCTTATAGAGGTTGAGTCATATATTTATTTTTGATTCATTCCTTCTAGCCTGACTGGGAAGTCTTAATGGATACAAATGCATGAGTGCAGATAGAGGGTACTGGTGCTTAGTTGACGTATTTTGTGCAGCTGCGTGCATCATGAAAATTCAGTTGTTAGCTAAGTTTAGTAGTAAATATAAACTTCACTTTTTTTGTAAGAAGTGAAAAGGCAGATTCAGGAGCAGAAAATTGTCCTGTATCAGAAAAATTTTTTAACTTTGGTTACAACAGCTGAAATCACTCTCACTAAATCCTATGGAACCAATCTGAGCGTGCTGTAGGCTGCACAGGGCATGCGTGGGTGTCAGACAGGGATGGAGACGAGACTCGACCTGTTGTCTGTGGTGACGAGGCTGTCTTAGTGACAAGACAAAGGCAGTGCTGGCACATCTCTATACCTGAGAGGACTATGACAAATGCTAGCAGGGCTGCAGGGGATGTGGCTGAGGTCATCCTCTTGTCATCCTGACAGGCTTTTTAGGCTCAGTTTTGGTCCAGACATAAATTTGATCTATTCTTCCAGTAGTATAATCTGATGCAATAAAATCTCAAATGGAAAAATACAAATAAGATGGATCCATATATAAAATACTTGTATTAACATACTGTCATTAAAAAAAGATAGAATCCTGCTAGAAAATAGGTCTAAATGTAAAAATTCGGGTTTTTTTCTTATTTTTTTTAAGTGGGTGGAGGTCAGCTGTAGCTGTCCTATTGAATGTATTTATTTTTTCTGTGAACAATATTGAATCAGAAATATGCCAAGCAAGAGTTAATGATGTATTGAATCAACTCCTGACCCAGCGCTAGGAATTTGAGTTTGCAGCACTGGTACTCCCCTTCTCCTAGTACTATCAGTACAACCAATATATGCGTTTGTATTTTCAAAACCAGACCTGGAGGATCCTTTGAAAGCATCATGGAACAGAAAACTGGACTTGGAAAAAGCACTGCTGGTCCTCATGTAGAAGTAAAGGAGTGCAGGGTGGAATGCATTTCAAAGTAAATATTATTTGGCTGCAGGCAGTGCTTTAATGAATTGCACAGAAGGAGGATGTTTAATTTGCAATTGTTGCACAGAAATTTTGAGAAACCAGAGGAGGAGAAACAGAGGCAGGATCAATTTTTCAAGTCAAACCAGGCAAATTTAATTTTTAATCACATTTTAATTTTAATTCTCTGCCCCTTTATGGATCGCTTGATTACATCCTATGACTAACAATGAATTACTCATTTAGCAATGCAAAGGCTGAATAAGTGCATTTTTTGAAACCCCGTCCCAAAAAACCCCCAACCCATGTACGAACAAACAGAAAAACTCTCCAAAACTCTCAAAAACACCCCTCTCAAAACTCCAGAAGCTCTAATGTCCTAGTATGCAATATCAAAGAGAGATTTAGCGTTATATCAGGAATTATAAAACTCTTGTTATTCTTAGTATTACTGTCAGAAACAGAAGAGTTAGAAATTAAAATGAAAATTACATTACCCTCTTTCTAATAGGCATACGCACTGCAAGTCTTATAAGCATGAAGTAACTATCAAGGCACTTGTAATATAATCTGACAGAAAGATAATGTATTTTTTTCCTCTAGTCATTTGTTATTTTCCAGTACAATACAGACTATTAGACATCACATACTTTATATTTTAGAGGATGAGACAACAGGAAAATATCCTGTATGTCTGCAAAAAAGCAGTAACTCTAAAAAGAGAGGATGTTTTCTTTAGGATATTACACTGTTGTTTAAAAATAGCAGTAATTAACTGTGAAAAATAGGTTGGTGAAATCAATCCCATAGTTTTAGTGCAAGTGTCCAGAACAAAATGTGTTTCCCATCTTTTCTTTCTACCTTAATTCTGGTTTTTGTTTGTCTCCTAAACTGCCACATTCATTCTCTGGTTCATGTGGTATTTTTCCCCCTGATAGAAAAAGCATAGGCTACCGGGCCATGTCTTTGCTCTTAATTTCATGCTTCATAATGAGACATAAGGCTTGCCAGCGCTGCATTCCCTCGCAGGCGGTGCTTGTTGGCGTGACGAGTGTTTGTGCCATTCTGAACGTGCTGCTGGGATTGCATTCCTCCAGTTCTGGCCTGAAAATATGGTTTCAGCTTGGGCACGAAGTTGCCAACTGCTGGTATGTATGTGGTATAGTAACGACATTTAAGACGTCAGTGGTTTGCCAGGTTGCATTGCTATACTTTTGAGTGTAACTATTTGCATTTTTTTCCCTGACAAAACAGATTTCTGTTGGAACTGCTAGCATGGCAAAATCAAAATGTTCTGTGGGGACACAGCAGTTTCAGAAACATCTGTGTCATAGATGTCAGTATTTCATTTCAACTGTTTTGTATTCAAAAAATAGAATCTTTTTGGAATGATAATGCTGAACTACACCGCTTAGGACTGATGCGAGCTGTGCATCTTTTCTATAAAGAAATGGCAGACTGGTTGGAGAAGGAAGGAAAACAGAAACGTGGTTTAAGAACGGTTTGTATGTAGTCGCAGAGCAGCATCGTGGGAAACCAGGCTGATAAAAATTAGTGTTAGCTGATCGATAACTGAGCTAATCTTGTGAAGTGAGCTGTGCGAAGTCCTTGTGTTCAGTATTTTGTAGTTTTGATCTCTCAGCTATAGGCTATTGATGGAATAATGTTTTCAAACTCAAAAAAATATTATATTTCTTGTATTCATATGCAACGCGGTCTTTAGCATGTTTACTGTTAAGAAGACCAAAGTTTGATGCCTCGTCTGGCAGTGTCTGAACATAAAATGTGGGAGATCTCAAGTTCTGAGTAGGAACATTTCCTCAATGTCATGGTGGGCTCAGGTAAAAGTCAGTATCAGAAGAAAAGTTCCAAACTCCATCCTTTCCTCTGAGAGAGTTTTCCAGGCTGTACTGATACCTTTCTTTGTCTGTCTATCTCTGACTTTATATCAATTGACAGACATTTCTCATTTGCTTACTTTTAAGAAAAAAACTTGATATAGATAAGTTATTCTCTTCAAAAAAGTTCATGTCTGTAGACTAACGTGAGGTCTCTAATGAAAACATGCTATAACTCATTCGTATCATGCTGGTCCATAAATACTCCAAGGGTACCCAACGACCCTGGGAGCTTGTTGCCCTCAGAACTTCTGGGGATGCCTGCAGAAAGCATAGCTTGTTCTCTGACACTTGTACTTCACCAATAATCTCTGAGAAGGCACAATAAAAAAAAAAATAGAATGTACTTCAAAAGCAATAGAAAGAAGGGCTATGTTTTATGCCAATTTAGTTAAAAAAAAAAAATAATCCCCAAAATGAGTTGTCTGAAGTAGTTAGGAAAGCTGATGTAATATAACAGCTGTGGGCAGTTTTTCTCCCCAGTTCTTAATACAGACAGAATTGATTAGTTGGGTGTAGTATAGTGCTGCGTGTGTCAAGTAGGTACAAAATGGTTGTTCTCACGAGAAAATTGCATGCAGACTTAGCACATGATAAGCTGTCTTGTGTTAACACAAATTGCCTCGTTCTTGAAATGGAAAGTGACTGGGAGAGCTATAGAGGATGTTTGTATAGTCTGAGCTATACACATATTCTGTGAAAAAAAGAATTACAAAATTCCTCTATGCTCTACTTTCTAAAGTGTTTTGCTGAGGAGAATACAGAGAGAAACATTGTGCTGGAATAAAAACGTGTATTTTTATTTGCTTGTGAACTTGAAAGAATAAAATAAAATGGTTCTATGCAGTCATAGTGAGCTTCATCTTGTAGAAATAAGCAGTTTGAGTTAAAAATAAGCCACTTGAGTTAGCATAATGCAAGAAACTTGTTGAAGCATAAATAAAATGTTTTTATCATGCTTTTATAACCCAGAAAACTGCCGAAGGGGCAGCTTGAAACTCTTAAAATCAATTAATTTCTGTCTATGAAAAAATATGAAAGATGCTAAATCAGGAAAAACGTTTTAGTTGTTGGTACCTAAAAAACCCAACTTTATTAAAAAGCATACCTTCTCAACCATAACTGTAACACTTTTGCGATGATGCTATAATTAATGGCCAATTAGCTTTTACAGCTAATGTATGTTTCCCAGACACATGCTGCATTTGTTATTTTTACCATTCTTCTTGCCATTTTTTTATGTTCAATATTCACATTTGTTTCTTAATGCAAAGTGAGTTAATACTTTTTTAAAGACCTTAAAGACGTACTTTTCAGCTGAAATGGGAGTTTAAAGTACATTGTGTTCAGAACAAAACAGTGTTTTCTGTACTGTGTCAGCAGCTAAGTTGCGAATTTGATAGCTTTTTTCCCCTTTGTACCATTAATTGCTTTTAGGTATTTCTGAGAAGTGCAAGTGCCTCACAAGGGACAATTCTCCCATTTGAGTGAAGTTTGAGTACTGTATTAAGCTTTCCTACTGTACAGAGTCATGTGAACTTACAAAAATATTTAGGAGTGTAAGACCAGAATGCGTTGCAGCCAGACTGAGTTTCCAGGGATGAAAAGAAAATTTGTTCAACTCTCCCTCTCATCGTATACACCATAAACTAGCCACTCCATTAATTGCTTTCCAGCACTCCATTAGGAACACTGAAACTTCAGTTCACAATGATGTCCCTAAAAATCATAATGTGTCAGAGAAGAAGAAATTGTAATGTGTCACAGAGGGTTTTAGGTTTTTTAAAATTTTCTTTAGCACCATAACCAATAAATCCTTATCAGTCCAAATCTGGCAGTTACTTTAACCATGAGTACGCCAGCAAGGTATACCAACACAGACACCTGAATTTTTTCAGTACTGGACCAGTTCAGGTTGCGAGCGTGAACTATCCGATACTGCCTCTCAGCCTTTTTCAGCGAAAAGGGAGGAGCAGGGAAAGCTCCTGAAGCCGTGTGCTGCATCAAACAAGAAATAAAAAGAGTTGCAGGTCCTTGCAGATGCCCAGACAGTATTCAACTCTGAATATGCAAAAATTCATGTCACAAGCTGCAGTTTCTAACTCAAGTAACCCCCGTCTGGACATAAACACCTTCTGTAACTATTTCAAACTGCATTTTCAACAAACAACTTGAAGGCTGCTCCAAATCTTTATTTCTGTAATAGCTAAACATTTTTTAATTTCTACTTTTTCTGTCATCTAAATGTACTCATAGCCCATTTTTATCCATATTACTTTACAGTACTGTTATCCTTTAACTTAAACTAATCCCTTTCTTGTAGGGGTCACCATTTATAAACAATGGTGTAATACTCACTTTCCTTGTCTAAGCAAGCCAAAAATACGATAATCTCTTAGTGACATCATGAAAATAACCATGAAATGTATGCATCCTTAAAAAAAATATTTATGGGCACAAAGCCTGAAATGTATCTAAAAGTAAGATTATTATCTGCAAAGATTTATTTTGTATGTAATGACAATGTACTCTTTTTTTATCATCTAAAAAAACGGGTTTGAATCCAGTTTATTGAATGCTTAAGCAAGTACAATTTCTGCTTAGTTCAACATTCAGAAGTGTTGTTCGTGTTGTAAAACTCTCATACAAATGAATACAAGGAAGACCCCTCTGGAGAATTTACATGCAGTAAATATCCTTGGGAAATTCACTGGGATTTTAGGGTTCAGGATGTCTGCATAAAGCTGCTTTCTCTGGTCTTGTGTAACCAGTCAGTGCTGACCAAATTGTCACTTGGAGAAGCCCAGTGAAACTTTAAAGCTTCCTGCTGGTGACATTGAATTGATTCCTACTTTTCTTCCTATTTTTATTTGTGTTGTCCTTATTTTCAGGTTGAGTGCTGACATTACGGGGTGGGTGAGGGATGTTCTTCTCTCTTTGCCTTCTCTAGAACTGAGAATTCAGTAAATTGATCATCTTTTTGTTATTTTTTTTAATTATTATTCAAATTGTCATCTGCACAGAGATAGAGAGTACAATATAGACCTTTCGTTAACAGGCCTTCTCTCCCGATTTCCTTGCATTCAGGTGCATGAGTAGTGGTCTGTGAAGATTGCTTTGTACTTTATCTCTGTAAATCAAATTAAATGCTTTTTCTTCAGAAGGAAAACAAGACATTTCACTTATTTTTTTCTTATTGACTATGTTATTGTACAGCAGCTGCTGCCTGGTTTCATATACCTACTTACTCATGTATTAAGGTTCTCTCTTACCGTAAGAGGAGAAAATTATTCTTAGCTAATAGCTCTGAGATAATTTCTCCAGTGTCCAGCCATTTCCTACCTTTATACTGCCTTTTTCTAATTGATGTTAAGCAGCGACAATGAGAGGAAAAACATTTAACAAAAGTAGAAAAATGGTATCATAAAATCATAAATATTAGCAGAGGGGTGGAGGGCGCACATGGACATGGGAAGGCACCTAATTGTCTGGAATGAGTTAGCAATAGCACGTGTTGGAAATGGCCCTTATGCAGACTTTCTTCTTCCATTCATACTGACATGAGGAAATTTCTGGTCTTCCCACCTTTGTGTTGAGTCACCATGCTAACGGACACGTCCTAAAGTTTTGTTTTCTCATTTCAGGTCTCTCCCCTTTGAAAATTCCCAAAAGTTCTCTGGTTTTAGGGGAAATATCCAGTTCCTAGGCATGTGATTCCTATAGCATCATTTAAAAAAAAAAAAATTCTATCCTTTGTCATTGTATTTGTGTTCTCACATCATTTTTTCTGCTTATTTTTCTTGTGTTGAAATAACCTACCAAGACAGGTACTTTGATTTTATGTGTAGTGTTCTATACCTGTGTAATTATTTAAACAGTTCCATAAGTGTGCCTGAAATTCTATATTCTTACTTACTTTTGTCCTATTTCTCCCACAAATCCAGTCAAACGTTTTTGTGTGAGAATTCCTCAATAGGAGAATTAGGGTTTAATTCTCACCTAAGCGAGCTAATCCAAGTTTCATGCCTTCAACCTGCCTAATGCCTCTCAGTAGCCCTTGTGGCTTTCCACACCTCCGTGTTACGGAGGCGCTATTCCCTGATGCTCCACTCTTTTTCACAGGAACAGCCCATGTTTCTTCAGAAAACATAGCTGGCGTGCCGCTGAGCAGCCATTTCATTAGCAAGCATTTTAGGCAAAAAAAAAAGGTAGGTGCAGGCTGGGAAGTGAAACTCTGGTTGATGTCTACAAAGAGTATAGAACCATGATTTATGAAGTATGTATACTGGACGCATGAAGCTGAGCATATGCCAGCAACCAGAGCATGAACTCCTCAGGACTCTGGGCTCAGGCCAACGTATGCAAAAGCCGATATAGGCATGTCATTGTTGCTGCTGTTGCTTCAACTTGTGCCACGTGCTAACACGTGGTATTGCCACACTTTCTTTTGCTAAATGAACCTGGCAAATTTATTTCTTTAAATAGTTGATGTGTTGTAGTGAGGCTGAGGTTCAACAGATGAAGACTCTAGCATTTTTAGTGAACTGTAGAGCATTAGCTGTGCGCTTATTTATTTGCTTTAATGCTTGCATGTTTCAGAGGTTGTAAATCTGTTGCTTTAGTCTACGCTATTGAAGTCATTGCTGGTATGCTATGAAGAATTCCCATTGATCGCCCAATTTGCCTGGTAAGTTAGTCACATATAAAGGCAGATGTGGGTACTGTTTTCATTAACTGGGTTTACACAAAACTTTAAACTCATCAAATAGCTGGGAAGGATAAACAGCATGTACGCTTCTTTGTGATTGACAGTCAGATTTCCATGAAATGAAGAAAATTTTCTGAAACCAAAGCTTTACTCATGACCTATTTAAGTCATTGTGTAGTTCAACAAAATTTAAAAGATGATGTATGACAAACAAACCCGTATGAAGTGTGGTGAGCCAGCAAAAACCAGACAGGATCACGCAAGGTATTATCAGTCTTGCAGAATGACTGGAAGAACCTTTTATTACAGATTTTACTGTCAAACTTTAGTAATGGGCTCATGTAGAAAGAATAATCGGTGAGAGCAGCTGCTGCTGACTTTCCTACTTCAATCCACAGCTTGAACTAAAACTAGAAATGGTACTTTTTCTTCTTACAATATTGAGGTAGTATAGCTGGGCAGCTTGCATCAATCTTGACTTTCAGAACAATCCTTTTATATGCAATATTATTTTGGTGGTATTACCTCTGGCTCATAAGTCGATGTTCTGACATTAAGAATAGCACAAATCATCATGAATTTCTAACTGAGAGCTACACAGGAGTGTACTGTTTACATTATTTGCTAGGATAAATTCAGGTTAGTTAAGTATGAACTGATAGATCAGAGCAATACTGCCAGTTTGGCAATATTTGTTCTAAATTCAATTACCTTTCATTTCCCATTGAAGTTTCAAGCTCCTGGGTGAGACAGAATGAGCATGGATTGAAAGAAAATAAAAAAGAGAATGCGGGTGCATGTATGTATAATATCAGTGCCAATTTGCCAGCGGTGAGCCTGAAGGAAGGCAGCCTGCCTGCTCCACCACTCACCCAGAAAGTTAGCAGAACAGTCGATCAGCCAATTACCCAGCAAGCTAGCTACATCCCAGAATACTAAAAGCCAAAGCAATTTTTTTTGTTCTTTACTGGCATTTCCTTTACTGGCATTTCTCCTTTTGCATGTCAGCTATTCCGTGCATTTTCTGTGCGTTAAAATTGGGAATATATAATCTTTGTTTTCGCTTGTATTTTCCTAATCAGATATTTATTTCATTTTATTATATTGCTGAAAACAAGGGGTTACTACATTTCCTGTTACATTTGCTTAAGTGTGCCATTTAGTTTTATCCTACCTGACTTGATAGAATTAAATTGAAGGTGGCTGTTTTGCTTCTTATTTGCTACAAACAACATCAGAGAAAAAACTTAAGGGAACAATGCAGGAAGGGGCTGATAGAAACACAATATGAGGCACCGCTGCAGGTCGTTATCTTCTGACCCCTCTTTGCTCCCTCCTCCTCTTCCCTTGGAGATGGAGGCAATGGAAGTGATTAGAGCTTAACACATCTTGTGGAGGAAGGTTACAGTTTGGGGAAGGAAATTATCCATATGTATATACATACACCATTCCTGACAATTTGTGCTTCCTGTTTCCAGGTTCTTTTGTCTATTATTGACAGGTAAGCTTTATTAGAAGATTTTTGAGAGGTAATCAGTGATTGTCATCTCAAAATAAATTGGCTATTACCAGAGCCAAAGAAGTATCCTTAACCTAAACAAACCTCTCTCTGATGTGGTGATGGAGGTCAGTCTGTTCTTCATGTAACACAATTTTCATCAGCAGCAAGTACATCAGGACTCATTTGATCTGCATGATTTTTGCTTGGAATAATGCTCAACAGTCCTGTTTCTACACATTTCCTGTACTTCCAGATTGCTTTGGTTTTTTATACACTCTGAAGAGTCACAAGTTTGGGTACTCGTTCTTTGTTTGCTTGGTTGCATGATGAATATGGGTCAGAAATTCATTTTTTTGAGAAAAATAATCTCATTTACCATACCATAGAACTCTTTCTAAATATGTTTTATGCACTACTTTATAACTGTTCAGTAGAATTTTATACAGTATTTTCCTAGAACGTAATAGATACTCTTGGTAATAGTAGTGTTGCCATGCTTTAGGTAAATGTAAAATCTCTCTTAAGATTATTTGTACAAAACTTCCTTTAAAAATCTTCCCAAATGCCAATGAAACATTTAAAAGTTTAAAATTTTGATTTTGAGATCTCTCTTCTCTTTCCATATACAAAAGTGTCTCTGAAAGCTTAGTACAGATTTGTTCTAATTCTGTATTTTTAATCTCTAGCGCGAATAATTTCATCAGATCCTTTGGCTGTTGTTTGGTTCACTTCAGGCTAAGCCAGGGGTTAACGTCTTACAGAGATTCATTAAAAAGCAGCTGGGTTCTTTCTGAGGACAAATGGAAAAGTGTTTTGGCCATGATTTAAAGAAATTATGCAAAATTGAGATTTTTATCCACTCCCCTCTCCTCCCTCAACACTTTTACGTTCAGATTTGAAATATTCAGACTTGAAATTTGGCAGAGATTTGTTGCTGTGTTTCAGATGTGGTATTGCACAGTTCAATAATGATCTGTTTTCATCTGGCTGAGATGCAAGCTTTTAAACAATATATGTTACATTTGTGCAAAGGTTTATATTAAACAATGAGATCAATGATCTAACAACATTCACTTGGTACATTTTATATGTGTGTGTATCACATATAAACACTGGGGATATTCCCAGTAAAAGTCATTCTTGCAGTGACTTGGTGGACTTTTTGTGTTTAAAGAAAATAAGGGAAAGGAGTTCAAAGAGACATAGAGGGCTCTGGACTATAATTAAAAATAATGTATGTGAATGAAATGCATTGATGGAAAAATTTGTAGCTTCATCAACTGGGGACTCGACTACGAGAATTCTGATTACCAAGTCGATGTGCATGATGATGGAATTATGATATTAGTGGTTTAGTGTGCTTATAAGTGATTATCAGAAGTTGAGCAATGAACTTAGTACAAAATATTTAATAAAATAAAAAAAAAATTTTTCACCTGAGAAGCTAATACCAGATTGTCACTTAAAAAAAAAAAAAAAGATAAATTTTGCAAATGCGGTGTTGTGGGTTAACCCCAGGCAGCAGCTAGGACCACAAAGCCACTCCCGCAGTTCTCCCTCTTTCCCCCAGAGGGGCAGGGAGAAGAGAGGGAAAAGGAGGAGAAAGGGAAAGGAAAAAACCCCTCTCGTGGGTTGAGATAAAGGCAGTTTAATAGAACAATAACAGAAAAGGGAAATAATAATAATTACACAAGTCATTGTCACCACCTGGTGAATTGGTACCTTCCTGAGCAGTGATCACAGATTTGCCTCCCTGGCCGACCCCGATTTGTATATTGAGTATTTCTATAGTATGGAATAGTCCATTGGGCATTCCATTGTTCTGCCTGTGCTCCTTCTCAGCTTCTATGGGAAGCTGAAAAGAGTCCTTGAAAAGTAGAAACATCACCTAGCAGCAAAATTCCTTTGACAGCAATCACTAGAAAGAAAATCAACTCTTTCACAGCTGAAAGCAGGACATGCAGTAAACCTTTGAACCTAGCTAATCAGGGAAAAAAAAAAAAAAAAATTTTTTAAAAAGGGGGGGGGGGGGACGGGACAGACCCCTAAAGAAAAGCAAAATACAAGATTGCCGTATGTCAGAGATAGTTCTTACGGTATTAAAAAAGCTTCTGTTTCAGAGTTCTGAATGACTTATTTGAGCTTAGCAATATAAGAATCAATTGCTAAAATAGTTGTTTTGTTATAAGCAAATCAGACTAGATAATGACAGCAGTGCCTCTGGTCTTAGCAGAATGAATTAAGAAATATTAAGCATAAGATGTTAAAAAAATCACAGTTGTACTATAATTTGTCTTTTCTTGTTGATGTTACTTGTTAAAAGATTTTTAAGAAATAATGTTTTAAGGGTCACTATGCCTGTAGGCTATAGAATGTCATCATAAGAAACCTGGAAATTTTCCTCATGGTGATGTATCAAATACCTAATACTGAGAAGTATCAAATATCCTCTTTCCTTTTTCCTGAAATCCAGGTGTCATAGTGGGAATTGCTTTTACTGTTATGGTGTCCTTCCGATAGTTGTCAACTTGATTGTCTTTGCCTACCTTAGATGTGGGCATAAGCACATGAATAAATTTTGTATAATCCTATGGAACATTTAGTAATAAAACAAGCTATAATTACAGGAATATATAACAAAGTAAGTTTATACTGAGTCAAAGTTCCAGCAGTATAATTGGAGAAACATACATTGATCAAATTTACATTTTGCCTGCCTTCCCAGAAATTTGTTGCTGCCACCAGCTAAGTTGCATGCTTTTGTGACTGATGTTTATTGTAAGTATATGGTCAAATGTGTCACTCCTAATGGAGCTGTTAGATATTGTGAGCATGAAAATTTGTAGGCAGAATAGTAGTACCCATTATTAATCTCTAACTAAGCCTGACGTGGTACAGCTGTGGTCATTCGCTACAAAAATATTCTGTCTTCCTGAAGCCAATAGTGAGATAATTATCTTGGGATATAGAGACTTTTCTTGCCAAACAGCTCTGAGGAATGAAAGTCAAATAGAGAACACGAAATATTTTACTAATGTAGGGACACTAGCATTGGATTTATTATAACAAGAAGCTAGGCAGAATTGAAAGTTAATGTATAGAAAGGCTGACTGTTTCATCAGGGATTTATGTGTCCTGGATGTAGCGCAGAGCAACACCTTTTGTGCTTCTCGGTGGCACTGAAGTGTCAAAGCACTAAGCCAAATAGCATATTAACCAATATCAGGGAACCATGCGTGCTCAACCAAACTGGAGATGAAGGTGATCTTCATAGATGATAATATTGTCATTAGGACTTAAAGGACTCTGACTAAGGCCTCTGCTTTTAAAAAGATTAGTGGAAAGGGTAAAAGAGAAGATAAAAATAGGACCAGGAGAAATGGAGGATGAGATTAAATAAAAATCAAGATGGAAAGAGCAGGGTTGGAAAACTTAGGTTGGTACCACAGTGGAGATATTTTGGGAAGATGTAAGTACAGGACACCTGTGACTGAGTGATGGGATGCTGATACTAACAGAGTGAGAAGAGAAGGTACCAAAGAGCTGCTGAAAAAGGAGGAAAACTCATTGCTCTGAATCTGTTTAGACCACAGGTGTGTGGCATTACTTGGGCGGGCTGGCTGGGCCTGGGCGAGACATGGCTGGAAACCAGCGTTTAGATGTTTGTTTTGTGTTCCTCATCCCCAGAATGAGTGGCAAATAGTGCAGAGGGAGACACACGCTCCGTACAGCGGAGGGGGAGGAGGAAGTAACCCACATTGCTTAAAAATGATACACTTCTGATATGCTTTGTGGGGCACTGCAGGGGGGATCTGGCCAATGAGTGGATGGTCTGTGTTGCATTGGAGAAAATTATTTAGGAGTGTTTCGGGGAGAAAAAAATGAAGTTAAAAACTGTAATCCCTCTGCAAGATAATCCTTAAAAAGTTATTTGCTTCATCGCAAAACTTTTCCTTTGCAAAACTATGCCAGAGGTCTAATGACATGTAACTCAGTCCTCCCACAGCCCCCGATACAAGCTTGGGTAGTTTGCTGATGCTTTGCTGATGCCTGCCTGTCTTCTCTCTAAAGTCAGTGCTTTTTACCAGGTGCTGATAGCCTTTGGCAAAGAGAAAAATATAGGAACCCCCAAGAAGTCAAATGGGTCATTTGGACCGCGGAAGAAAATGGCAAGGAAAAAAGCAGAAGAAAGCTTTTCACCTTTCCAGCAAAAATAAAGTAACAGGATGGGAGACGTCAACATTACCCAGCTAGTGAGACACATTATCCCCATTATGCCTGCCCTTAAGAGATGTCTCCACCTTTGAAATTCAACAGACTGTAGAAGAATTGGAGTATAACCTGCACCAGAAAAAATGATCATAGAGCAAAAAATCAGTGCATTCTTAAACAGCAGGTGGATCCTGCTGGAGTCATAATTATCCTAAGCTGACCTAAAGAAACCCAGTGCTGAGCCTTCTGTGTTCAAATGTTCAACCTGATATAGGCAGGGCTCTTCTTTCCCTTCCCTAATCCTTTTCTACTTTTTGGCCTTATTATCCTTTGCAGCTAAGGAGCTATTCAAGGTGCTTGTCACCGACCGCTTGGTGATTGTGGAACAGGTTTGTGACTAGGGACATGATTTCATCCTTTGTTGGGGCAAGAAAATGCAGAAATTCAGAAGTAGGAAATGGGCAGTGGTTGTGAGTATGAATTACAACAGAAATACTGATTTGTTTTTCATCTGTTCAGACCTTTCTTAGAATGGCAGGCTTTTGATTTTTGGTGTTTAAAAAAGGAGGTTTCTATCTCCCATGAAAAGGCGGGCCATTAAAAAACAGTACATTATCTTCTATCTTTTTTTTTTTCTCTCCTTTTCCGTTTTTTTAAGAGTTCTGGCTATTGAACTGTAACACTGGCCACATGTGCATTAAAACTATAAAGTCCTTATGAATCTTTAATGAGGAAATGTTCATGTGCATACAAAGTGAATGGTTTTAACAGAGGCACCTCAGTCACTTTTAATTTTGTTTCCCTCACCATCCCCCAAATACCTCAAGGGCTCCGTTCTGCATTCCTTACACATTTTGCTTGCTTGGGAAAGACTCTCATTCGCGTTAATTGAAAGACATCACCCCCTTCCTCCACCAAAAAGCCCCGCATAGCAAAACCAAAACTCGATTTAAAACTAATTTTGATCTCAGAAAAACATATAAAGAGTTTGTTTCTTGGTTATGATCTTGAGCTTTTGATATGGGTTGAAGAACAGCTCAAAGAGAATTATTGCAACTGCAAGGAAGACAACATTTTAAAAGTGATCAGGTGCTGTGTTGTGGTGGAGCTGGTTAGTAAGATTATAATGTTTCATTCTAGTTGCTGCTGTAATTAGGGAGGGGAGAAAAGTGCGCTCAGTCTCAGAGCAGGCAAAAGCAGCGAGTCTGGTCACATCCCAAGGGGCCAGAGAAATGGCAGAGATGAGGATGTTTCCTGTTGACTCCGCATGGGACCACAGGTAACAGCCTTCTTGTATGGATTCAGTATTGGAAATAATAAAGGCCAATGCCATTACAGATAGCGTATGAGTAAAAAGTTAACCTTGCAGCAAAAATCTCAAAACCTACTAAAAGTGTGAGTTTAGTGTAATATTGATGAAATGGTTATCTTTCTCTGTCTTGGAGCTAACTACATGGTGAATGCAATCAGCCACCATAGGAGACTGTATAAAATCTCAGCTTTTTTATTAATTTGCTTTGCTCAGGAAGGTTGTCCTTGCTTCATTGTCTACATTTCAAGAATTCATTGACCTTAAAATATGTTTCTATTTTTAAAGAAAGGAAAATGCGTAGGGAAATTAATACACTTTGAAATGTAACAAGAAACATTTTTTAGTTTGTGGGTTTTTTTGTCCTAAATAAAGCTTCCCAGTAATAATGCTTGTGAAAATGGATATGTAATACAATGAAATGTAAAAAAACCCAAACCCTTAAGCTAATTTTTACCTCTGGAGATGACCAGAAATAGTTGTTTCTCAACTAACAAGTTGTTTGTCAAAATACCACTGTGAAGTATTCCCAGGGTCTCAAAATGAGCCATGACAATGGAATTGCTCCTCTATTACTATTCCTAAAATCCAATTCTGAGATCTGTTTGAAGTCATAGCTGCATACAATTTCACACTTAGTGTGTTAGAAATAAATGTAATATTCAGAGCCATACAGCTTATGAACATGCTGTTTTAGAGTTCCCCCATTTCTGTTACAGCAGATATCTGTTAAAAGATAACAGGAGGGAAGCAGGTTAGTTTTTGTTTGTTGTGACTATGGGACGAGGTGGTCTGCATCCTGACGCACCTGCAGGTGCCCACCTCAGAAAACAGGACACCAGGGAAGGATTGCTTGTGCCTGTGGACAATAAATTGGGCACCTTTGCTTTAAAAGGGTGGGCATTAGCATCAGCCTTTGTTACTTTACGTATATATGCTTGTCTCTGATCGAACTATATTCTTTTTGGTACCCTGCAAATGCATCTTTGCATTACACTTACTTAGAATCCGGGACACACGGAGACTGGAGGTGGGATGGGATTGTGCATCTTTGTGGAAACAAGATTAGGTGTCATCCAAAAATAACTTCTGGGAGGTTACCCTGAGTTTGTACTGATCTTCCAGGGACTATTTCAGCTCTTGCAGCAGTCTAAAAGCCAGGAAGTATAGAAACATAGAATAGTTTGTGTTGGAAAGGACATTTAAAGGTCAGCTAGTCCAATGTCCTCTGCAATGAGCAGGGACACCTTCAACCAGATCAGGTTGCTCAGAGCCCCATCCAACCTGCCCTTGAATGTTTCCAGGGATGGGGCATCTCCCACCTCTCTGGGCAACCTGTTCCAGTGCTTCACCACCCTCATTGTAAAAAATTTTCTCCTTATATCTAGTGTGAATCTACCCTCTTTTAGTTTAAAACCATTACCCATTGTTCTATCGTAACAGTCCCTGCTAAAAAGTCTGTCCCCATGTTTCTTGTAACCCCCTTTAAGTGCTGAAAGGCTGCAATAAGGTCTCCCCAGAACCTTCTCTTCTCCAGGCAAAACAATATAAGCATATTCTCCAGGCTGAACAAATAGAAAGATATGAAACTTTATTTCCCCTCAAGGTGCCTTGTTGCTGCATCTTTGGACCGTCCTTCTCCCAAATGTTGTCATGTATGGTACCGCAATGTGCAAAGATGAGAGAATTTGATTTATTTATAGGCTTATTTTGCTGAAACTTATATAAAACTAGAAGTGATAAGGTTTGGTTTAGCTATGACTTAAAGAAATCAGAACTTTGCATGAAGTTCCAGGATTTATGCTTTATCTGTAAAAAGAGGATAAACACATGGAGCTCAGCATGTCACAACACTGACCATAGCTAAACAGCATGACACCACATAGTAATGTATTATGCCAGCTGGAACTGCTGGCAGACAACTTAATTCAGCCATCAAATTGTAACTGAGGTTAATAGTGGCAACAGCACCAGGCCATGCAGCTGCTGCTGTCCGTGGAAATTTGTCATATGTCAGTAGGTTGCCTTTTAAATGTTTTGAGATGCCAAAGAGTTTGGTGTGTGACAAACCCTCCCGGGTGTGTGTTGTGCCAGGTCGTATGCAGTGTTTTACAAGATATTGAAATATAACCCAGATTTTCAGGGAAGTCTTAGTGTTCCAAGTAGTGCAACAGAAAAGAATGAGAAAGTGTCTTTTTTTTGCAAAACTTCATTTTCTTTTGCCTAGTGCATACTTGGCCACCCAGAAGATAAAGCCGACACTGTATAAGTAATAAAAGTAGCTTCACTTACAGTTTTGAGGGTTTTTCAATGAAATATTTATTTTTGTTGCTATGCTAGACAGAAGGTTTTTGCACAGACAGTGTGTTCTGTTTTTCTCACATCATCAAATGTTTAATGCACGAGCTGTCTGCAATAAGGGTACAAAGCTTGTGAAATCCTTCATTATAGTGTGCTACAGTTGTAATTCTAAATAGTTTTAGCACAGTGGGTGGCTTTAACTCTGATATTTATTTATTTTTTTTATTAGTAATGAGCCACGCAGCTATGTTGGTATTAATTGGTATGATATTGAGCACTTTTGTTGTTGTCTTTGCAAACAGGTATTTAGACAGTTAACTGACCTAAGTAGTTTTTCATCTGTGTTTATTTTCATTTTACAATGCAGTTTTATAAGGTGGAAATTTAAAATGAGACCCTGTCTGAAAAACTTATCAGCTCTAGGTTTATTTTTTGTTTAAGTGTAGCTGTGGTGCTCTGAATTCAAGGAAATAAAATCAGGAATTTGAGAATTAAAATGCACCACTGTAGCAGGAAGTTACATGTTTTCCATTCGAGCAGCTGTTTTACTGTTCAAAACACTGCAAGCAAATATGTTTTTAAAAGTTTGACATAAATTTTGTTTGTATGAACACTAAGAACACCTGGCTACAGCTTTCAGTTACACATACATTACAGTAACATATGTAATATTCCTGATAGAATGCATTACGTAAATAATATATAACGTAATATATATAATGCAGTATGTTAGTGTTATATAACAATGTCTGTAGATACCTACGAGACTATGGTTTTATAGCTAAAATACACCCGCCTACCATTTCCCTTTCCCCGGTTTCCCAACAGAAGCAATGTTTCCATTGACAAAGACTGCTGTTCGTTATTAAGCTTGCAAATACAATTCCCAGAAATACATACACTGGAAATGGTATTATTGTTGGGCTAATTTTTCTTTTTTTTTCGTTGCGCGTTTTCTCACAAGGAAACTCCCCAAACATAATGCGATAAAACTCCCTTTATTTGCACTCACAAGCTAATTTATAGCAGACATCAGGGAAGATGTCCACTTGTAAGCAAAACCAACCTCCTGCGAAATATTCTGACTGACTGAAGCAGCTGTGTACCACTCAGGCAAGAATGCATTGCTTAAGTGAGGAATTTTAAATTAGTCCTAGCTAGCTATATGTACAGTCTCGCAAAAGAATGTAGCTGGAGAAGTACATGGGAACACTGGCAAAGTGTGTGAGAACCTTCTGTGTGTTCCCACCCACCCGCTCGTACCCCGCAGTGCACTCACCTTCTTACTGAAGTCCCAGGGGAGAAGTGACTGATTAAAAAAAAAAAAAAAAAAAAGTTTTAGAGTTGGAAAATGGGGAAAATCTGCTGGTGTTACTTCGCATATTGTTGAAGTTACCACTTTGGATAGATTTTGCACTGCAGGATCTCTTGCCCAGTATTCCGTTTTTTACTGGTTAAATTTAATTTGGAAGTAATGGAAAACAGAATCTTTCCTAAATTCAGAACGAGAAAGAAGGAAAAAGTCTCTAGGCAGAACCTCGAACCTGAACAAGTGTGTGCCTGTTTCCCTCTAGCCGTTAACAGGGTGATGAATGTAATGCAGGTTCAGTTTTAGTTAAAGTTGCTGAAAGATTCGTCCACTCCAGCCATACTCAAACCACAGGAAAGCATTATTCACTGAAGCACTGTATATCATCTGCTCTTTTGCTGATTACGTTTTGGTTATAGCCAACTTTCCTAGAACCATGTAGTCCAAATCAGATTTATAGTTGCCATGTTAAGAAATAAAAAATTATCCTTTGCCTTTCCTCTGCAAGACCTTTAAAGAGAAATGAACTTCTACTATTAATAAAGACTGCTGAAGTGCTAGCTTTTTTCTAACCATTTTCTTTTATATTACTGCTAAATGTAGGTACTCCTTAATAATTCCCTTGGGGAACGTTCGTCTGTTGATGCGCTAAAGCACATTGTCGAATTCCCGTTAATTTTCATTGGTTTTAATGATGTCAATCTCAAAGAATACTTCCAACATATAATTGGAAAGTTTATTGAGACAGTATTTTAGATGGGAAAACAGATTGAGAAAATGAGCATAAAATTCAATTTATGAAATCTGGCATGTTACCTTGCTAGTGGGGGGAGGGGAACCCCCCACCTCCTATTCCCTAAAGAAATAACTCTTTTTCTATGTTGAAGTACTTCCATCGCTTGAGAAAACCCTCTCTAAGAAAAAAATGTCATTTTAGGGAAAATAATTAGTGTTTTTCAAAAGCCTACATGGGGGAAAAAAAAAGGCATCAAGTATTGCTTTAAGGCGGGTTCCCCACTACTATAACCCAACAGTGTGACAGTGTAGCGATCACCCCATTCACTGCGGGGAGGGGGAGCATCGTACATAACGGAACGTGTTGCTTTTAACATAAAAGATACATTCTGCTTCCTGGATTTCCATAAAGTACTACTTCAAATGAATACTATGAATGTTTAAGTAAATGAGAAAATTGTTGTTTCTGTCTTTTAGCCTTTCCGTTTTAACAATTTTTGTGAGAATTTTTTGTCAGTTAAGCTCCTTTATCCTTCTTTGGGACTCCTGTAGATCATTTTGCTGATCCCTGAAAATGCTTCTCCCTTTAAATATGGATAGCTTTTGTTTATCCACGAGTAGATAATCTGATCTTTCTGAAATACAGCTTGAGCAGAGCAGTGTACGCGTGCAGCTATACAGCTTTGACAGCTGTGAGTTCAGAAGTGGTGTCGCAGTTTCGCGTGGCACAAAGCTGGAGCTCAAAATGCGTGCTAGGTCTCTGCTGGACCTGGGAGCACTCAGAAATGTGATTCAGAGATAATAAATTTTCAGGTGAGTGACAGCAAAATAAATACACACAGGGATGAGTACAGGACCGTATGTAGGCTCCTCAGTCTGTCTGAAAACATGCATCCTGAGAAGGACGTAGCAAAGGCATCTAAACTGATGGAATTGGATTTCTCTGTATTAAATACCCATTATCTCACTTATTAACCAAACTTTCCTATCACGTAAACTCTGCAGTCCCCTTTGCCCTGGATTAGAGACTGTATTGAGTTTGATGGCCTGTGGTGGTCAGATGGATATTTACAGGAAAGGGGATGGCATGTGGGAACCTGTTCAAGCTCATCTTTTCTTAGAAATGATGTTGCTTGATAGCAAGTCTTTCAGGTCTAATGAATGTTTGCCCAGGAGATCTCCTAGTGAGACCAAGCTTCAATTTACTTTTAAAATATTTCACATTTTGCTGTTTTTCATATGGAATGGAATTTCTGGTATTTTCCAAAAATTTGGGGAGGGTTGGACTAGATGATCTCCAGAGGTCCCTTCCAACCCTAACAATTCTGTGAATTCTGTGAATTCTGTGAATTTTTTTCCGAGTTTACTGCCTGTGAGATGACACACAATTTAAAACTGGAAGTTTAAAAATACAGGAGTTTCCTATATTGCTTTAAGCATTTCAGCTGACTAATGGAAGATCATAGTTAATCTTTAATACTCATGATGGTTTAAGGTACAGGTTTGTGGGCAGTTTTCTCTATGGTGTGCATACAAAGCAGCAAAGCAGTGGAGATGCGTAATTAACTACTCCCTTAAAAAGCTGGTGTTGGAACGCGCCCTTGAGACCAGTTAACAAGATTGCTTAAAAAAATAAAAGCAATTTCATTTGTATAAAATTAGTTGTTTCGAACTCTAAAAGATGTAGTAGGGGAAGACAATGCAATGGTTAGTTTAAATATCCTGTTTTATGGTCATTATTGCTTTTACAAGTTAAATCAATGTCAACATAAAAACCTGTAAGAAGCGATTTGTGGCCTTTTGCTTTTTTTCAGTATGTAGGATTCAGTCAGTATTTTGTTTTATGCATGTTGATTTATTGTATAGTTTTACTGTATTTAGTACAGTTATATTCATTGTTATGTCAAAGATGCCACCAATGTCATAACTGGGTGTTGGGTGTTCTGAACTTTCCCAGCTGTATGGGAAAGTTCAGAAGTGACCAAAGCCTCAGGGAGCAGTATGGGAAAGGTGCACTACTGCAGCCACATTCCATGGCTCTGTATTCTTTTCTGCAAAACCTCAGGCAAAAATATGGATCCATGAATTAGATGGGCACGTGCTTTGTGTTTGATCAGTGTACGGGCAGTAAATCCAATGGGTCAAGTTTTGGGGCATATGCTGACCTCTGTGCAAGCCAAACCCTGCTGGGTTCAGTGTGTCTCTGAAGTGTCAGATCTGTTATGTGCAGTCTCAGATGTCTGAAAATTTTGGACAAATGAATTTTCTAGATAGTGACACTGTCAGGTTAAAAAAAAATGGTGTGCTGCTTCTTTGCCTTCTGTTTTTCTCTTCTCTGTCATCTTTATGCAATTTTGAACAACCATTTGTATTCCCTGAGTAGTCAGTGAGAAATAAATTATGCAGAAGCAGACCTTAAATATGGTACTCAATGTGGCGATGCACCTCATGTACATGCATTGAGGGCAGATATCACTGAGCCTAAAATAGAGTTATAAATTTATTCTGGAGCTATTTTCTATTTACAATAGCTTGAAGAGCTTGAAAGATTTTATTTTTTTGCCATTCACTAACACTAATCTTATTGAGGTGTTGTGGATGCCAGGCTTTCCATTGTGTCAAGAAAAATTTTAGATTTTGGGGCAGGAAATTGTGTATACCTGGAAAGTTAAGTAAAGAAGAAAAACTGTGTGGGAAACAATTCTTGATAGTATGTAATATGGAAAATATGACAAAAATGTTACTAGACTGATTTGTGTTTCCTGACCTTTATCGCCTGATGTCAACTTTGGATCCCATTTCCTGGTAGTGACAGATATGAATTCATTATGCTGTGTGGCAATATAGAATATTTCAGGTTATTGAATTTTCACGTTTTGACTGTGGTTCAGACTTTTTGCATCTCACTGATTTAACTCATTCACTGTTGACAACCTGATGCTACCTGGGTAATGCTTATTCACCTTCTCCTCCTAAACCTTCTGCTACTTAGAAAACTCTTCCTTCACTTCCAGCCCGCTCCTCTTTTTGAAATTTGGATTTAACTCCTTTCATTTTTCGTAATGATTTTATACCT
>NW_009647420.1:152061-184772 GCF_000708025.1 Charadrius vociferus | reverse complement strand
CAGTCTTCCAAATGAGGTTGGTTTGTTTCCTGCATCTGACCAAAGTGCATCTTTAGTACTTTGGTCAGATAAACCGCTGGTGTGTGTACTTCATTATATTATTCAACATGCTTTGTATTTGCTTCTTTTTAAAAACTTCGTAAATATTAGTTTTCCCACCACCATAGATTTTCATCCCTACCACGCATTTTAGACTTATGATTTACAATTTGCCTTTGGTTTTTCCAAAAGAAAATATTAATTGTATTTGAAATGTGTTCCTTCTGTAAATAGAGCAGATTTCAAAAAGGTCAAGGTGAAGGGCAGTGTTGCTTCCTGAACTGAATGCCACAGATGTCTTGGCTTTGTCCAAGTCATGTTCAACCACGGCTGAACAGGAGTTAATGGAGAAAACTTTACTGGTGTTTTATTTTGGTTAATAGTTATAGCAGAATCCTAAATGTGTCAGTTAACTGTGCACGGTGTCAGTGTTCAGAGGGCCAAAGAAATACTATCTTTCTACTGTCCAAAACAATAGAAACTTTTTAATGGGAAAATGGCATATGAAGATCACTCCACTATTAAAATGTATACTAATATAGAAGATTCTGAAGTCCACATAAAAGCAGAGAAACAGCAGAAAATAGCAATATAGCAAAATAGAAAATAGCATTAACATTTGTAAATATCTATGAATAGAGTGATATATCTGTGTCACAATATCTGTGACAACAGTAGACATTACATTAAAAAAAAGTGGATTAAATATATCCACTCTTTATTGCCTATTAATAGTTTTGCGTTTAACTTTGTACTGATGTAAATGTATTCATAAAAATTATTTAGCATCAGTCCTTTATATTTTATTTATTATTTGTGAATTTTATGCATAAATTAATATTTTTGATACATGTGAATTGATAATGTTAAAAAAAGAAAGAAAGAAAAGCCAAGCAGCTCTGTTGCCTGTGACTAAATGTAATGCCTAAAGGTAGCAATTCATTTGGAACTCAGCTAATGTGATTAAGGCATGAAAATACTTTCTCTCAAATTATCTTTTCTGCTAAGTAATAGGCATGGCCTGATTAAATAGAAAGAAGTAAGAACATCTGTACAAATTTCAGAAGTCTGCGGGGTGTAACCCTCTCTTTTATGTAATCCTACAAAAATGCCTGGAACCACAATACTTTGAATACTTCTGTTACTTTTTAGAGCTTTACTGTGAAAACACCAGCTAACTATTCAATAGCTGTATGTCAAACTTGCTATGTAAATTTTCAGTTTTGCATTGTAGAATAGCCTCGTCGATTCTTTTAAATTAAGTAAAATTGAGAAGTTGTGCATATATAAAAGTGTCCTATTCTTTTGGTAAGGTAGACTTTTAGGCAGTTGGTTCTTGAAGGTGACGTACTGCACTATCGGGTAGTATTCTAGAAAAGAAGTCCAAGCCTTAAATTGCACTTCCCTAAGCAGAGCCACTACAGGGAGCAGCTGAGTAAACCACTTACTGGTCCTGATACAGTCCTTATCTGCAGCTTGCTAAGATTTCAGCCACAGCAGAATTGCTGTTTGTATGTGCATGACTTAAGATTGCTGAGCTCACAGAGATGAGACGTTGTCAATGAAAGCATTTTGATTTAATAGTTTCTTGTCAATAAATATTTAACCTTTAGTCTCTCCTAACTAGCTGAAGTTTAAAATCTGTTTCGATGTTAACTGGTGTGTTTGACCAGAACAGGTCTCCTACTTTCACTATTTACGCAAAACTTTGAGGCATATAAACAATTTTACTTATATGTGATTAATGCTCATGGTGGTGAGGTCTAAGTGGATGGTACACAGAAAAGGCATAGAGCTCTGTGTGGTAATAGAAAATTACTGGCTTGCTTTTGGTCTCTGGTTGATTAAAACTGCAGAACGGTTCTTCAGCAGGCAGCGTCAGTGAGGAACACAGTGGATGCCATTTAAAGAACTTATTGATTAAAGTAAAAATAGATTGAGCATCCGTTCACTCATGGGTGATTGGAAATAAACAATGAAAGTTGCCTTTTTGTGCCAGTAGGTTTATTTTAATAGGATCAATTTTATCAATGTGAAATTGGATTCAGTTAATGACGATGTTCTCTCACTCTCAACTGAGAGCCCATAATTGGCTATGAAAGACGGCAATATCAAATTTGGAGCATTTCTGTTGCTCTTCCATTATGATAAAGTATGTATAATGATCCTGTTTTCTCTGTAGTTGTATATAATTAGATTATTATTCGGTCTTTTAAAAAAATAAATACTTGGAAAATAAAAGGTCATGTTGTTCCTTCATAAATGTTTAATTAATTGGCCTCTAGCAATTTTTTTCCTAGACATTGCTGCTGCATGACTGAGGCTCTGAAGCCTACTCCTTCCAATAAAACATCTGAATTAAACAAAGATCATTTGCTGCCCTTAAATTACTGTGATCAACCTATTTCCTTCTGTTTCTGGGTCACAGTAATAACTATTACAGGGCTGCTGTTTAAATACTTCATATTTATAGATTTTAAAATAGCTGTGCCAGTCTCTGTACAAAAATAATGAAGAATGGGGTTAGGAAAAACAGAAAAGTCCTGTGCAAGAGAAATCGTGAAGGCAGTGTTGCTCCACCGGAGTCTCTGGTTGCACTCGTTTCCTCATGGTGTGTTGTATTAGGTAAGAGTAAGTTTTCCCAAATGACGTGCAAGTTTGTTACGTACGAGCATCAAAACCAAGACATTATATCAAAGACTTTGCAATCCTACCACCTTGTGTGTCTGTTAGAAGTGAGATACAAGAGCTTTTTGATTTTGTGAGATTTGTTTGAACAGATGAATTTGAACAGATTCTTTGTGGGGAAAAGGGGGGAAAAAAAGAAAAGGAATCGAAACCCATATTTTAAAGATTTATATAGCTGAGTAATGTCAGCCACATCAGGTTTTTATAGCTCCTGTATCTTAAAACTTGTATTTTCACTTGTGTTTTATCTTACATAAATATGCAAGTTAGTTGAGAATATCCATGAAATGTTTTCAGTAGTATCTTAATTGATGGGTAAAGCAAATTGCCATCTAACTGGACTGTTTGGTCAAGCAGCTAGTTAATAGTATCTCATCTTCAGAAAGTATTTATAAGTCTAAAATATTTTTATTTCTTTTCCATTTTTATAGTCATATTTAGATTCAATAGCAGGTCCCATGGTGTATATATCTTTGGTGCTTTCTTATTCAGATATGCATATGGTTTGGGGATATCTAGCAACTTTTTGCTTGTGTTTTCATTTTTTTGTTAGCCAGCAGATTAGACCTAGGTTTAACGTTGATGTTTCAATTGTCTACAATGAAATCTTGGCAGATTACAAAAAGAATTACAAATTCTGTAACAACCTCATTTGAAGACTTAAAGTGAAATACGGAGCTGTTCAGCCAATTGGTGGAGAATCTGCTGTAAGGTAAATGTGCTTGTCACATACTTTGCTAAAAAAAAGAAGGCAATGAAATATTGCTGAGTTATCTCTGAGCTTTTTTTTTTTTTTTTTTCTTCTGGTTTTAGAGGTACTCTGTTGCACGTCAGAGGCAATTTATGACCTTAAGACTTCAGTTTCTGGTTGTGTGTAAGTCAGGAAAGGCTCTTGAATGCATCACCAATATAGCTGTGACTACTTATTTTTTAATTTGATTCAGATTTGTTTAATTCTGGCGTGGAAAACTTCAATGTCAGGGATTAAGGAAGTCCATAAAGAGATACCAAATACCTGGCTGGGGAGGATATTTGGAAGGTTGATGACAATTGAGATCTTATATATTGGAAATAGGTGTGCGTTTCCTAAACTAGAAGGGAGAGAACATCATTGTCACCATCTTTCCTTTGAGAAAAGCTGTGCATTGAAGGCCATGAATGGAGAATTACCTTCTCCACAGTCCAGTGGGAAGGGAAGTTTGAGTGTTGATGAGTGGTAGTATTTCTGATTAACCAAAGTATATGTGTTTTGTGGGAGCAGACTTTGGAAGAGTCTTGTACAGTTTGGGAGTGCCAACTGTGAATTCTAGCATTTCCTCACTTTTCAGTGTGATTGAAATCCCCAAATTGTCATCACCCAAATAGCTGTCAATACAACAGCCGCTGTTGGCTTGCTAGTCTGAAACTTCTGAGCCAAATTTATGTGACTGATTTTGGTAGCCCATGCCAGTAGGTTGCAAAAAATGCCTTCAAAACTGGTAGAGCCTCACTTATCTGTGAAGTTGGTGCTTGAGAGCTGAAGTTCTTTGCACAGCTTCATGCACGCGGGCAGTCCGAAATGCTGATGACCGTTTCAGTGGGACAATGTAGCTCTCGCCTACTGTGCTTGCTGCCATACTTCTGACCTCCCAGTAGCCATGAGAAAAGTCATAGCAACCTCCCATTGCATCAGCCAGCTCTGTTTCATCATGTCAGCATGCCGTCTGTGGAATCCCTGTATCAGCATGCCTCTGTCTCCTCTCAATAACTGAATGGTGATGAAATGCATGTGGTGCATCCAGCTCGAAGCTGGGAGAGTACATGAGGGAGGCGTCACTCTGTTCCTCATAAGCATTTATTATGAGTTTCCACTACTGGCCACAGTTGGATACAGGACACTTGGCTGGGTGGACTTTTAGTCTCATCCTCTCTGGTAGTTCTTGTGCTGCTATTGCGTAGGAAGCTTGAAGTGCTTCACTCGAGGCTCTGACTGCAGCCAGGCATTTAAAGCCTCAGCACTTGCCTTCGTAGATTGAACCCACAGAGTCCTGAAAAAGCAGCAGGACACTCGCTGACAAATCTAATAATATCTTTCAGAAAACTGTGTCCAACGTGCCAAATGCTATAAATACGCTGTAAATATGAGGTTCCAACTACTCTGTCCTTTTCTTTTGGTTTTGCAAATGTCACTGTTGCTCATGAAGAGAATGAAAATGAATGAAAACACAATGAAACAAATTGCAGTTCTAGAGGAACGCATTCAGCTGGGAGCAGCAGGCTTGAATTTTCAGAATAGAAATACAAACAAATGATGTCTAATGAAAAACTGCATAAAAATAATACTATCATTTCAGGAGTCTTCTGTTTTCTGGGGGGTATGTGGATTTTTTTCTTTTCTTTTCTTTTTTTTTAATTGTTGAAATGAGCAATTATGAGGTTCGATTCAGTGTTTTAAATGGAGTTGACAGTTTATGCCTGGCCCAGTTCATAGAAAATTCATGCATCATTAAGATGGGATTTTCATGCACTTGGAAGAATGCATTCTCCACTCTTCCAACAGAAAGCAGCCTCTTTAGTATGTACAATATGTTCATTAAATACCTTTCCTTGTTTATACAAGTGCTCATGTCTCCATTATTCATTCAAGCAGAAACTAATACAAAATGTAGTACATCTGCTGTAGCACGTAAAAGTAACTAAACAAAAAAAAAAAAGACAAGACCCTTTTATTTAGGAGGAGGTAATTCTGCTCACTTAAGAGGAATTCTGCTGCATGTTTTTTTCCATAGTTGGAATGTCATCTAATTTCTGATGGATATCAGGTGACATTAGAGTCCTACATTTATTTTCAAAACTGGGGGAAGGGTATTTTCTCTAACTCAAACCTGACAATTTCTGTGTGAATGCATTGGTGCCACTTTCAGTGGGAGGGGTGGTTGGAATTGCAGGGGCTCGCTGCTGTACCCGAGGTAAGTGACTTGGCAGTGTTTCCTGTTGAATTTTATACATGGAAAAAGGAACAGTTTTGAGAATTAAAACTGACAAGGCATTTGTCTAGGATCAGGGAAGTGCTAGATTCAAATGTTTGCTCCACATTGGGCGATGGCGGCCCTTCCCTGTCACAAGGCATGTCCTGCCTGCCGGGCTCTCGGGTGTTCTCCATCTCTCTGATTTCCTTCAAAAACATTGAGAAACTGGTTTCTTTTTCTAGTGTTGAATGAGAAAATAATACTAAGGCTCCAGTTTTCATGAAATAAAAATGTTTTCTGGCCCTCCCTGTTATTACTGTGTGTGTTAGCACTACTGAGAAACCTTACCCTAATACAGTGTCCACTCAGATATGCTTTTTATTAAAGTAGTGACAGCTGGTTTCATACTCACATAAATGCTGAATATAAGTTTGCAGATATTCTTTTAAGGTTTGGGAAAGAGGGCTTTTGTCTTTCTGCACAGTTGTAGAAAGATGGCTGTGTTTTAGAGGAACAATTCTCCATCCCAGTTTTAGGAGGAAGCATCTTGGTCTCTGTGTGCTGGAAAGATCTGAAAAGGTCTGAGTGATCTGGAAATCGGAGCTGACTCCTTGATACTGAGGAAAGCGTTGTCATTCCCAGGGAGCCAATTTGTGAGGGCATTGCATACCAAAGGATGCAGGGATCATGTGCAGATATGCGTCCAACTTCTCACCAAACTCCTATGCTTGCTAAAGCAAATTTGCTGTAAGATCCTTCCTGACAAAGCAGACAGTTCTTTGCGTTAACCCGTGCTGCAGCAATTGCTATAGGCATTTAGATAAACCATTAAAGTCTTGCTGTATCTTTGAGCAACAATTTCTTTCTTTTTTTTTAGGTGACTTATTCAGGCAAATTGAGAAACTCGTGTAAATGCAGCTTTAAAATAACACTCCACTTTGCCATTCCATTATGTGTATATCTGCTGTCAACAGTTTATTTTTTTTAATGTGAGTTTCTTAAAAGTTTGGAAGTTTTCTAAATCCTGATACTTTAATGGAGACTGTAGATGAAATATAATCCTCATCTATTCATAACCAGTCAAAAATAAACAATTTTTTCAAGCCATTAGAGCATACAGAGGAAAAGTTCATGAACCAATCATTTGGGGCTTTTGGCAGACCATACGGAACTTTTCTAACAGCTATTTATAAGGTCCTAATGTGTTTATTTTCACAATAAATCTGACTTATTGCTGAATGTGTTGGTTTCATAGTAAAATAAACACAGAAGATTGCAAACATAACCTTTTGTAAAGTCTTCTGAAAGCCCAAGGCTTAATTTAATAAATGTGATGTTCTCTATATTGCTTGGGAAATGCATGCCAACTCTGAGAAAAAAAGAAAAAAAAGAACAACAGCCTGAACCCTTGCTTTAAATTACAAAATCAATTGTCACCAAATTTACATTATAGCTGAGCCATGTGGCCTGTAAAAAGTATTAATAATTGATAGATTGATAGATATAAGAACTAAGAAGGGGTAAATGAGGGAAGAGATGTTGCCGAAGGGCTATGTGGAAGAAACACACAAACTTAACTTCATTTAGAGATTGTTTAAATTTGCTTAGCTTAATTCTGTAATTTGCTAACAAAGTTACATGTAGTTAAGCAGTTTTAGAGTGCTCTGAAAACATTTACATTATGGCTTTTACTGGTTTAATTAGAAGAATTTAAATCATCATGCTGTAAATCAGAGTATTTGTGCAATTTATCCAGTATTTTGCCCCTTGCCAGTGCCAGAGGTGAGCATCCTACTCTGCTGAAGTGGGTGGCTCTATTACCCATGCTGTTGAGTCACGATTTCAACTCGGATGTTTAAGGTGATTATAAAATGTTCAGAAAAGACAATTAAAAAATAACCAGTCCATAAAACAAACTTTCTCTTTTTGTACTGTGTCCTCAGGAATCCTGTCTGATGTGTACGTGAACATTCTGATTAAGCATATAATTCCTAATTCTTTTAGAGACTCCTGCTAAGCTCTTGACCTCAATGATATGTTTCGGTAATGAGTCTGTGGGTTAATTACATATTGTGTTAGAGTACTTCCTTCTGTCAGCTTTAAATATATTGCTTTTGAACTTCATTAGATACTCCCTTGTTCTTGTCTTATTAAAATGTATCACCACCAACTATCAAATCGACTTTTGTGTTGGATTCATTATTTTATTTGTCTGTTGCTAAACAGACTTCATCTTTTCTTCTTCATGGTAAAGTCCCTTCAAACTTCAACCAAATGCTTTAGGTTTCACATAATGAAGAAGTTGCTTTATGTGAGTTTTATCGCACTTCTAGTATGTGCAATTGCATGGGTGGGAAATGAACTTGGCTACAATTTGGTATAATGCTGAGTATCCAGTGTCAGACAGATTGCTTTATATAACATAGCATTGTTTCAATATATCATTTTTTTTTTCAAAAGAACTTGAATCATGGCCACAGAATGTGCTTTATGTGCACGCTTTGTTCTCAGATAGAAGCCTGCAGGATCTCAAACAATTAAAAAGAAGTTGTCATTCCAGTTGCTGAAACGCTAGTGCTTTGGGGATAGTTTGGGAATGGCTCCAAGGGACATGCCTGGGAGGGTGGACCTGGATAGCAGATTGTTTTTAAGAAAACATCCTTCTTCTGAGTGATTTTATGTAAAAGAAGAAAGAGACCATTGAAATCCATTAAAAATGCTTTGTATTTTTGGAAATGGTTTTGAAAGTTTAGAAAAAACGGACCAGCTGGACTGAGGATCTTAATACACTACACAGTAGTTATCTGTTTTCTGGGTGACACTGTGGACATTTATAAATGCCAGAAATGTTGGTCTATGCCAGGTTTTTGGGGTTGGTTTTTGGGTTGTTTTTTTTTTTTGCAGAAATGGGACAGGCTTTTTCTGCTACTGTGAAAGCTGCAAATTTCTGATACTTCCTTCAATAATTACTGTCTTGTAGAGCTTTTATGAATATTTTGTCTTCCCAGTGACTCATTTAAGCTGTATTTGACTACTTCAAAAGAAAAAAAAAAGGTTATAACAATAAACATGGTCATCACATTCCCCATTTTTCTGAAAGTAATTAAGACTATACTGGCAAGAGTTCATGCTGTGGTAGCCTATAAATCTTGTGCAGATCCTTGAATACAGGTGTCATAAATGCATTAGCTAAGTCAGAACGAGCAGATTGGTTGGGAAGGAGATTTTTAGTAGAATCAGTATGATGAAGAATCTGTGCCCAGGCAAATGCTCACACTTTATAGAATTAGTTTAAAATGAACACTCCCCCAACATCAGAGCAATCTGGGCCATTTTCATTTGTTTAAATCGTGTGTTATTTAAGTTTTTTTTCAACTGCTACTTTGTGTTTCTGTTGCATTTGAAGTAGCTGTAAGACAAGAGTTTCTTTGACTTCATTCTGGTCTCTCAGAGGGCAGGGAACATAACATCTGTGGCTGATCCTGCAGATGACTGTATATGGGTGAGCTTATGTCCAATCATTCTATATATATCCAGAATGGGAAAAAATGTGTTTGCACAAAAGAGCTCCAGCCCTTATTGGAACCTTCTGGAGGCTTCTGTAAGCTAAATATAAGATATTCTGTTGTTGTTGTTCCTAGAAACAAGTTGTTAAGCCAAAAAAAAAAAAAAATACAAGAATACTTATAGTTCAAATCTTACTGATGCAAATGCTGAAATTATTTTGGATATGAGTCTCTGAATTTTATTTAATATGTAAATGCCCAGATTTGTCAGCTAAGGAGAATGTAGGAGTGCTTAGTCATGTCTAGCCCTGTGATCTTAGATGGTTAATTTGTACAAGACTGGTACTACTCCAACCTGTTAGTAAATCAAGAGTAACAACTGACTGCAAATGTTGACAAAAGTTTCTAGATGAATCGCAGTATTATACCTCCTGAAAGACTCCCACATTGAAGATACAATCAAATTACAAAAGTGGGAAATAAATCACAGTTAGAAATGTGTTATTTCTAGTATCTTTCCATGAGAAAATTTAAATCCTCTACTGAAATGCATACACAGTTCGGTTCATACTCTCTCAGAATCTACTGGTATGTGGAAATCAGTTTTTTGAATTACCCAATTCTGTTGCTCTCTGCACTCATAGGTAGTATGTCAGAGAATGATTTTAAATTTATACCACTGTTATACAATGCTGGTTTGGATCAATCATCCATACATTACTTAAATTCAAAGTTAGAATGACTATCTATGTTTAGCTGTACTCGACACGAGAGGAGCTTCCATTTAAAACAAAACAAGAAAGAACAACCTTGCCTACCTGTCAACATTTTCACCACTCAGTATTTTTTAATAGCAGCAGTCACCAACCCAGCAGTTAAAAGCAATAAAATGAATAGTTAAATACACCATAAATCTTACTTCATGCATAATAAACAAGTGTGTTGTTGTCATCACTTATGGAGAAATGCTTACATTGTTGCAACTAAAACTTCTGAATTTGTCTGATGATGATGGGTTTTGCTGGTTTGAACTTGTAAATTTTGACTTCATTATCTGCAAATTATTTTTGAAGCCTGCATAAGAACATTTCCATTATCTCTTTCGCTTGTTGACTGTATATCTTTTGGTAAAACATTTACATTTTAATTTCTTTACAACAAGATAATATATTGTAAGATATCAGAAATAGTGCAGGATACTGTAAATACAATGTCAAAATAATATGGAGCTTGCATTTGAGGTTGTTATGTTATTAACACAAATGTGTAAATATTTTGGGTTTATTATTTTCAGAAAATTTGGGGGATACTTTGTTTTGGGCTTCCAGTTAGAGAAAGAGATAAGGTTCTCATTTTGTGGTTCTGTGTGGACAATAATGGTTATGTGCATATGCTTTTTTTTATTATGCTAACATTTTCAGAATCAAGATCTTCTTAACATACATTTCTTGGGCTGAAAATCTTATTTTCAAAATAAGTAAAACAGTCTTAACTGATTTTTACTCTTGTGGTTACTGTGTGAGTTTCATTTCTCCTAAATTTAGAATGGTTGAAATAATGTGTAATGTTTATTTTATTTTATATACTACTTGGCAGGAATGTGGTGGTCTACTTACTTTCATGAAGTCAAGATCAGCCTCTTAGCTTCTCTCCCTCATGCACGTATGTGCTCAAAAAAGTGAGAAGGGAGTGAAGAAATCCAGGCCTGCATATAGCTCTGTTCAAATCAAGATGCTGCTGAACAAATTGTACAACAACATTGTTCTCTTTTTAGGACAGTTCTCCCATTAATGAAGTTCCAAACAATGGCAACATTTTTTTCTTTTTAAATCATGTTTCTAATTTGTTTCTTTAGGTAAAAGCATAATTACTTAAGCATTGTATTTGACTTGCACACGATCCTTTGTAATTAGCATTTTAAAAGGAAATTATCTTTATTTTCTTGATGTGAAAAATATTATATATTGATGGATGAGCATGTAATCTGTGTGAAAAATGTTTTGCTAAATCGTTAACACTAGGTTGTTTGTCTGTTGAATCAACGACCTTTTGACGGCAACAGAGATTTCACTGTGATAGTTTTTAATATTCTTCTTTTCCCATTAGGACAAGGAGCAACAGTTTTAAAGCAGCCTCTGTTTCACTTTGATATGAATAGATAAATTGTCAAAGCTGCCAACAAGAATGCTTCCGTATTACGGAGTATGTTGTAAGCAACACTACATACAGTGTTCTTGCTGGTAAACACAAACTGTGCACATTTAGTGGTGCGGCTCAGTTCTCATCCTTCAGCTGAATTTAATGAGCTGTAACACTGTGATGAGATTTTGGAGAATTGGGTTAGTGTGTGCTGAGTGGGAGACAGATACGGGATGACATTTTTTCTGAGTTGGCCTTTCCCACCACTTATCAGCAGAGAGGAAGGGATGAGTGGAATATGTGCACAGTGCATATTGTTCCACAGGAAAACCCTGTTTTCCAGAATTAACCCATTTTAAAATGCTCTATGTGGGAAAGGAAATGCAAAATCGTATTTGGCCTTATGCTCCATGTCTTTTCGAAATTAAAAAGAATGATTGGTTTTCCAAGTATTGCCTGCAGCGTTTCTTGGGGGTATTGCACTGTGCCATTACTTCTTAGAGATTTGAGTGGCAATCCCAAACGCGTACCGTAGCCTTCTGCCTTGGAAGGGAGAACGTGTCACATTAATTATGCTCTCTGCTCCCGTTTGTTACTACCGTCTTGTTTGGCTTTTGCTTGCTGGATTGAAGAGGAAGTTGATTCTAGTCTTGGCCTATTTCGAAGTCATCTGCAAACAGCTAAAACCAAACTAAACCCCAGCCAAATGGGTAGTAAATAATACATACAGCCCTTAAACAGAAAATTTAGCAGCTTGCTGGCTGAGGAAGTCACTGAGACTCCCATCGGCAACAAGATACAGTAGACTTAGTGGTTCTCAGCACTGTTGTGCATAGCACAGATATTTAGCTTTCAAAATGTAATTCTCTTCTATTCTTTGGAGGCCAAAGCTCTTTATACAGCGAACAGGGAGAATTAGGTGTGTAAGAAGAGGATCCAAACCAGCCATCATGCTGAGGGACTAAACAGGCACCAAGCAGCTTACAGAAATGCTGAAGCCTGACATGATTTTTTCTTGTACAGCCCTAAGTGAGAAGACTTTCTGGGACTGGGATTTGCAACCTAATACTTCTGCTGAAGCCATTCCTCTTTATAGGCATAACTGTCTCTGTATTTTCTTTTGAAACCTGGTCATAAAAGAAAGAAATTGTGCTTTTGTTCTTTCTCTAGTAGCCTCCTGGCTGGAGCATCTGCTTGGGAAGAGAAGGACTGAGTTTCAGCCTCTTTAGCCTGAGCACATCACACATTTGCCACCTCTGTGGGAAAGGCCTTAACCGGGATGTAGGTCTGGCTGAAGTGGAGCTGTGCCAATACGCAGTCAAGCGTTTAAGATTTATGGGGCCAGAAAGAAAAAAACAGGAGCGGTCAAGTGCCAGGGGTATTTCATCAACAAGGAGAAAATGGGTTTTGCTATAAACATTCATTTGATAAAATACAAATACTGTTTTAGGGAACAGAGACTTCTGTCTCTTTCTTCAGCTCCTGTGTGTTTTAAATGTAGGTATACATCCCTTCTGGGCAAGGACGGTACTGGAACAGTGTCTTTCGTTTCTAATCACTAGGTTGTCATAGGAAAGATGGATGGCAACACTTCCTCACCCCTTTGCTGTTCTCCGGGGTGCTGTGCTGTGCTTTGTCCGTGTGGCTTTGCTGAGTGCATCCCCTTAGCTTGCCTGGTCCCGCAGAGAGCTGCCGTGTGGGCAGGTCTTGTCTGCAAATCCCAAAGGAGCTTTTGTATGAGACCAGCTCCGAGGTGTTCAATATGCCCGGCACCATTTCTGCACTTCGGGAACTTGACAAGTGAAGACTAAGGTACCTGCAGCCGCTCGGACATGTAGGAGGTGAAGAGGGGGCTGTGAATTGCACTCTGGGACTTAGTACCTATGTTCCAATTAAGTTTCACTTCAGTCGGCCTAAGTGCTTTTTTGGACCTGAGCCAACAATTTCCCCATCATGCTTCGTGTGGCCAGTATGTATTACTGCGGTTCTGCTAGGCATTAAGTCATATCTGAGTTTGATATGCTTTGAGTATTTAAAAGTGTTGAAAATTATTTCTGCCATTCAGGTCAATCGATTTGAAGAAGAGATTATCCAGTCCTGCTTTTTATTTCAGAAATGTTTGCACTCCTTTTTGTGAATGCTTTACATGATTTGACAGCATTCTTCACTGATACTACTTGGGTAAATATAACAGATTCTGTATGTCTCAATATTGGCTAAATGAAAATAACCTACAAAAGGGAGAATCTCCAAACAACAACAAATACGTTATCTATTGAGCTCTCTGGCAACTGTTGCTGATCTGTTGAGCTGAGTTATTTTCAGAGTTCTCAGGAAAAGGATGAATTCAGAATTTGGTATCGGCCTGAGAAAAGCCAAAGAGTGACCAGCTCCCCATAAAGCAGTTCACATTAGGCCATCTGTTAGGGAGATTCACAGTCATCCTTTAATAAAAAGGTCAGATTCAGCTAGTTCACAAATAGTTATAGTGAAATTTAATTCATGATTACCTAGAATTGAAATCGGCATGAGGCACAGAGTTTTTGTTGGGTTTCAGCTGAGGTTTGAGATCGCCTGAAAAAAATGGCAACTTAGAAAGGAAATGCTAGTTTGAGATAGCGTTGTTTCCCCATTAGTAAATCTCTCCTAAAGGAAGAAATATTTTAGTGTTTTTGAATGAGAGAGAGACACAGCAGGGTCCAGGGTCAGGTTTAATTTTCTTGATAAGTGAAGTAGCCGTTGAGGAGAGATGCTTTTGCAGAAGACCAGTTGAGAGGTTTATGTACTGCGATGCAAACTGTATACAAAATGGTAAATATTTTTTCGAATAAAAGAGTGCAATTTTGTAATTAAATCATCAGAAAATAATAAATGTCACAGTGCTTTCTAAATTTTCCATAGATGGATGATGTTCTGTTGGTCGTATTATTTGAGACTTTGAAAGAATAAGAAAAGAGTAGTCCTCTTGATGTATGGTAATATAAAGCTTGCTTTGTGAAAGACTAGTAAAGCTTCATCTTGGAATGTTTCCTTTATGGAGTGATTTAGGAGACATTTGGAATACAAGGTCTAATTTGACTTGACCAGCACTTAAATAATTATTTAAAACTGGATGTAGTATGTAATTGAAATACTTGGAAGAGGTCTCCATGCCATCATATTTTACTGGTGCAATGGTCATTATCTTTGTGCTCGTTACATCTCTCATATAATCAAGACATTTTTTCATTTATACTACATTAATTATCCTAGTATCTAAACAGTTCATAACAGAACTATAGAAAAGATTAAGATTATTAGATGATGTTTGCAAGTGGTGGTCATAATCTGCAATTCAATAATTCATTTTACTGCATAAAAACATTAAGAAGCTTGCTTTATTTTCGACTAAAAAGCATTTAGATCACTGTCTAGTACTGTGTTTTATGAGCAGGTACTGGATTCATTAGTTTTTAAAAGGGCAAAACACACTGTATGTATCTTTTCAGGTGTAAAAGGAAAAAATGTTTCCAAGTGGGAGGAATGAATATAAGACATTTTAATGGAAAAACATCTTCAAAATTATTACAGTTGTTGTTGCATGAATACAAAATGTGCAAAACATGACAAAAGCCAGGAATTTCTGCTTGAAATTCATTGGATAGCAAAGTAAGCAGAGGGAAATAAATACAGGGAAAATTCCTAGTGGTTAAAAGTGAGTGAATGTTTAGAAACAGAGTGAAAGTAAATTGTATTAGACAACAGCGGGCAGAAATGAAAGGTCATGATTTGCAGATCACTTTTGCTGTCAAGCTAGAATGAAAAGCATCTTTCCTATGCCGTCAGTCAGTGCAAAGCACCCGTACAATTGAATGCAATACCTGTTCCTCAAGGTCAGCTACAGCTGTATTCCTAACCTAGAACAGTCTAATAGTCTACTAGTTTAGATACATTTATTAGATGTAAGAGTTATTATTATAGGGAGTTATTTTTATATACCTCTTAAAATGCAGGTGTATAGAAACACTTTGCAGAATTTCTTAGGAGTCTTGCCTGGACTCTTGCTGTTAAGTCATCGTTTTGTTGCAATATGAATTGTTACTTGTACAGTTCAACAAACTGGTTGATTAGACACTAAGATTATTTTTGCTCTAGCCCAGTCATGAACAGATTTATCAGGGCATTGCACCTTAAAAATTATGTAAGGTGTTCTATCTAGAAAGTCAACAGTCATAAATGACAGGAATATAAAATAAACTACTTGTAAAGTTAGTTTATAGAGCTGTTCTAATTATGGACAATTATTTTAATGTAAGGTGTTCTATCTAGAAAGTCAATAGTCATAAATGATAGGAATATAAAATAAACTAACTTGTAAAGTTAGTTTATAGAGCTATTCTAATTATGGACATTTTTTATTTTTTTTTTTAATTTCTGTAACATGAACTTTAGCTGTATTTCAGGAAGTCACTTAATTGAATTTATGAGCATCTAAGCTCCTGTTTCCCATTAGGACCACAAATAGTTCAGCTAGTCTGATGTGCAGTCAGCCATCTCAGCTGTATGATACACTCATCCGACGTTTTATATAGTGATGTCACTGAGATAACACGATTTGTGGCAGATGCTGTCATCCTTTAAGATGTATCAAGTGCAGATTTATGAATACGTATTAAAGTAGCCACCGCAAAGCACCTTTGCTGCCACCAAAGTTTCTTCCTTAATACTTCTAGCAGGTATTAACAGGGTTTTTTTGGTAGGGAAATAGTTGTATTAGGATTTATCATATACAGGCATGATTGTGAGCTTTAAAGTGAGATATGCTTTTATTCTTAATGCAGCATGTGCACTATACTGAGAAATACCATCATTAATTCACTTCCTCAATTAACTGAAAATAAAATAACCCATTAGGAAACCAGCTTGGTATAGCTGGCTAGGCAAGGAGCAGAGAAATTGGGTTTTTGCTCCCCAAAGCACCTGTGGGCTTTTCTGCCCCTTTCATGCCTGAACGAGTTTTTGACAAATAAACTGAATTATTTGCGGGAGAGAATAGCTGGGTCCCTGGCCTTACGTGGGAAGACTGTGGAAACAAAGCACCGTGTCTGAGGGGCTGAGGGAGAGGCAACGTGAAGAAGGTAGGACAAGGGATGTCATGAGGGAAGGTATGAAACAACAAGCTGGGAAAAGAAGTTTTATTACTCTGTGCTGTGAGACGGATAGAAAAGGAAGTGATACCTAACTGAACAAAACATACTAACAGCGTTCAGCAGTAAATATCTCCAACAATAACATGCTCCGTCTTTCCCCACATCCTTTTTTTGTGCTTCCTTTCCTGTTTCCTCCATTTTTTGGTATACTTTCAGGGCTTGAAGACCTGTGGGTGTTCCTGTGGCCCCAGCTACTATTGTATGTTGTTATGGCTATGAATTTGGTTGGATTTTTTTAATCATCTTTGCTTATTCTAGAGCTGAATAACTGAGACATTGATATAAACAAAAGAAAAAGTATTTGTAAAAACCTGTAATTTTGCCTGAAACACTAGGAAAAAAACAACAAAGCATGGAAATAATTGAAAAAGAACATTTCAAGTGGGACCACGAGAGACAAGTTTTAAAGTATGTGCCAATTTATTATTATTTTTAATAGGCAAGGCTTTGGCTTGAAATTAATATCACTCTGGCACTTCTGAGACAGAAGAAATATCAATTGTTCGGTTCCTTTTAAATAATTTTAACTTGAAAATCTTACAACATATGCATTGTATGGCATATAAATATATGGGAGTGAGCTTTAAAGAATGTATGGAAATTATACCTTCATATAGAACCTCTGGTCTCCTTACTTTTCAGCCTTCTAGTTTGCTCTATCATTCATTCGTATTTCATATGAAATTTTAGCAAAAAGTATTTTAAAATTTTTGCAAGTACCTGTAGGAAAGCACAAATGTAGAAACTGTGCAGTGAAAGTACTCAAGGAAGTTCTTCAGAGTCGTTGAAGAGTATACTCATTAACCCTGATTTCTGCAGAAGACAATTCTGCATGCCTTCTTATTCGCACACATGGTTGGTTTTTAAATTACTTAAATTTATCTAAGTTATTACCAAAGCTCCAGTTTATATAAAACAGAGGCTTCTGGGGAAGGATTTCCAGACCAATCTTTCACCAAGATTTAATTGCTCTGAGCTAAACTGCTTATAGACAATTCTACCCTGTTATCCTTAAACCACTTCTTATTGACAGTTTAAATTGACAATGTTTCTATGTAATTAATGTTCCCTCTCACATTGGCTGCATTAAATGTTCAAATGGTCTCTATTCTTATTTTTTTCCCCTTCTTATCTTGAAAAGGCTTCCTGCTCTAGGTGATGTTGGGCATTGCCATATTCCCAGGTAAATAGGAAGAACAGCTTTGAGTCTACTCATTCCTGGACATGGGTGAAGGTTACTGCAGTGTTGTCCTGTCCATCTCCCATCATGAGCTAAATAATGACTGCAGGTCACTAAGGTTTCAGTATATAATCGGTGACGACGTTCTTTATGACATCATTAATTAAGATTCTTACCCTTTTAGTGAGATTACACAGACATAGTCAGCAGGCAGAAAAATTGAGTCCCTCCTTGACATTTTATAATGGAATCACTGTAGAACACTTCAATAAAGTAAACATTATAGGAAAGATAATTTTTATTTTATTGATTTACGCTGAGTAGTAAACTGTCTTATTTTTGGCTCATAACTAAGCTAATCTATGGGCCATCTGCAGGTACTTATCTTTCCTTTACAGCTCAGGGTGGAATTCTTTCTTCTTCTCTTTACATGTTTTAAGGCATGGAAGAAAATATTTCTCTGAAGTTCAAGTTGAAATTCAATATAGAATTGCTTGTATTCTTCTAAGTCAAAAAAGAAAAGAAAAAGAATCAAACATTTCCTTTAAAAAAAAGCCACCCCAAACTCCATGATACAAGGGTTTGTATATTTTTATGGTTCATAAAATATCATCATAGCAAATAAAACACATTTCCATTACCCTGATACCTGTGGTAATTTAGTGTAAAAATGCAAATCTCCCTATTTTATTATGGAAAATTAAATCAGATGCACTTCAGAAAATACTGGATAAATTTCCAATATTTCATTTTTTAATTTGTAGTTATGCTGTTAAACTGTGATACACATTGCTGGATATCTGTAACAGGCAAATAAGTGCAGTCTTAGAACGTGGAATAACAATTCCTACACTGGAGTTTAAAGCTTTCTCAGTAGAAAATACTTTTTATTCACTTTCTAAGCATCTGTTTTACATTTTGTTTGGTCTGTGCACTTCACTCAAAAAAAAAAAAAAAGTTGAGTATACTTTTTTCCCCACTTTTCCACTTTCTTTGCAAACAGTTTTCTCACAGGTTGGAATTCTGCTCTGAACTGATTATTTTTTTCTTCTTCTTCTTCTTTTCCCCCTGATGGTTAGCCTGTTTTCAAAAGGAGCAGAGCACGTGTCAAGAAACCTAACCCATGCTGAACTGCCTTCTAGGCATGAACACACAGAGAAGTCCCAATGGGTGTAGAAATTAAGGAAGCCTCTGGCTCTTTTCAGCCACCAAATGTTTCTGTGCTCGTCACATCTCTACGTAGTTATGGATAGACACAAGCTCTGCTATCGTAATCAACATTACCCCAAACCTCGCTGTGCACCAGGGCATGATTGCCAACACTCATGGGGGTGTTTTCCGCTGGCACTGCAGAGCTGCCTGCAAAGCTGTGGACACTGAAATCCACTTTATGTGCTTCCCTGGGCATTTATTGCTTCTGCCCTTTCAGTCTTGTTTTAGCCCCATGGAACTGATCCACGGGGCTCCTTCTGCTGGGCAACACGGCCACTCTGTCTCAACTCCCCATGTTACAACTCCCAAGCCTGTGCTTTTGCGCATCCACAGCCAATAACTTTCAAACCTAAGGTGACCCTACCATATATCTCTTGTTTTGTTGCATTTTCCAGGAAAAGAAAACAGATATAGGAACAGTTGCTTATCTTTGGAATTTGAATATTTTACTGAATTTTTTCTTCTTGAAAACAGGCCAAAGAGAAGACAGAATCTGGAAAGCATAGATGATTTTTCTTTACTAGAAAATGCATTTCATTTTGAGCTATCAATAACAAAACGGTAAACTTAAGGCAGGTACCAAATGCCTTTCCATCCTCATCCCTGATTCTGATTGGTTGACACTATATTTAGAGTGAAACTAGAGTTGATACCAGATGAATTAATCTTTTAAAATGTTATTTTCTAATTTATACATGTAGAAAAATGTATGAACAAAAGTTTTGCAATGAAAGTCTATCCTGCTTTACCAAGCTTTTTACTCACTTTTCTGTGTTTGACATACTGCTCCTTCAATTAAAATACTCAGCGCCTTATAGTCTTGCTCTATGATTATTACCATTAAAATGAGCCACATTGTAACATTCTGTGGGATACTTTGAGCAAGCAAACTGCCATAAAGCCTGTAGCTGTTTTGTTTCAGCTGCCATTATTGGCACTTTGTTTAACATTTTTAGGCATGTTCCTAAATAATGAATAACTGCCAGATTACCACAGCACATTTGATGTGAATGAGTCATCGTCCTTAAATTAAAAAACACAAATGTGATGACCTTTCTGTTGTTCTATATGTCATTATTGCCATCAAGCGACTGGTTTGAAACTTCTGATCGTTCATTAGTACCTTGAACAGGCAGCAGCTATTTTTTTGTCCAGTCCTTAGGGTCTATTGTTTTAGGTAATCCAACCAGTAACAGCTTGGATTAAAAAAGAAAATTAAAGGAAAATGCATAATCGACATGCACCAAAATGCTAAACAAACAAAAGATCTGTAGCCTCTGTGTCTGCACAGACAGACAATTATTGTCCCTGTTTGTGTGCATGTTCATGTTTATTATCTTGTGGGAATAAAGTAGAAAAAGATTTACCCTTATGTCTTGAAATTTAGCTGCAGTGTAACCATAACTTTTCTGATTCTGGAAAGTAGATTAAATACCCACTCTCATCGTAAAAAGACAACCAACAAGAGCTCTGGAGTTTCATGGGAGTGTTTTAGTTATTGATGATACCAAGTAATGCATATCACTTAACCTGCCTGTTTCTGGGTCTACAGTGTGTGACCGACACTGTGTTCACCAACAATGGAGACGAAAAGAAGTTCTGATAATACCTGGGCCATCAAAGTATGGTAATGAGTCACTGGCTCCTGATCAGTACTGTATAGATGGGTGCTTTTAAAATGTCTTCAAACACATTTTACCAATATCATCTTCATTTTTTGTTCCTGTGTCCAGGACTGTTGACCCTGACAGTGGCTATGATGACTGCAGGATAGGTGTTCAATGTTGTCTTTCATCTTTGGCTATGCCTCTTTCCTACCACTGTGATCGTTAACAGTGTTTTAAAAGTGAATCTTCTTCAAGGGTCCCGAGTCTGCGTTCATTTCTTGGGCAAAGGTGCTGTTTAGTTCAGCTGGAACATTTTGCATGAGAAAGTGGAAGATGTGACCTTTTTTTTTTTTCTTTTCTGTTGTTGTTGTTGTTTCATAGTAATATGCAAAATGTGGAAAGTCAGTCATATTTCACTGGTATTTGGCATCTGCTCAACAACTGATTGCTCTTCTCAGAGCCTTTTTGGAAAGTTTGCAGCACCATAATGACAGCTTTCTAAACACAGATGTCCTCTTGGTACAACCTATAATTTTTTATGAAAGATGTATCAATGTCAGGAATTTGAACGAAGTACTGGAATTAGCTGAACATTCTTGTTATGAATATGTATTGAAAATATCTACAGTACATATATTGTAAGTTGGGGGAAGAATCTGCAGTGTCTGAAGGCATAAGTGTTGGTACAAAATGCCCGAAATGTCAGAATGTAGTTTAAGATAAATTGATTCTTTTGTTAATGGACTGTGTATATTTTAGCAATTTTCCCCACTATGCTTTATACTGTGTAAGTGCATACTGTGAGCTTGAAGCATGAAGAATCTCAAGAACACATTTAGATAATCAGGGATTTGGCCACGGAAGGTGCCTAATAGCTGAGAGGCCTGGCCTAGCTATTAAATGTTCTTGTAAAGTCCCATTAGTAGCCTCTTCCTCTCGTTTCATTTACCTCTCAGCTAAGCCATCAGGAAATGAATATTTCAAACACAGATTTCCCCTCCTTAAGTCAGCTGGTTTTGTTGAGGTAACTCCTCTTAAATGTCTTTGGTAAGTAAAAGTCAGTTCAAAGATTAATGCGTAAGATGATAAACTCTCAGCAGCTTGTGATACATAGTAAAAGAATCCTCGAGGTTTTTTTACCTGTAGGACTATTATTTGCATATACGTACAAATTATCTACATACATGTAGGAAGACAGTACTTTATGGTTATTGTATGTAATTTATGTAAGTTCAGATTTGTAAGTGAAAAGGAAACTCCTCTGTTAATTTACTGTAACCATTTGTGATTGGTTTTTAACAATGAGACAGTCCATTCTATATTGTTCTTTTACCTATTCAGGTCCAGTTAAGATCAGAGTACCATGCAGCAAGTATATCTAGCAAGTGTAATAAAATTAGAGGAACATATTTCAACAAATATTGTACTATTTTATTTTTGTGCAGCTGCACAGCCTTGATATAAGTACTGCAGTTGTTATGACTACAGCTAACTTCATGTAGCTTCCATCTATCTGTACTTGTACAAGGCACTTGGTTTTGATTTATTTTTAGGTCACGCCACCAGATATATACACCCACACCACTAATGACACGTCATTCAGATTCAGAATAGATACTTTAAAGTTAGAATGCTGCATCAGAAATGATGCAAAACCACAGCTGTTAGTTAGAAAGTGATTTCTTTTTGGACTTCAGCTGGGTCACCATGTGGTCGTTCAATATTGTGATACTGGGGTTCTTTCCTTTTTCTCCTATTTTTGGTTGATGATAAAATCCCTTGTGTGGTGTGTATGCATGTGTGCATGTGTGTGGCCCAGGCTGGGCTGCTGTTTGGCATGCCTTGGATCATGACCTTTTGCCAAACCTCAGCAGTAGCTCTTGGGGAAAAAATGTAAACACACAACCAAATTTACTCTGGTTTCTTTATTTAGCTCAGTGAAAGTTGATACTCGTTGCTATAAGGCTTCAATATTACAAACTCTTTGCTAAATTAGAAAATGGGAGAAGCTAATTTAATATTTTAATAAAAGTTTGTAAAAAATGCAAGTGGGAGGCAAGCAAATAGATTCTCCTAATGTAGACATAAGAATTGTAATTGATTAATAGTTGTGATAATTCTATTTTTTTATTTTAATCACTTTTTAGTCTTCAAGGATGACAAGGAAGAAAACACCTATTTTGTTAGGTCATAAGTACATGGAAACATTATGGAATAACACTAATTACTAAGAAAGTACCAGGATTGTGGGTAGTATAATTTTCTGAGAATATTCTTGCTAAAATGACCTACCTAATTTAACTTTCATTTCCAAAATAAGGAACCCAGATGTCTTGTTTGGGACAGTGCAAGTGATGGACACTTTTCCTTGAAATGGTCTGCCTTCTACTAACATTAAACTGGCCTTTTTTCTTCCTGTAGATGATAGTTTAGGATTATGCTGTTTTTTTCCTATGTGGTTACAAGTTATGGGGAAACAGAGCAGTTTCCATAAACTAGAACATGAGGATTTCAGTAAATGGAAGACCTTTTGTCTACTTGATTATTTTGACTGGCGTTAACTCACCTGCCAACAGTTTGCCACTCATATTTGTTGTGAGCTGTTACCACTGTTGGCTATAAGAGACAAACACTTCACCTAATTACAACATGCAGAGGATATAGGTGAGTCGTTGGTTAACACATGATGTGTGTGTAATTGATATAAAGATTAATGATTAAAACTGTCAGTTTCCCCTGCCTAAAATGTGAGTGTTTGCTCTGAACTATGCCTCTAAGTGGTTTTCAAGTGTGTTCCAGTGTAAAGCCTGAGATCAATCAGTATAGATTCAAAGGATTTCTAGTATTAGGCTAGGGGGTTGGTTTGGTTTTGTCTGTTTGTATTTTAAGTATTAAGAATATAGCCGTTCACATGACTAGTACAGTGTCCTTTCAGTCTTTTCCGTGTGGACTCACTTCTGCAAGTTAAAGAACTTCCTTCAACCTGAGTAGTTACATATTTAATGTACTGTACAAGCGAAAGGATTGTGAGGATATTGTTAGTAGTGCTGTCTAGAGAAAGCTTAGCTCTGATGTTTGGTGTGAACAGAACCAGAGAAGACCAAACTGTTTAGTATTGAATATTTGAAGGTTAAAAAACCCAAGGCTTTGGCTCACCCACACAAATCCTAAATCATCAAAGGAAAATACGCTCGTGTAGACTAACTTTCACCAAACATATTGACTTGTCTTTGCAAGTTGATGGGAGCCTGAAGAATGGACTGCAGAATTCATGTATAAACAGTTTGTTTATGAGAAGGTGTGGAAAATTCAGAGTTAAAGGAATTGTCACAAATTCGTGAGCAGATGAAGGCAGAAGAAAGATGAATCTAGTAGCTGCTTCTGGTACCAGGGAAATAAAACAAAAATGTTTGACCACAAAATTTAAAAAAAACCCACCAAAGCTTTTTCCAAGTCTTAGAAAGTGTTCTCATGATAACAAACATCATTCCCTCTATTTCGTTGGTGATTAAATCAGCTACTGCCACTTTCATTCAAATCCAGTAGAAGGGAAGGGGGCAAAGCAAGGAAGAAAACTGCTTTGCCTGGATTAGGGAATAGGGAGAAGGGCAGAACACCCGCAGGAGGATGGCTGTAGCCTCTAATTTCTCCCTGTTGCCCACGCGGTTGTTGAGTGCTTTGCCAGATAAGAACCAGTGCAAACACCAGCCGTGATGTCTGTGTTTCTGCCCTTGTTTAGCTTACATGATTTCTAGGAGAAAGGAAAGAGCTTAGGCCTATGCCTACAGTCAGTCATAGACTGTGCAACTTTCTTATGAATGCTCAAATCACCGTCAAGGTCCTTGCCCAAGCTCTGTCCCTTTCTGGCACCTTTACCTGTCTCCTGAACTGGCACTTTCTTTTTTTTCTCCCCTCCTGTATGCCACCTTCTCTCCCCCTGCTGCTGGCTCATATTGATGGGTTCTTGAGGCTATGGGGAATGTCATGGGCTCTGACTGACTCCCTTTCCCCAGCAGTACAGGCATGCTTATCTCTGTACTGCACACTAGCAGGGAAAAGGAAACACTTCTGGTTTTTATGCTTTTTACTAGCTTAGCAACGAGTGAGGGATTGCCATTGCGGCTCTGGCAAATAGGAATGACCTATGCCATGTAATGCATATGCTTAAGGTATCTATATAGGCATAGAGTCATGCCTCACTGTTTAAAAGTTACATCAGTACTGGACAACTGGAATAGTTGGTGCATTTTTAATATGTTCTGGTAATATCCATTGTATTTGTGTTGGACTGAGATTATCATATTTTATCGAGTTTATTTGCATAATAAACAGGTAATGATTTATTATTGAAAAAGCAACTGAAAAAAAGGAATTTTGAAATATCTAAAAGAAGCTAAGATAAAACCAGTAAGAAACTAAACCACAGAATTTCAGACATGCATGGATAAAAAAATTTCTAGTATATTTCATAGCTTTTTGTATGCTTGTAACTTCAGCTAAGTTACTTAACTACAGGTACTCCTAATAAGTAAACCCGTATCCTTTGCAATACTTACCTTTGAATAAGAGTCAAAGCATAGCAAATAGTTTAATTTCAGTTTTTCTACCTTCCTTCTGGTCCTTTGCTTTTTTCAGTATGTCACAAGATCAGATGCAACACGTAGTCATGTCGCTATGTAGAGCAAGCTAGAACAAAGAAGAAACGGTAATCTAAAACTATTGGACAGGTGATGTTGCCATGTATCATACCCGTGTATCATACCATGCTGATTATGCAGCATAAACTGAGCTGAGTAGACTTTAACAAATGTGAAATGATTATCTAGAATCTTGTTTACAGTTGGGACTTTACAACTTAAGCAACTGAATATAGATATTTTTCTAAACTGAGCTGATATTCCAGAGTTTTTTTTCCATCAAAATTGTGGTCTTGGTCTGCTGTGTATTTGATAGCTCTGCATTTCTTATACGTAAGACAAAACATCTTGTACATAAGTAATTAGAATATCTTATTACCTTCTTAGGACTTAGTGTTGCATGTTGTAAGCTGAAAGCTGAACTTGATCGTTAAGAGCCTGACTGAGATCTTTGTTAGGGATGGATCACTCATCAACATCATCACCAAAATGAAATGGTTGTGACACACAAATTTTTAGAACTGTATTCAAAAGAGGTGCAAAAATGACTACTAAAGATACAGAAACATTTATTTATGATTTTGACTTTGAAATTAAAATATATCCTACTGTGAACTAAATAATTGGGATGAAATCGTTCCCTATTGAGGGCAATCACAGCTAGTGGAACCAGGGTTTCACCTAGTGTGCACTTCATTTGCAGTAAAATAAAAAGTCATAAATAAGACGACTCATGTGGCTGTTGATACATCTGTAATTGGCAGAGTCAAGCAGTGTATGTGCTGTAATATCCTGGAAGTGGGAGTCTGATAAACAACACTGATACTATTGCGCACCAGTCATTCCCTATGAATTGCAAATGGTCAGAAGATGAACACTGACTCTACAAGAATTTACAGCATTTGTCTCCTAGGCCTGCTTATCTAATTGCACCGAAGGCATTTCCTCAGGGTTCACATCACAAGAGTCTTGAGACAATTCAGTAGTAAATCTCTGTGGGGACTGAGCTGAGTGCAATGTCATGGCCCCAAGCACTGTGCCAAGAGCAGATGAGATTACTAATACCAGCAAAATATTCTTTATCTGCACAACAACCAACCCTCTGGATTGTCAGTGAGTGCAAAATGAAGTACCTATCTGCCAAATATGAGAAATTGCTTGTATTTCAGGACAGAAACCTGACCTATCTGTTTATGTCTCACCTGCCAGCTGCTTTGCCTACATTAGGTGGAAATGAGAAATTTATTAAGTGTAAAGTGCACAGCACAATGAATAAGCAAACTAAAAGGCTCTTGTTTTGCTGACATTATTTTATTCACTCATTGATTAAAACATTTTTCCTGGGGCAAGAATGGCTGGTAAGCTTGTTTTAAAAAATATAAATAGGAGAAGAGTTAAAACAAGCTGATTTATTTTTTTTTTTAATGTCTAATCTTAACTATCTTACTTGGAAAAAATAAGTTGTTATAAATGGCAAATGACGTAATGTTTTTGATGTTACTATTTAAAAGAAATTAATTTTTGGTTTTAGCTAAGACAAATAAAGGTTAGAATTTCATTGCATTTCACACTCCTCATGTATAACAGTAGTACAGTAGGTAAAGCTATAATTAATTGCTCCTCCTCTTATGTCTCTCTAGAGATCTGAAGAATAATTTGATCAGCACAATTGAGCCAGGGGCCTTCCATGGACTTTCAGAACTGAAGCGCCTGTAAGTATTAATTCCATTTGAATTATTCTGAAAATTGTGTTTGTATCGACATTTCTATCCTTAGGCAACTCAAATATGCCACCAAGCAATAATCACATAAAGACACTGGCTGTAAAATAGAAAACCACACACTGTGCTTTTTAAATTTACCATGCCTTTTTCTTCTTCTTTCCTGTATTTTTTTTCATTTCCCCTTCTTTTTACCTTTTCTCATTTAAAATTACTGTTTGTTCTCCAATAAATGTCCTAACAAGTACATCTATAAAGTTAAAAACCACGCCTAATTAAAGACTTAGCAGACAATATAACACTATAGACATTAATCAAAAATAAAACTAAATGGTTTAAATATATGTAAACAATGTTTTGTGCTACACCATGTTTTTTGTTATGTAACGTCTACTTTGCTTTTATCACAGACCAGGTCTATAAAATAAATTATTAGAAAGGAAATTTTGTCATGCTTTAGAATTTGTCTCCCATTCTTATACCTCTCACATTGACTCTGATGTTATTTTTAGCGTGGTTTTCTAAGGAAGCGAGACTTATGCAATATATTCCCTGTCCATCATTCTTGCATTCTTCTCTTTGAAAATATTCTCATAGTACTTTTGAAAGCACTAGCTTTTTAAAGCACATGTGTAGAGGGTAAAACTATCTAAGTTACTATAAGGTTCTGCAAGTGGGTCTTTTTGCTTTTAATTAACAAGGACTGCAGACCCTCCTTAGTTGTACTCAGCCTAAAGGAAAAGTGAGATGAACCCTTTTGTAATTATAATTTTCTAAGTGACAGCATCCAAATGTCCATGTAATGGCTAACCAGGCCATCATGCCAGAAATCTGCCTAGCCCTCATGTGTGCCGTCTTTTGTGTGATGAGGAAACCTATGAGAAACAGGGATTATTTTTGTGGGATGGGAAGATTTAGCTGAGAAGGAATGCAAATCCACAGAAAAAGAAATGTACAAATCCTTCTGCTTTTTTTCCTCTGAGGTTAAATTCCCTTACTGCTATGTACAGAGAACACTGTGCAACCTAAGGAAAAGATTTCCATCTCTGATTGTACAGGTAGCAGTGTTTCTTAACACTAACTACTAGGTTTTAGTGCGTTTGGGTAGAAAGCCAATGATATAATAACGATGAAGTCAGAGTAGCACATACATTTTTAACACAAATAAAAATATTAGGTTGAAACCTCAGTCTGTATGTAGGGATAACAATACAATGAAATGATCAAAATGAGTGCTAATTGTTGCTTTGGCCGCATACTCTAATAACACAACCCTGACCTCTTGTGGGAAAACCAGGAAACCTGTGCAAGTCATGGGCTGCACATCTGAAGACTGCACAGGTGGAGCTTTGGGTCAGCCGGGAGAGACAAGTCAAGGAAGGGCAAGTCATTAGGCACTGGGAAAAGTGAGAAGAAAAGACTCTTCAGCAAACTAGAAATGGCAATGTTGAGATTTATCATGCTAGATCTCAAAAAAAACCTTGTTGCTGATTGAACAAGTAACACTGGGAGCAATCTAGAGACAGGGGATTGATTAATTCCTAGACTGCTACGTGTTTGGTACAAATCAGTGTAGTTCCATGGTAAACCAGAAAATCTCTGCGCTCCTTCACTGTGCAACTGTTGGGCAGCAGGCAGTTGAGCAAAAGGCATAAATCGTGTAAACTCCTGTTGAATGCTGAATACAGTAATCACTTTAAGACTGTATTTTACATTCACATCTTATTTCACATGAAAAAAACAAGTGATGCCGTGGAAAGCAAAAGCTGATGTAATATGGGCAACTGCAAGAGATACAGCTATGGCAAGTCAGACAGAAAAACTGAGGGCTGTCAACATCAAAATGTTTTCTGTGAATGATTTGAAGAACTGTTATAATTTGTATTTGAATGACAAACTGAATTATTTTAAGGGTTTACTCAAAAAGATACACACAAAATTGATGAAAATTGAAAATTTATGAAGCACTAAAATTATGGCAGTTGGGTATTCAACAGAGGAGAGTATTTTCTCTAACATCCATTTTACAAGTCAACATTAGGAGGTTAAATGTCTTACTCATAAAAAGGAACACCAGCTTTGTACATGGTGAATTGAATTATGTCTAACATAACATGTATTAGTTTGGAGGAATGTGCAGCAAGTTGTCTTTTCTTTTTGCTAATGTTTTTTTAGAAAACATGTTTTACAATACTGAGATTTCAGCCACAGCCATATATCTTATTGTGAAAATAACACTCAGTGAAGTAAACTTTGAGAAAAGGGTAGGTAGCCTTTCACTTTATTAAAAACATCGATTTACTGTGTGCCACACTTAGAGAAATACGCACTTGTTTTGATTAGTTTAGATGAAATTTACTTTGCTATCCAAATTATGCGCCGTATAGTGATGCATTTCTTCCATGTGTGTTCAGACTTGGCTTAGGAAGAAATAAAGCATTACGAAGATCCTTGTTTACTATTTGCCTCTTCTAATAGAAAGATATCTATTCTCATATATATGTTTGCATGTATAAACTTGCATTTTTAGATTTTCTATGTAGCTTTCATTAGGAGAACTTAAAAAATAATGCTAATATGCAATTATTGCACTATATTGTTATCCATACAATTTTCTCAGCTGTTGCCTACTTAATATCCCTGAGAAACATTTAAGAAATATTTTCGTTCTAATGTGAGGTTTCATCATTTAATTGTGTAACAATATAATCTTTGTCTGATAGCAGAAGACTTTGTAGTGAATTCTAAAGAAATTGCCTTCACATTTTAGCTAATTGAATACGTCTCCATGAAAGCAATAACTAGATTTGTCAAACTGCAACCTTTATTCTCCTTTTTGATGACTTTAGTGTTCTCATGTAACAATAGAAAAATAGAGAATCCACACAGTGTAACAAAGGAATTAGAGGACTACCCCTCATTCTAAACCAAAAATATATTCAGATCAATTTTAACATTTTAATGGATGTATAATCACTTAAAATCCTTACATTACTGTAATTGTTTAAAAAATCATACCTGATAAGAAGGAAAATCTGAGTCAAGGTTGAAAACCAAATATGTAAAAATTAAACACTTGTTCAGAATGGACCAAGGGACAGTATTCACGTTGTTATCACAACATAATTGTTCATACCTATTTTTGTCTCCTTCCTATAAGTATTCTATACATGATGTTTTACGTATAACTTGTACAGAAAGTATCCATTCACCTTTCTGCAGTCAAGAGTTATGGAACATCATGCCTTGTACTATTTGTGGTCTGAGACAGCCACAGTATTGCTCTTAGAGCTTCCCAAGTGCTTATCAGACTGACCTTCTTACTAGCTCAAAAATTAATTGCCCTCTGGTTTCTGTGACTTCTTCATCAAGAAAGGATGCTTTCAATGAGATGAGACATTAGTAAACAGCAAAAATACGTCAATTTTGCCATGCAACGAAATGCATAGTATTTTTCATAAATAAACGAAAAGGTGCGAGTAACTTTGATAAAGAAAATTCTTTAGATTGGAAATAATTTTGGTGGGGTTTTGTTTTATTTGCTGCATATATAAAATCACGTTTTAATGCAGTTATTGTAAATTGCAGGATGGTATGTTTACTTGTGGAATATTGCTCAATAATGTTGATACAAAAGTTATTAAGTTTATTTAATTCAGTTATGTTACATTACAGAAAAAGACTTTATTTCTCATTTGTCTCTGACTCCTTAAGAGTTAAACATAAAGAGGCTATATGTGATTATGTAGGTGTGTATATGAAAAAGACAGGCCTAATGTTTCATGGGGTTTTTTATTTGTTTCAGGGATCTTTCAAATAACAGAATTGGTTGCCTAACACCAGAAATGTTTGTTGGACTTAACAGTCTTCACAAACTGTGAGTATAATACCACTTTTCTTTCAAATAGAAGTAATCCAAACTGTCACGTGGTTTACCTGAGTACATTTGGCAATAAACTTTCTGTTTGTAATTTTAAAATCTATCTGCAAAGAATTAAATTTAATTTTCACATTACAAAGAGGCTGAACGTGACATTTCTGTTTGCATGTCTTGGAAACAATTAAAGGTGAAGCACAAAAATGAGACTTACGCTGGTTAAAAAGGATATATTGCTCTTTCTATCCATTACAGATCAATTAGAATTTTGTAACTTTTTTTTTTCCTGAAGTGTATTACATAAAAAAGTAAGCATATACTGAGAAAAAAAAATGTATGAAGTAACAGCAAATTTGGAATATCGGGGTAGTTCAAATTGCTTCAGGAATATCAATTTTAGACTGTCTGTTTAAGCTGTTGTGTTGAACAATTTACTTGTCATAGTACTTTTTGAGTCACTAGTTTATCATATGCAACTGCACTGGAATATGCTCTAGGGAGCAAGGTAATCAACTTGTATATCCATAAGTGTGCCAGAGAGCCTGTGTGATCACTAGAGTATCAGGCTATTCCAGATAGAGCCCTCAGAAACACGAGATTATGATAGTATACCCAGGCTGTTCAGTTTTAGAGAGAATCAGATGACCTGGAAGAAGAGATAAAATGTGCAATGACAAAGTTTCCTAGTAGATACTAAGTTAACCAGAGAATTAGAGACAAGGGTTGGTTTTGAAGGACAGAAGTAATGTACAGGACTCCTTGACTGGGCAGTAAAATGGCAGGTGAAATTTAACGTAGATAAATATTAAGTGATGGACGGGAGAAAAACTGTTCTGGGCTAACCATTAAAGCACAGGAATGGTGTTATGAGATTAGAGTGGGTAATGCCGTGAAAACATCTGCTCGGTGCTCAGTATCATTTAATAAAAAATAGGGAGCATTATTGAAGGAAGACAAAACAAATCGGAGAACATCCATTCTACTCCAGGGGAAAAAAGCAAAGAACCTGCATTTTTAATACCGTGGGCAGTTCTGATCTGCCCATCTCAAAAAGATGACAAAAACTAGAAAATTTTCAGAGAAGGACAAAAAGGAATGGCCGAAGGTGTGGTACAGCATAGGCAAGCACTAGGAATGAGTAAGCTGGCTGCGACTTTCCTGGCTGGGAAGGGGGCAACTCACAGGAAGGGTCCTGGTTTGAATGGACATTTGGGCAGACCCAGGAGGCCTCTGTATCTTCACTGACATCTGTCTTCATTCCTGAATGGCAAATAAATTCCTGTACTGCATCATAGTGTGTTACAAACCTCATACTTTATTTTCTTCCTCTCCAGCCAGTTCTGGCATTTCCTTGGAAAAACAGGGAAATCTTTCTAGAAAGATCCGCCATGAGGTCAAGATAACACCCGGTAAAAGGCTGAAATCTGGCATGCTTACTGATCCCATTAATGAGAGTAACTATGCCAAATCTCCTCTGATGAAAACAAGTGAGAACAGATGTCGGGAACAGCCTTGATAGCATGTTGATGAACAGGTGCAGACTGCCCCTCTCTTTACTCATCTCTGATGAGCTGCCAAACTGGGGAAGCCCAACTCACCTATTGAGGGTTGCTGGGTCTCCTTTTGTTGTGCCCAGTGAACATGACTGTGACTATATTGTCAGATTACCACAGAGGGTATGTTTAATTCAAAACAGTGAAGTCACCTTCTTAAATGGAAGGTGCTTCTAGATGCTAGGAACAACCTCAGTAGAAACTGTTAAAATCCCCGCTTTCTCAGGAAAACATGTCTAAAAATTCTATCCATAAGTCTTCCAGACTCCATCTTAAAAGCTAATTAGAAGTTAAATACAGAACTTCAGTCTCGTGATGGTAAGGAACAGAAATTCATTCACAGTGAGCATATAACATTTGTTCTGCGACAGTGGTTGGCTGTGCTGTCCTTTTCCTCTGAGGACCAGGAAAGAGT